>NC_073270.2:42683125-42987142 GCF_029289425.2 Pan paniscus
GAAAATTTCAAAATTATTTGTGTAAATTAGTTCCAAGAAAAACCAGTTGCAAAAAGGAAAGTGAAACCTGACTACCTGTTGGGGTTTTGCCAGGTCAGCAGCTTCCTTTTAAATAGGAAAGGTTTGAGTTGGGGAGGGAAGGAAACCTAAGTCTATTGTTCTTAGAATTAACAAGTTAAAACCATGGATTCAAGAGTGCTTAAAGTGTTGATTTTTCTCAAACCTCCTGGGAAAGCACTCAATACTCTGTGATTTGAAAGAGTTCTGTGTGTGTGTGTGTGTGTGTGTGTGTGTGTATGTTGTTGGGTTTTTTCCTTTCTCTTTCTATACAATTAATTCTAATCTTTCCTGACCTCAAATTCCAGAACTCTGGACTATTTTCTTTTATTTTCTTTGAGACAGGGTTTTGCTTGTTGCCCAGGTTGGAGTGCAGTGGTGCGATCACAGCTCACTGCAGCCTTGACCTCCTGGGCTCAAGCGATCCTCCTGCCTCAGCCTCCTGAGTAGCTGGGACCACAGGCGTGTGCCACTGCACCTAGCTAATTTTTATTCTTATTTTTATTTTTTGTAAAGTTGAGGTCTCCTGATGTTGCCCAGGCTGGTCTTGAACTCTTGGGCTCAAGTGATCTTCCCACATTGGCCTCCCAAAGTGCTGGGATTATAGGTATGAGCCACTGGGCCAGGCCTCCAGTAGTTTTTGATGAGAACACTTGTTAAGGTATAGATCACATGAGTTCTAGAGTCCAAAGACCTAACCTTAAAAAATCTAGCTCTTTTTTGTAGTGGTGTGATCTCTGAAAAGTTACTTTACATCTTTGGACCTCGCATACATCATCGGTAAAATGTGTTGAGTATAGTAACTTATTTCAGACTTCTTGTGAGGCTGTATTCCATAATGAGAAAAGGGACACTGTACCTTGTGCTTGGCTTATCAAATTTAAAAAAAAATGGACTTAGATAAAGGGAGACTTTTTTTTTCTTTTCCGAGATGGAGTCTCACTCGGTCGCCCAGGCTGGAGTGCAGTGGCGGGATCTTGGCTCACTGCAACCTCCGCCTCCCAGGTTCAAGCAATTCTCCTGCCTCAGCTTCCCAAGTAGCTGAGACTACAGGCACATACCACCATGCCCGGCTAATTTTTGTATTTTTAGTAGAGACGGTGTTTCACCATGTTGGCCAGGCTGGGCTTGAATTCCTGACCTCAGGTGATCCACCTGCTTCGGCCTTCCAAAGTGCTGGGATTACAGGCGTGAGCCACCGTGCCCGGCCAAGAGAAACTTTATTAGAAAGAAAGACTATTGCTGGTCGGGCGTGGTGGCTCACACCTGTAATCCCAGCACTTTGAGAGGCCAAGGCGTGTGAATCATCAGGTCAAGAGATTAAGACCATCCTGGCCAACATGGTGAAACCCCATCTCTACTAAAAATACAAAAATTAGCCGGGTGTGGTGGCGGGCACCTGTAGTCGCAGCTACTCAGGAGGCTGAGGCAGGAGAATTGCTTGAACCCGGGAGGCAGAGGTTACAGTGAGCCGAGATCACGCCACTGCATTTCAGCCTGGCGACAGAGCGAGACTCTGTCTCAAAAAAAAAAAAAAAGAAAAGAAAAAAAGAAAAACTATTTCTATAGGGAGAAAGCTCCAATATCAGATATCTGCAAGAGGCTCAGGAATCAAACACATAGGCCGGCCGGGCGCGGTGGCTCACGCCTGTAATCCCAGCACTTTGGGAGGCAGAGGCGGATGCATCACCTGAGGACAGGAGTTGGAGACCAGCCTGGCCAACATGGTGAAACCCTGTCTTGACTAAAAACACAAAATTAGCCAGGCGTGGTGGCGTGCACCTGTAATCCCAGCAACTAGGGAGGCTGAGGCAGGAGAACCGCTTGAACCCGAGAGGCAGAGGTTGCAGTGAGCTGAGATTGTGCCGGTGCACTTCAGCCTGCGTGACCGAGCGAGACTCCATCTCAGAAAAAAAATAAAATAATAAAATAAATTAAAAAAAATAATCAAACAGAGGCCCAAGAACCAAACAGAGGTTGGGCATGGTGGCTCACACTTGTAATGCCAGCACTTTAGGAGGCCGAGGCGGGTGGATGGTCACTCGAAGCCAAGAGTTTGAGACCAGCCTGGCCAACATGGCAAAACCCTGTCTCTAATTAAAAAAAAAAAAAAAAATGAGGCCGGGCGCGGTGGCTCACGCCTGTAATCCCAGCACTTTGGGAGGCTGAGGCAGGCGAATCACGAGTTCAGGAGATGGAGACCATCCTGGCCAACATGGTGAAACCCCATCTCTACTAAAAATACAAAAAAATTAGCTGGGCGTGGTGGCACATGCCTGTAATCCCAGCTACTCGGGAGGCTGAGGCAGGAGAATAGCTTGAACCAGGCAGTTAGAGGTTGCACTGGGCCGAGATGGCGCCACTGCACTCCAGCCTGGCGACAGAGCGAGACTCTGTCTCAAAAAAAAGAATCCAACAGAAAAAGGGTCTTCTTCTATATGATAAAGGACGGGCAAGCAGAAATAAGCAGAATCTTTGGATAGGAACCTGGACGAGCAAGGGAAAATCAGCAGTGTAGCCCAACAGGACAGCATCCTACTGTGGTCAGCCGGTTCTCAAAAGAAACTGACCAGAGGGAGGCATATTCCACTGCTTTAGTGCCTGCCTGGTCAGATGTGGGGGTAGGCAAGAGTTGAGGGGCCCATAAGGGAAGAGAGAAGTCCGAATAAAGTTTGGTCAAGACAAAGCAGAAGCTAAGACATGAGCAATTGGGAACAGTTGGTCAGTTTTTACCAAATGAAAGCACATAGTGTCTTTGATAGCACTAGGTTGTAGGTTTAAGGAACACACATCATTCTGGAGGGTAACGAGTTAATCTACAAACCACTGAAACAGACAGCCAACCACATTTTGAGACAGAAAATATGGAACTACTTCACTCCACTTGTTGCTAGTCAAAGAAAATAAAGTAATAATCCATCCCAGCAGTGGAGGGAAACGAAAGGGCAAAAGGGGGAAGAAAAAAAAAAGGAGAAATGCAATTTCCCATACCCATTCAAGCTATCTTTGGGTCCTGAACCACTAATGTTCCTCCTACCCCAGTTTCCAACCTAGCCAAACAGGGCCCCACCTAACAAATGCAAAAATTTACTAAATTCGCAAATCCCAACCACCAAAGAATCACCTTCCTATTGGACACCTAGAGGATATAAGGCAGGAGTCAAATCTCACACCCACCACAAAAAGTTGAGTAGAATTCACAAGGATGGATGCTTGGATACGAATCAGTAAAATATGATTAAAACTCAACCTAAACACTTCTCCAGGTGATGTGGCCAAACTGTGGCATGCTGGGGATTCAGTGGTCAACTGAACAACCCCAAGGTTCAGATTTTGGAGGGGAACCTGCTTTTAAAGAGCAAAACATGATCCTTACCATGTTCTGCAAGTGCAGTCAACACACGCCCATCGGGCGCTGCTGGGATGCCAAGGAAGGTGATGGGAATTCTGAGATTAACCAAGCCAGTTCCTTCCCCTTCAGGAAAAGCCTCAATTCAGGGAGGAAACCGAAACCTAAAAGCCCCAGAACATCCTCTGATGTGGCAAGTGTTCAAGGAGCTGCGGTTAGCGCGGAGGGGTCCCGCGAGCCTGGATGACAGCAAGCCGCCCACCAAGGTCTGGGGGAAAATCTCCTTCTAACTAAAAAAAAGGGACCCGAGTCTCGCTTGTCCCGCGCCGGGGTGGCAAGTTAGTGAAGAAACCCACCAGAGTGAGATCCCAATCTACGACTGCCCCTCCCAGGTCCTCAATCCCGGGAGTCTGCTCCCATCCTACGGATCGCCTATCCCAGGCGACCCCATGTCTTCTTCCTCCGCCTCGGGGAGACAGTCCCGGGAGCCCCATGCCGCAGGCCCTCCTGGGAACCCCCGCCGCAGGGCTCCCTCCCCCGCCTCGGGTCTTCCTTCCCTCGGCGCCCCCAGCGCAGGTCCGCCCTCCCGGGTGCCTCCCGCCGCAGGGCTCGCTCCTCGGCCTGGGTCCTCTCGTGGGGCCCCCTCCCTCAGGGCGCCTGGCCCGCGCCCCAGGTCGCCGCCCCTCGCCCCTCAGCCCCTCCGGAGCCGCTACCTCGGATGTTCTTCAGCAGCACCAGCTCTTCAAAGCCACCGCGCCTGAGGAAGGAGCACACCTGCTCCGGACCCCATGTCTTGTAGTCGGGATGGAGTTCCAGGCCCGGGGACCAGTCTGCCTCTGCGGAAGGGGTGTTTGAGGGGGTTCTCGGGCTGTCATCGCAACGGGGACGCTTGGAGGGCTGCTCGGAATCGGCTCGCTGCATGGCTACACCTGGCGTCCGGCACAGCAGTCAAGAACCTCGGCGCCGGACCCGCGCGCAGGCGCACTGACAGCAGGGCCCTGGCGGGGAGTCCAAGGAGTATTGGCAGCCTATTGGCCTCCTGCGCAGGCTCACTGACAGTTGAGCCCTTCGGGCAGGGCAGCCTAGCGGCTCTTGCCTTGGGCTCCCTGCGCAGGCGCAATGGCAGTCCAGTCGTCCTCAAATCAATCCCGCCAGGGCGCTGGACGTGAACGCGAAAGGGCGTGGCTAGAAGCAGAACTGAGGGCAGTGCTGGTGGAAAGGGGGAGGAAAGAGCGCGCCCGGCACCGCACCCCCAATTAGGGGCTCGTCTAGTGAATTGGGGGTATTCTCCTTCGAATGAGTACACTACCCGTCGCACCTTGGCCGGGTTTCAGATGCCCCAAACTTAAAAGAAACCTAAAAGGCCGTCAGGCTGCCAGCACCTTCCCAGTGAAGAGAAAAACAGTCAAGGTGCTGAACTGGAAGAACCCGGAATGATTTCAAATGTGACTTGAGGGTGTCTTCATTCCACAGTATTGCTGGTCAACTAGAGGGCCCTGGGATACCTGTTGTCTGGTGTCCACACAGGAGGGGACTTCAGACTTCTTTCCAACTGGAGACAGAGCCCTCCATCCCAACTGCATTCCCAGAGGAAGGAAAGTGGCCAGTCTGATTACTTAAAATTTAACTTCTGAGGACTTTTACTGCCTGGTTGTAACAGCATGTGAAAATGGCAGGCATTTTCCCATCACTTAACCCCTCTGCGGCAGGGCTCAAACTTCCCTATAAATACTGGTCCATGCAATTGCCTGGTAAAAGGACATATCACTATTACTGCTAATAAAGCCAACACACCTTCCCAGCAACCAAGGCATAGACCTGTTTAGGGGGTCAAGGACGAATGAGGCGGAATAGCTTATCATCAAGCAGTATGAACTAGTGGTCTACTGGTGAGCCAAAATATTATTTGCAAACAGAGCTTTACTGTGTGCCAGGCACGGTTCTAAGGGCTTTACAAATATAAAATAATTTTATATTTATACATAATACTAAATGAATTAAGTACATTCATTAAATTAATTATTTAAATATTAAATAATTTTTATAACTTCTAAGGGTTTTACAAATATTGTAAAGTTCTAAGGGCTCTACACATATTACTTCACTTAATTATCACAATTACCTTAGGATGTAGGAAAAAGTAATTTGCCGCAGGTCTTCTTTTTTTTTTGAGACGGAGTCTTGCTCTGTTTCCCAAGCTGGAGTGCAGTGGCGTGATCTCAGCTCACTGCAACCTCTGCCTCCCAGGTTCAAGTGATTCTCATGCCTCAGACTCCCAAGTAGCTGGGACTACAGGCGCCTGCCACCACACCCGGCTAATTTTTGTATTTTTAGTAGAGACAGGATTTCACCATGTTGGCCAGGCTGGTCTTGAACTCCTGACCTCAGGTGATTCCCACGCCACAGCCTCCCAAAGTGCTGGGATTACACAGCCGTGCCCAGCTGCCCAAGGTCTTACAGCTAGGAAATGATGAAGCCTGTATTCAAACCCAAGAGATGTAACTTGGTTCCAAAGTCCATGGTCTTGATAACTTGCCAACCACTGCTTGTTAAAGGGGGTTTGGGGCTGGGTGCAGTGGCGCATGCCTGTAATCCCAGCACTTTGGGAGGCCAGAGCACTCACTTGAGGCCAGGAGTTCAAGTCCAACCTGGCCAACATGGTGAAACCCCATCTCTACTAAAATACAAAAATTAGCCAGGCCTGGTGGCGCATGCCTGTAATCCCAGCTACTCAGGAGGCTGGGGCACGAGAATCACTCAAATGTGGGAGGTGTAGGTTGCAGTGAGCCAAGATCTTCCCGCTGCACTCCAGCCTGGGCAACAGAGCAAGACTCTGTTTCAAAAATAATAATAAATAAATAAATAAGTAAAGGGGGTTTTGATATAAAACTATTTTCTATTATTTAACCCACAATTTTCAATTGCTCCCTTTTCCTGCAGACCCATGGAGGAAAGTATAAAGGTGTTCCTGCCAGGCGCAGTGGCTCACGCCTATAATCCCAGCACTTTGGGAGGCCGAGGCGGGTGGATCACCTGAGGTCAGGAGTTCGAGACCAGCCTGGCCAACATGGCAAAACCCTGTCTCACTAAAATTACAAAAACTAGCTGGGTGGCCAGGCGCAGTAGCTGTCACCTGTAATCCCAGCACTTTGGGAGGCCGAGGCGGGTGGATCACAAGGTCAGGAGTTCAAGACTAGTCTGGCCAACATGATGAAACCCGTCTCTACTAAAAATACAAAACAATTAGCCGGGCGTCGTAGCAGGCGCCTGTAATCCCAGCTACTTGAGAGGCTGAGGCAGAGAATTGCTTGAACCTGGGAGGCGGAGGTTGCAGTGAGCTTAGATCGCACCACTGCACTCCAGCCTGGGCAACAGAGTGAGACTCCGTCTCAAAAAAAAAAAAAAAAATTAGCCGGGCATGGTGGCAGCCGCCTGTAATCCCAGCTACTCAGGAGGCTGAGGCAGGAGAATCGCTTGAACCTGGGAGGTGGAGTTTGCAGTGAGCCATAGCCTGGGAGACAAAAGTGAAACTCTATCTCAAAAAAAAAAAAAAAAAAAAAAGAGTTGTTTTCCATCTGCACACAAGGCCAGGCCCCCAAAAACCATGCCCTCAAACACTAGAGAACTTTGTGAAAAGACCTGACAGTTGCCAAGACTTGTGAAACCAAAACGGGATAAGAAAACAAATAGCATATGTATGAAAGACTTAATCTCAAGTCAGAAATGGCTGATTTAAAAACTTGTGTTTATAAGACTTGTGGGGAAACCTGCCCTGACATCAAGGTTTCCTGGACAATAGAAGGTGTTATAGCAGGGTTTTTAGTTTAATCAACTGTGTTTGTTCAAAGCAGCTGCTTTTAATAATTTTTAGTTTTTTAATTTCATTTTTTTAATTTTAATTTTAATTTTAATTTTTTTTGAGACAGAGTCTTGCTCTGTGGCCCAGGGTGGAGTGCAGTGGTGTAATCTGGGCTCACTGCAAACCTCTGCCTCCCGGGTTCAAGCGATTCTCCTGCCTCAGCCTCCTGAGTAGCTGGGATTATAGGCACCCGCCACGACGCCCAACTAATTTTTTTGTATTTTCAGTAGAGACGGGGTTTCACCATGTTGGCCAGGCTGGCTTTGAACTCCTGACCTCAAGTGATCAGTGAACTTCTGACCTCAAGTGCCTTGGCCTCCCAAAGTGCTCAGATTACAGGCATGAGCCACCGTGCCCATCCAGAACTTTTATTTTCTGTTCTTGTTTGTTAAAAAGCATAATTTATTGCCATACTTATTATATTTTCCCTAATTCCCTACTTTCAAGGGGCCTTTGATCTTGCGCTAGGTCATTAGTTACTTGTTCAGGGTCAACATGGCTGGTAAGGGACAGAGAGAGGATTCAAAGGCAGTGCTCCCTCGCTCCAAAGTATAGGTTCTTTCCAGTTTGCCACTTCATTTAACTCCTCTTACAGTCCTAGCAATCCTGTTCCATCATCATTCCACAGCCTGGGAACCAACACCCACTGGACACAGGCCCTGGACTCTGGCCATAGTGAGAGAAATGACTGCTCAAGCTGCCCTCTTCTAAAGTCAATCTCAGTATGGTTAGGACTAGAAAAAAACAATAAGATCAATTAATTTAAGGCCCACTGCCCAATGACCTTGAATAAGCCCAGCAAGCTTTCCCTGACCTTATCTACCTACCTTCCACCCAGCCAGGCAAGCTGAGCAATTTTATTTCTGGCAGCATTCACCTGCGGTTTTTACACCTCTTCACAGCTTCCTTTTCAACCAGTGTTGCTGGTTCTCAATGCCAGCTGCCACCACTCTCTGCATCTCTGTTTTACTGCCTTTTATCATTTACTGAACTTAGCCTCCTCAAGACTTTTTTTCCCATCTGCCCAAATTGCGAAGTTGAGCCAAAAAAATTTTTTTTAAGTATTGATTTTCTTACCTGTTAAAAATAATGCTCAAGTGGGCCAGGCGCAGTGGCTCACGCCTGTAATCCCAGCACTTTGGGAAGCCGAGGCGGGCGGATCACCTGTGGTCTGGAGTTCAAAACCAGCCTGGCCAACATGGTGAAACACCGTCTCTACCAAAAATACAAAAATTAGCCAGGTGCACGTCTGTAATCCCAGCTACTCAGGAGACTGAGGCAGGAGAATCACTTGAACCCGGAAGGCGGAGGGGTTGCAGTGAGCCAAGATCATTCCACTGTACTCCAGCCTGGGCACCAGAGCAAAACTCCATCTCAAAAAATAAAATGAAATAAAATAAATAATGCTCAAGAAAGAAAACTTGAACCGGGTGCGGTGGCTCTTGCATGTAATCCTAGCCCCTTGGGAGGGTGTGGTGGGTGGGTCCCTTGAGCTCAGGAGTTTGAGACCAGCCTGGACAATGTGACAAAACTCCGTCTCTATTAAAAATGTAATAATAAAAAAAAATTAGCTGTGTGTGGTGGCTTGTGCCTGTAATCCCAGCCACTAGGGAAGCTGAGGTGGGAAGATCATGTGAGCCTGGGAAGTTGACGCTGCAATGAGCTGAGATCAAGCCACTGCACTTCTAGCCTGGGCAAAGGAAGTAAGACCCTACCTCAAAGAAAAAAAAAAAGAAAAAGAAATAAAGAACACTAGGCCAGGTGTGGTGGCACATGCCTATAATCCCAGCACTTTGAAAGGCTGAGGTGAGAGGATTGCATGAGGCCAGGAGACAGAGAGCAGCCTGGTCAACATAGCAAGACCCTGTCTCTATAAAAAATAAAAATTAAAAAATTAAAAAGGCCGGGCCTGGTGGCTCATACCTGTAATGCCAGCAGTTTGGGAGGCCAAGGTGGGCAGATCACTTCAGCTCAGGAGTTTGAGACCAACCTGAGCAACATAGTGAGAACCCGTCTCTACAAAAAATACAAAAATTAGCTTGGCATGGTGACGTATGCCTGTAGTCCCAACTACTCAGGAGGCTGAGGTGGGAGGATCACCTGAGCCTGGAGAGGTTGAGGCTACAGTGAGCCATGATTATGCCACTACACTCCAGCCTGGGCGACAGGGTGAGATCCTTTCTCCAAATAATAGTAATAATAATAAAATTATAAAGAGAGAGAAAAAAGGAAACTTAGAGCCAGGCATGGTGGCTGGCTCCTGTAATCCCAGCTACTCAGGAGGCTGAGGCAGGAGGATCACTTGAGTGCAGGAGGTCAAGGCTGCAGTGAGCTATGATTGTGCCACGGCACTCCAGCTTGGGTGAAAGAGTAAGACCTTATCTCAAAAAAATAAAAAATAAATTAAAAAAGAAAGAAACCTTAGAAAACAAATACACAAAATATACACACACACACAGAGCCAAAGGTCACCTTTTATTGTGTTTGCTATCAGTCTTTTTGTGTTCATAGATGTAGAAACATATATTCTAGTTGAGATGGTAGGAGACTGGCAATGAGTAATAATAATATAAATAACAATAATAAACTTAGATTATACGGTAGAAGTTAGTGCTATGGAAAATAAAAACAGAGCAAGGTAAGAGATTAGGAGCAGAGGAGTGGGTGGGCACAGTGGCTCACACCTGTAATCCCAGCACTTTGTGAGGTCAAGGTGGGAGGATCATTTGAGTCCAGGAGTTTGAGACTAGCCTGGGCAACTTGGCGAAACCCTACCTCTACAAAAAATACACAAATTAGCCGGGCGTAGTGGTGCCTGCTTCTAGTCCCAGCTACTCCGGAGGCTGAGGTGGGAGAATCATCTGAGCCTGGGAGGCAGAGGTTGCAGTGAGCCCAGATTGCACCACTGCACTCCAGCCTGGGCGACAGAGCGAGACCCTGTCTCAAAAAAAAAAAAAAAAAAAAAAAAAAGAAAGACAGAAAGAGGCCGGGCACAGTGGCTCACGCCTGTAATCCTAGCACTTGAGTAGGCGGAGGCAGGGCGGATCACAAGGTCAGGAGATTGAGACCATCCTGGCTAACACAGTGAAATCCGGTCTCTACTAAAAAAACAAAAAATTAGCTGGGCGTGGTGGCATGCACCTGTAGTCCCAACTACTCGGGAGGCTGAGGCAGGAGAATTGCTTGAACCTGGGAGGCAGAGGTTGCAGTGAGCCAACATCATGCCACTGCACTCTAGCTCTGGGTGACACAGCGAGACTCCGTTGAAAGAAAAGAAAAGAAAGAGAGAAAGAAAAGAGGAGTAGAGAGGAGGATAGGGTCACCGTCACCATTTTGGATAGAGTTTCAGGATAGGTCTTTGAGAAGGTGACATTTGAGCAGAGAGTTGAAGGAAATGAAAGAGTCAGCTTTGCAGATGTCTGGAAGAAAAGCATTGCAGAAAAGGGAAAGAGGAAGTCCAAAGGTCCTGAAGCAGAAGCATGCCTGGATTTGAGCAATACCAAGCAGGCCATTGTGGATGGGGCAGAGTGAGTAAAATGGGAAGTGGTAAGAGATGAGGTCAAACAATGGGGCCAAAGAGCTCTCAAGTCCCATCCTTAGGGCTCCACATCTAGAGGTAAGAGAAAGCCTCTGCTCCTCCAGTTCCAACGGAAAAATTGCAAGGGAATGACTTCAACAAGTTCATTTCAGCATCCATTGCTGGACCAGTCACTGTGGACAAGGTCATAAAATGATTGACCGAATCAGGTCACATGTTTACCCTTTGGGTCACAGGGAAAAGACTACTTCTAGGAGGAAAGGAATTGGCTTCGGACAAAGTTCCCAGGTATTTTTATACCCATTGAACAGACGAGGGAATGAAACTCAGAGAGGTAAAATGACTCGTCCAGGGTTACACGTGTGTGTTAATATTAAGTTCTTGGGGTTTCACCAAGATCTGCCTTGAAAGCTATTGCTCACCCCGGACGTGGTGGCTTGTGCCAGTAATCCTAGCACTTTGGGAGGCCAAGGTAGGCAGATCATCTGAGGTCAGGAGTTCGAGACCAGCCGGGCCAACATGGTGAAACCCTGTCTCTACTAAAAATACAAAAATTAGCCAGACATGGTGGCAAAGGCTTGTAATCCCAGCTACTCAGAAGGGCAACAGAGCAAGACCCTGTCTCAACAGAGCGAGACCCTGAAGCAGGAGTATTGCTTGAACCTGGGAGGCGAAGGTTGCAGTGAGCTGAGATTGTGCCACTGCACTCTGCCCTTGGTGACAGAGTGAGACTCCTTCTCAATAAAACAAAACAAAAGAAAGGAAACAAAAAAACTACTATTTCTCTTTTCTGCAACTTGAGCTGAGTACAAGGTCTGTTGCTTTTACATTGTTTCAGGGAGAGAAGCCATCTCGTCCTATAGAGTGTATTGTGACTCCTCGGGAGTGTCTCAGTGCTTGGGGTGGGAGTGACTGTGTTATTTGGAGTTTGGGATGCTCAAACACACAAGGAAGTGGCCAGACTTCCCTTAGGAGCCTAGGGTATCCTTGGGTAAAAATAAGTCATGGATCTTTCAATTAATTAATTAATTAATTAATTTGAGACAGGCTCTCACTCTGTTGCCCTGGCTGGAGTGCAGTGGTGTGAACGCAGCTCACTGCAACCTCAACCTCCTAAGGCTCAAGTGATCCACCTACCTCAGTCTTCTGAGTAGCTGAGACCACAGGCACACACCACCTCACCCAGCTAATTTTTACAAATTTTTTGTAGAAACGGGAGTTTCACTTTGTTGCCCAGGCTGGTCTTAAACTCCCAAGCTAAAGCAATCCTCCTGCTTCACCCTCTCAAAGTGCTGGAATTGCAAGCATGAGCCACCACGCCTGGCCTAGAAATTTTAAAAGTCATTGCTAAGAGTCATTTACAACTCATATTTCAAACATAGCACAGATTCCTAAACTCAAATGGTAATTGCATCAGAGTCTTTTTTTTTTTTTTTTTTTTTTTTGAGACGGAGTCTTGCTCTGTTGCCCAGGCTGGAGTGCAGTGACGTGATCTCAGCTCACTGCAACCTCCGCCTCCCAGGTTCAAGCAGTTCTACTGCTTCAGCCTCCCAGGTAGCTGGGATTACAGACGCACGCCACCATGCTCATTTTTGTACTTTTAGTGGAGATAGAGTTTCACCATGTTGGCCAGGTTGGTCTCGAACTCCTGACCTCAGGTGATCTGCCCACCTCGGCCTCCCAAAGTGGTGGGATTACAGGCGCGACCCATTGCACCCGGCCTGAGCCACCGTGCCTGGCCAGCGAGTCTTAATCCCACATAAATTTGCTTGAGATCCCCTGTGTTACAACAAAAGGGGAATTTGCCATCCTAAAACCATTAGAAGAGGTTTATGAAGAAGCAATCACTATGGAAAGACCTTAGGCCTTTGATGAGAATATTCAGCCATTTGATCAACCAACCAAAAAGTCTACCCTATCTTTGTACTTCTGTGGCAGGAAAATACGGTCTGGAGGCAGGGAACATGAGGCCGATTCACACTTCAGCTATCACAGGAAATATCCTCTCCATACGGCGTATGCCGAGTCATATGTCAAGTACATGACTTTGTAACTTTACTTCATCCTCTTCGTTTACATAGGGCATACACCAAGTGACCAGTGGAAACCCCTAGAGGGTATTTAAACCCCCACAAACTTTTTTTTTTTTTGAGACAAAGTCTTGCTCTTGTCCCCTAGGCTGGAGTGCAATGGCACGATCTCGGCTCACTGCAACCTCCGCCTCCTGGGTTCAAGGGATTCTCCTGCCTCAGCCTCCCGAGTAGCTGGAATTACAGGCACGTGCCACCACACCCGGCTAATTTTTTGTATTTTTAGTAGAGACGGGGTTTCACCACGTTGGCCAGACTGGTCTCAAACTCCTGACCTCAGGTGATCCGCCCACCTCAGCCTCCCAAAGTGCTGGGATTACAGGCGTGAGCCACCGCGCCCGGCCTAAACCCCCACAAATTCCATAATGGGGCCTTTCATCCTCTATGCCCAGGCCACTCTCACCCTGGGTAGTGTACTTTCATTTTCAGTAAATCTCTTCATTCCTTCCTAGCTTTGTTTGTGTGTTTTGTCCAATTCTCTGTGCAAGACGCCAAGAACCTGGACACTCTCCACCGGTAACGCTTCCACCTACATGAGCCAGTAAAATTTCCTTCATTTGAAGCCAGCATTATTTGAATTTCCTCTTGTTTGTGTGTATGTTGAATTTTTAGATTTTTTTTTTCTCCTTTATAACTGACAGCATCCCTGAGACACTTTGCAACTCCAATATCTGACACTCAGCTCCAGGTACCCAGTGTTATCTGGCTGGCTTTCCCCTTGTAGTGACACTTGTATGCAGTCCAGTCTACTCCAATTCCTCATCATCTCACATCCTACTGTCTCTAGTGAGTAGCACTGTCCATCAGCCAAGCTCACAAAGATCCTTTCCTCTGAGAAATTCCTTGTTTCTCCCTGAGTGGACCCACAGCATTATGGACTGAACTGTGACCTCTCTGTCCCCTGCATTCATATGCTGAAGCACCAGACCTCAATATCACTATATTTGGAGACAGGGCCTGTAAGGAGGTAATTAAGGTTAAATGAGACGAATAGGGTAGGATTCTGGTAGGAGCAGTGTCCTTTTAAGATGAACGGACACCAGAGATCTTTCTTTTCCTGCTCACACACCAAAGAGAGGCCATGGGAGGACACGGCAAGAAGGCAACCTTCTGCAAATCAGGAAGAGAGGCCTCACCAGGAACCAGCCTTGCTGGCCCCTGATCTTGTAATTCCGGCCTCCAGAACTGTGAAAAAATACATTCCTCTTGTTTGAGCTGGTATCAACCACAGGTTCTTCAACTTTCATGTAATAAAAATTGATGGGAGGCAGAGCAAGTTTCCCAGACAAGGTGTTACTAGGCACTTATTTTCTTTTGCTTTTCTTTCTTTTTTTTTTTTTTCTGAGAAGGAGTTTCATTCTTATTGCCCAGGCTGGAGTGCAATGGTGTGATCTCAGTTCACTATAACTTCTGCCTCCCAGGTTCAAGTGATTCTCCTACCTCAGTCTCCCAAGTAGCTGGGATAACAGGCATGTGCCACCAGGCCCAGCTAATTTTTTGTATTTTTAGTAGAGATGGGGTTTCTCCATGTTGGTCAGGCTGCTCTCAAACTCCCGACCTCAGGTGGTCCACCCACCTCGGCCTCCCAAAGTACTGGGATTAGAGACGTGAGCCACTGTGCCCGGCCTAGGGGCTTATTTTCGAACACAGAGAAGACAGCACAAGAGAGAGAGTTCTCTGACTGGTTCCTCAAAGAGAGTCAGGAGAGTAATTTTTTGTTGTTGTGTTTTGAGATGGAGTCTTGCTCTGTTGCCCAGGCTGGAGTGCAGTGGCGACATCTCAGCTCACTGCAACCTCTGCCTCCCAGGTTCAAGCGATTCTCCTGCCTCAGCCTCCTGAGTAGCTGGGACTACAGGTGCATGCCACCACGCCCAACTAATTTTTGTTATTTTTAGTAGAGATGAGGTTTCACCATACTGGTTAGGCTGGTCACAAAATCCTGACCTCAAGTGATCTGTCCGCCTCAGCCACCCAAAGTGCTGGGATTACAGGTGTCAGCCACCATGCCCAGCTAGGAGAGTAATTTTAAAGTGGCAAAAAGCAGGAAGGGAGTGACATTTACACATGTAGAGGCAGAGAACTGGGGCACCTAAGCAGTGTTGGGAACAGGCCCCCCAAAATCTGGCCATAAACTGGCCCCAAAACTGGCCACAAACAAAAATCTCTGCAGCACTGTGGCACTGTGACATGTTCATGATGGCCATGACGCCCATGCTGGAAGGTTGTGGGTTTACCAGAATGAGGGCAAGAAACACCTGGCCCACCCAGGGTGGAAAACCGCTTAAAAGTGTTCTTAAACCACAAACAATAGCATGAGCAATCTGTGCCTTAAGGATATGATCCTGCTGCAGATAACTAGCCAAACCCATCCCTTTATTTCCCATAAGGAATACTATTAGTTAATCTATAATCTACAGAAACAATGCTTATCACTGGCTTGCTGTCAAAAAGTATGTGGGTAAATCTCTGTTCAAGGCTCTCAGCTCTGAAGGCTGTGAGACCCCTGATTTCCCACTCCACACCTCTATATTTCTGTGTGTGCGTCTTTACTTCCTCTAGCGCCACTGGGTTAGGGTCTCCACCACCGAGCTGGTCTCGGCAAAGCTGTTCGGTTACATGCTTCTTCTTGCATCGCATGTCTCATTAGCATGTTAAATCTTCACCCCTGGGTGTGATTTTTCCTATTATAATAATGCTAGGATTAAGGATCAGTCATTCTCCTGGCCTTGTGTGTATGCGGGTGGTGGGGTTAGTTTTCTTGAGCAAGATTTACGGTGGAATGCTTCTTATCTTCGTTTCTTCAGATAGCTTGCAGCAGCTGCAAGATTTTGACCACAGGTAAGGTGCCAGGGTGGTGGTGGTACAAGGTCTGGTAGTTAGTAGGTATGTCTAGAGGAATGCAGGAATGCATTAGTGGGGGTGGCACAATAGGAGACACACCGAGGGCCGTCCCTACCCCATCTCAAAACCACCCAATCTGTGATATTTTGTTATGGTGGTCCTAACAGAGGAATAATGTATATTCTAACATGTGTGTGCTATGCAATGTCCACTCCTGAGCTGATGCTCTAAAGTTGGACATTTTGACTTAGTGTTTCCCAAACTTTGGGCCCCAGGCTTCTGAGGCGTTATGGAGCTCGTTATTACCAGGAGCCCCTGTATCTTTAAGGATCCGATGCAGGTTGGGCGCAGTGGCTGACACCTGCAACCCCAGCACTTTGGGAGCCCAATCCAGGTGGATTGCTGGGAGCCCAAGGCAGGTGGATTGCCAGGAGTTTGAGATCAGCCTGGCCAGTATGGTGAAACTCCATCTCTACTAAAAATATAAAAATTAGTTGGGCATGGTGGTGCACGCTTGTAATCCCAGATATTCCGGAGGCTGAGGCACAAGAATCGCTTAAACCCAGGAGGCAGAGGTTGCAGTGAACCAAGATCTCATCACTGCACGCCAGCCTGGTGACAGAACGAGATGCTGACATAAAAAAAAAAAGATATGAAAAAGATATGATCCAAAATAAAGTCCCACACATACTTAATCTATTTCTTCATGCTAAGTGTGCTATTATTATTAACAATATACACATTGATTCAAGTGTTAAGGAAGGCTTTGATCACTTTCTAACATTCCTTTCTCAAAGGTAAATATGTTGCTTGCATGGTGATCCTTACCTTGGCCCCTGTGCCAAGACCTGAAGTCATTCCTTGCTTGGGACCTGGTTATCACTGTGATTCAGAAGCAAAGGAACAGTAGTTTTAGAATTTCTCTAATTCTAGCTCTGATCCTTATTTAGAGAGAGAAATAAATAATTTCTCCAATTCCTTAAAACTAGTAACCTAGGTGGGACTGGAAGATTGATCTTTGAAGCTGCATTTGTGTAACATGCATATTGTGTTTACCTACATTGTGACTTTGAGTAGACCAATAAACATAGTAATGTTGAAGATGATCTTATACACAGTTTTTACAAGACTGAGAACACGTTGGTTATTATTCACATTAAAGAGGAGTAGGCCGGGCGCAGTGGCTCACACCTGTAATCACAGCACTTTGGGAGGCCGAGGTGAGCAGATCACGAGGTTAGGAGCTCGAGACCAGCCTGCCCAACGTGGTGAAACCCCATCTCTACTAAAAATACAAACATTAGTCAGGCATGGTGGTGCGCGCCTGTAATCCCAGTTACTCGGGAGGCTGAGGCAGGAGAATCACTTGAAACTGGGAGGTGGAGGTTGCAGTGAGCCAAGATCGCACCATTGCACTCCAGCCTGGCCAACAGAGCAAGACCCTGTCTGGAAAAAAAAAAAAGAGGAGTATTATTTTCAGTTTAGGTGGCTGCAGGGAAGTCAGGTTTCCCCTAGCAAGCATGCTCTGAGTGTCAGGGAGGAAACTGGCACTAGATTCTGAGGGAGAGATCAGGTCTTCCTTAGGGGAAATACCCTTTTCCTTGGGCAAGAGGTTAAGGTGGCACTGAGCCTTCGGGGTGTGGGTAGAAGCTGGTGCTAAGCCTCTGAGGTGGAAAGCTTAGGGAGGTCACAGTAAAGGTGAGGAGTTGGGGGCTCCCAGAAGACGATTAGGGAGAAAAGGTGTGGAAGACAAGGAACAGCAAGGAGAGAGCCATAAGATTGTGTAAAGGGAGAAGATTCACTGGAACACATTCTCCACCCCTAGAAAGGTTGGTTGTGATAAAAATCCTTCAAGCTGAGTTTCTTCTGTGTGTGATAGGGGTGAGAAGGAAGATTTACTCCAAAACAGAGGTAACAAATGAAGATGTTTTCCAGGGCAAAGGAAGACAAGCTTGAGTAAGAAAGAAGATGGCCTGGGAATTCCCAAAATATGGGGGATACTTATAGAAATCTGAGTCAGCCCAAGACTGTTATCAAAAGACACAGTGTAGGCCGTGTGCAATGGTTCACGCCTGTAATCCCAGCACTTTGAGAATCCGAGGTAGGAGGATTCCTTGATCCCAGGAGTTTGGAGACCAGCCTGGGCTACGTAAGGAGACCCTGTCTCTACAAAAAATAAAATTAGACAGGTGGTGGTGCATGCCTGTGGTCCCAGCTACTCAGGAGGCTGAGGTGGGAGGATCACTTGAGCCCAGGAGGTTGAGGCTGCAATGAGCTATGATTGCACTACTGCACACCAGCGTGGGTGCCAGAGTGAAATGCTGTCTCAAAAAAAAAAAAAAAAAAAAAAGTGGGCCTGTGGAACCACAGCGCTTGGCTTTGAATCCTAACGTGAACTTGGGCAAGTTACTTAAAAACTCTTGAGCTTTAATTTCTTCATCTGTAAAATTGAAATAATGGCTTTATTATAGAGTGTTATGAGAATTGAGTCTGGCACATAGAAAATCTGAATACATGTGAGATATAGTTATTATAAAAAGTATGCTTGCGGCCAGGCACGGTGGCCCACGCCTCTAATCCCAGCACTTTGAGAGGCTGAGGTGGGTGGATCACTTGAAGTCTGGAGTTCCAGACCAGCCTGGCCAACATGGTGAAACCCCATCTTACTAAAAATACAAAAATTAGCTGGGCATGGTGTCGCACACCTATAATCCCAGCTACTCGGCAGGCTGACTCAGAAGAATTCCTTGAACCTCGGAGGCGGAGGTTGCAGTGAGCCAAGATGGTGCCACTGCACTCCGGCCTGGGCAACAGAGTGAGACTCTGTATGAAAAAATAAAAGGTATGCTTGGGCCTCCTTTTTAAATTCATTAATTTAACAAGTATCAAGTCCATATTTAATTATTTAATCTACGCATCAGTCTATACCCTGGGAAAACCACATTAAAAAAATACTGCCTACATGGAACTCATATTCTAGTGGGGGAGTCAGCTAGTATATGAGTAGATAATAAGTGCTAGGAAGAAAAATACAACAGGATAAGAGTGTAGGGAAAGCTGAATTGGTCTAGGAAATGTGACCTGACACTTGAGCACAAATAGCTTTTTTTTTTTTGAGACGGAGTCTCGCTCTGTCACCAGGCTAGAGTGCAGTGGTGCAATCTTGGCTCACTGCAACCTCCACCTCCTGGGTTCAAGCGATTCTCCTGCCTCAGCCTCCCGAGTAGCTGGGACTACAGGTGCGTGCCACCACGCACAGCTAATTTTTTGTATTTTAGTAGAGACGGGGTTTCACTATGTTCATCAGGCTGGTCTTGAACTCCTCACCTCAGGTGATCCGCCGGTCTCGGCCTCCCAAAGTGTTGTTGAGATTACAGTCATGAGCCACCGTGCCTGGCCATTAAATTATTTTCTCTTGTTTAATTAACTTCAATTCTGCCTCTTGCTAGATGCTCTCTTAAAATAGCTGAAATTATTGTGTGCTTAGTCTCACTCTGTCCTTGTTTTGTTGTATAGTATTTTTTATTTTATTTTATTTTTTGAGATGGAGTCTCACTCTGTCATCCAGGCTGGAGTGCAGTGGTGTGATCTCAGTTCACTGCAACCTCCGCTTCCCAGATTCAAGCAGTTCTCCTGCCTTAGCCTCCTGAGTCGGTGGGATTACAGGCATGCATCACCACACCCGGCTAATTTTGTATTTTTAGTAGAGATGGGATTTCACCATGTTGGTCGGGCTGATCTCGAACTCCTGACCTCAGCTGATCCGTCTGCCTCTGCCTCCCAAAGTGCTGAGATTACAGGCATGAGCCACCACACCCAGCCTGTTGTATAGTATTTAAATAAAAGGGACATAGAAGAAAATAGTTGTTGAGGTTTTAAGATAATCATTGGTACTTTCTCTGTTACTCTATTTAAAATGATGATGAGAAAAATTCATTGTCTTACTTTGCTAAGTTTGGCCTAGGAGCTGTCAGTCTTTTTTTTTGAGACAGGGCCTCACCATGTTGCCTAGGCTGGAGCGCAGTGGCGCAATCTCAGCTCACGGCAATCTCCGCCTCTCAGGTTCAAGCAATTTTCAGGACTCAGCCTCCCGAGTAGTTGCCATTACAGGCATGCGCCACCAGGCCTGGCTAATGTTTTTTTTTTTTTTTTTGAGACACTGTTTTGCTCCTGTTGCCCAGGCTGGAGTGGGCAACAGGATTAATGCACATGCTTGAGCCCACTCACCCAGCTCCTGAGATCTTATCAGGAAGCTGCTGATCACCAGTTCCAGGTGTTTCTATCTATCAGGAGACTGTCTCTTCCCCTCACACTGACTGTGACCAATTATTATTTTAGATGGACACTTTTTTTTTTTTTTCAGATGGAGTCTCGCCCTGTTGGCCAGGCTGGAGTGCAGTGGCATGATCGCGGCTCACTACAACCTCTGCCTCCTGAGTTCCAGCGATTCTCCTGTCTCAGCCTCTCGAGTAGCTGGGATTACAGGCGTGTGCCACCACGCCCTGCTAATTTTTGTATTTGTAGTAGAGATGGAGTTTCACCATGTTGGCCAGGATGGTCTTGGTCTCTTGATCTCTTGATCCGCTTGCCTCGGCCTCCCAAAGTGCTGGAATTACAGGCGTCAGCCACCGTACCTGGCCTCCCATGTTCTTTGTGTAGATGAGAAGCCTGTTTTTCAGTTAACTGATGCAAGGGGGCTGGACTTCTCTCCTTTCAAATAAAACCTTGAAGGTCCTGATGTATATTGAAAAGGGCGGCTGGGTGCAGTAGCTTGCGCTTGTAATCTCAGCACTTTGATGTGGGGAAAAGGGAGATCAGACTGTTACGGTGTCTATGTAGAAAAAGCAAGACATAAGAAATTCCATTTTGATCTGTACTAAGAAAAGTTCTTCTGCCTTGAGATGCTGTTAATCTGTAACCTTAGCCCCAACCCCGTGCTCACAGAAACATATGCTGTACTGACTCAAGGTTTAATGGATTTAGGGCTGTGCAGGATATCCTTTGTTAAAAATGTGTTTGCAGGCAGTATGCCTGGTAAAAGTCATCACCATTCTCCATTCTCGACTACCCAGGGACACAATGCACGGCGGAAGGCCGCAGGGACCTCTGCCCAAGAAAGCCTGGGTATTGTCCAAGGTTTCCCCCCACTGAGACAGCCTGAGATATGGCCTCATGGGAAGGGAAAGACTTGACTGTCCCCCAGCCCGCCACCCGTAAAGGGTCTGTGCTGAGGAGGATTAGTGAAAGAGGAAGGCCTCTTTGCAGTTGAAATAAGAGGAAGGCATCTGTCTCCTGCTCATCCCTGGGAATGGAATGTCTCGGTATAAAACCCGATCGTACATTCTATTTACCGAGATAGGAGAAAACCGCCTTGTGGCTGGAAGTGAGACATGCTGGCGGCAATACTGCTCTTTACTGCACTGAGATGTTTGTGTAAAGTCAAACATGCACATCCAGGCACAGCACCTTTCCTTAAACTTATTTATGACACAGAGTCCTTTGCTCACATGTTTTCCTGCTGACCCTCTCCCTACCATTACTCTATAGTCCTGCCACATCCCCCTCGCCGAGATAGTAGAGATAGTGGTCAATAAATACTGAGGGAACTCAGAGACCAGCGCCGGTGCAGGTCCTCACTTGCTGAGCGCCAGTCCCCTGGGCCCACTTTTCTTCCTCTATACTTTGTCTCTGTGTCTTATTTCCTTTTCTCAGTCTCTCATCTCCACCTTGCGAGAAATACCCACAGGTGTGGAGGGGCAGGCCCCCTTCACTTTGGAAGGCCGAGGCAGGAGGATCACTTGAGGTCACCAGTTTGAGACCAGCCTGGCCAACATGGTGAAACCCCATCTCTACTAAAAATGCAAAAATTAGCTGGGCATGGTGGTACACGCCTGTAACCCCAGCTACTCCGGAGACTGAGGCAGAAGAATCGCTTGAACCTGGAAGGCAGAGGTTGCAGGGAGCCGAGATTGCACCACTGCACTCTAGCCTGGGCAACAGAGCAAGACTCCATCTCAAAAAAAAAAAAAAAAAAAGTAAAAAGAAAAGAGCATGGAGGTGATTAGAGGAATTGAGGAAAATTTGTATTTGGGGTTCCTCATCCTCCCAGGGTAACATGCAGAACAAATGCTTAAACAGACAGGAAAGTCCTTCTGTTATAGGAGGAAGTGAGAGAAATACTCATGGAAAGCCTTCACATGCTCACAAAAACAGCAGCCATTGGATTTGAGTGGGCGGTGTTGACTTGCCCCCTTGACATAAAGAAGGAACCTCCAGAGGACCTGGGGCTTGGGATAAGGGCTCGAAAATGACAAAGCGCTGCTAACTCGAAGAAAAGCTAGTAGGTAGGGTCATTAAAGGGCCACAGAGTAAGGCCCTATGTAGACAAACTGCTTCAAAAGCCACCAGAAAACTTGGCCTTGGAGTGTAACAGGGATGAAAAGTATTTGGTAAGTCACAAGGAGCTGGCAGAGCCTGGCTTCCAACTAGTGCCTGTCCCGGCAATGAACCAACAGACAGGGGAAGGTTAGGAGGTCATTGAGCTGGTAAGGTCAAAACAGCTACAAATTTCAAGGGTCATCCACAGGGAGACCCGCTCTTTGCCTGCTACACAAATGCAACAAAGGCCGCGGGAGCACAAATCACAAATAGGGATTGTGTGTTTAAGGCAGAGAAGGAAGTCATGTGTCATGCAAAGTGAAAGCAGAGAAAAGGCAGACTTGCTTGCAAGGCAGACAGTCTGGTGGGTGCACAAGGCCATTTCAGAATACACACGGAGAAAACAAGAGAATAGACAGTGCAGGATTTGGGGAAAGAGCTGATTTTTGTTGAAGAAGCAAAGGTAGCCCCACACATGACATGGTCTTAGCCTTTACCCTACCACTCCCACAAGCCTCACTGTCCCAGTGGGCCATTAGTGTCTCAGGTCTACTCAGTGTGGAATACAAGGTCCTTCCCACCCCTACAAGTCACCCATGAGGGTGAGCTGAGAGATTAGCCAAGAGGACCAGAGACATTGTGGCCGAGAGGAATCATTCTAGAGGATGGTTAGTAAACAGGAGAGCAAAAGGGGAGAAGGAAACTGCGTATCGGAGTTAAACGCCTCCAGCTGAAGAAGGCAGGGTGTAGAGGTGTGTATTAGTCCGTTCTCAAGCTGCTAATAAAGACATACCCAAGGCTGGATATTTTATAAAGGAAAGAGGTTTAATGGACTCATAGTTCCGCATGGCTGGGGAGGCCTCACAATCACGGCAGAAGGCAAAGGAGAAGCAAAGGCACATCCTACGTGGCAGCAGGCAAGAGAGTATGTTCAGGGGAGCTCCCCTTTATTAAACCATCAGATCTCATGAGACTTATTCACTATCATGAGAACAGCACGGAAAAAACCCACTCCCACGATTCAATGACCTCCCACCGGATCCCTCCCACCACATGTGGGGATTATTACAATTCAAGGTGAGATTTGCATGGGGACACAGAACCAAACCATATCAAGGTTTCTTACCACTAGGGAATGTATCTTAGTTGCAATGCCAAAGCATGTTACCAGCAGCAAATTTGTACAGATCTGCAGCAAACTCAATCCTTGCCTCCACAGAGGAAAGCATTTGGCAGGGGCAGAAGTAGTTTTAAGGCAGAGCAAGAGACGGAGGCAAGCTTAAGAGCAGGAGTGAGAGTTTATTAAAAAGTGTTACAGCAGGAGCAAAAGGAAGCAAAGCACATTTGGAAGAGGGAGAAGTGGGCAACTTGGGAGATGCAAGTGCCCTGTTCAGCCCTTGACTTGGGGGTTTATACACTGGCGTGGTTCCAGGGTTTTCTTTTCTCACTTGATTTTTCCCCTCCCCTTGACTGCTGCATGTGCAGTGGTGGTCAGCACTTGGGAGGGTGACTGCATGCACAGTGCGTTTACTGAGGTTGTGCACATACTCTGTAGGTACAATTTTCCTTTACCAGTCGAACAACCGCAGAGGAAGATCAGACATGGGCCATTTTGCCTCTTAATGCGCCAGTCTGGTCTTAAACTCCTGACCTCAGGTGATCTGCCCGTCTTGGCCTCCCAAAGTGCTGGGATTACATGCCTGAGCCACCATGCCCAGTCAATTTTTGTGTTTTTAGTAGAGACATGGTTTTGTCATTTTGGCTAGGCTGGTTTTGAACTCCTGGCCTCAAGTGATCTACCTACCTCAGCCTCCCAGACTGCTGAGATTATAGGCATGAGCCACTGCACCCAGCAGAACGTATCACATTTGTGATGCTTTTGATCACAGTTCTGTCACTAGATTGCTAGCAATTAGACGTATGCAATGAGTAAGCTAACTACTTTAACACAGTGGTTTGAAGTACTGCAGGCAGTAATGACTGAACACGAAATCACAGCATTTTAATCTGTGACATGTTAGAGAGAATGCCAGGACTTTCTGCAGTACAAATGTTCTATTAACCTTGTGCTGCTAAATTATAGGGCTTTGGCTCCTGGGTCTGGAAAAGACACCAGTTCCTACTAAATCTTAAGCACTGACACCAGTCAATGCCTTGTCTTCAGACCCCAAGAGGTGACAATCAAAATGAAGTGCTTTCATGAGATATGGGGCCAGAAACTGAAACTGTTCAATCCCTCTAGGCTCACGGACTATTGCCGAAGAGGTGGGTGTGTGATACTATAGTTAGAGCCAATTTTGAGGGATAAAATTATCTCAGAGTTTTTCTCTAAATTAAACATTAGCATCCAAAGCATACTGACACAAGGCAGGTGTCTGGGCCCCTGTATCAGAATAATGGGGTTTTCTTGGGGGCATTGATTTGATTTGTAATAAAAAAAAAGTATAGGCAAGTTGTAATGTAATCTGAGCACTTTGGGAGGCCAAGGCAAGAAGATTACATGAGGCCAGGAGTTTGAGACCAGCCTGGGCAACATAGTGATGTTAGAGTAGGTAGTTAGACAGACATGAGCAGGGCAGGAAAAGGCCTCAAGTAATGTCAGGCAACCATCAGGTAACTGTCAGTTGTTAAAGTGTCCCTCTGGGCTGGGCGCAGTGGCTCACGCCTGTAATCCCAGCACTTTGGGAGGCCGAGAGGGGTGGATCACCTGAAGTCAGGAGTTCAAGACCAGCCTGGCAAAAATGGTGAAACCCCATCTCTCCTAAAAATAAAAAAATTAGTCGGGCGTGGTGGCACACGCCTGTAATCCCAGCTACTTGGGAGGCTGAGACAGGAGAATCGCTGGAACCCAGGAGGCAGAGGTTGTAGTGAGCCACGATCACACCACTGCACTCCAGCCTGGCCAACAGGGCGAGACTCCATCTAAAAAAAAAAGTGTCCATCTAAAATAATAATTGGTCACAGTCAGTGCCAGAGAAAGAGACAGTCTCCTGATAGATAGAAACACCTGGAACTGGTGATCAGCAGCTTCCTGATAAGATCTCAGGAGTTGGGTGAGTGGGCTCAAGCATGTGCATTAATCCTGTTGCCCACTCCAGCCTGGGCAACAGGAGCAAAACAGTGTCTCAAAAAAAAAAAAAAAAAAAAAAAAAAAATTAGCCAGGCCTGGTGGCGGATGCCTGTAATGGCAACTACTCGGGAGGCTGAGTCCTGAAAATTGCTTGAACCTGAGAGGCGGAGATTGCCGTGAGCTGAGATTGCGCCACTGCGCTCCAGCCTAGGCAACATGGTGAGACCCTGTCTCAAAAAAAAAACCTGACAGCTCCTAGGCCAAACTTAGCAAAGTAAGACAATGAATTTTTCTCGTCATCGTTTTAAATAGAGTAACAGAGAAAGTACCAATGATTATCTTAAAACCTCAACAACTATTTTCTTCTATGTCCCTTTCATTTAAATACTATACAACAGGCTGGGCGCGGTGGCTCACGCCTGTAATCTCAGCATTTTGGGAGGCGGAGGCAGGCAGATCAGCTGAGGTCAGGAGTTTGAGATCAGCCCGACCAACATGGTGAAACCCCGTCTCTACTAAAAATACAAAATCAGCCAGGTATGGTGATGCATGCCTGTAATCCCAGCGACTCAGGAGGCTAAGGCAGGAGAATTGCTTGAATCTGGGAAGCAGAGGTTGCAGTGAGCTGAGATCACACCACTGCACTCCAGCCTTGGTGACAGAGCAAGACTCTGTCTCAAAAAATAAAATAAAATAAAATAAAAAATACTATACAACAAAACAAGGACAGAGTGAGACTAAGCACACAATAATTTCAGCTATTTTAAAAGAGTATCTAGGAAGCGGAAGAATTGAAGTTAATTAAACAAGAGAAAAAATTTAATGGCCAGGCACGGTGGCTCTTGCCTGTAATCTCAAGAACACTTTGGGAGGCCGAGACCGGCGGATCACCTGAGGTGATCAAGATCAGCCTGATGAACATAGTGAAACCCCATCTCTACTAAAATACAAAAAATTAGCTGTGCGTCGTGGCCCGCACTGGTAATCCCAGTTACTCAGGAGGCTGAAGCATGAGAATCACTTGAACCCACGAGGCGGAGATTGCAGTGAGCTGAGATCGCACCACTGTACTCCAACCTAGGCAACAGAGCAAGACTCCATCTCAAAAAAATAAAGAAAATTTTTATTTATTTATTTATTTATTTATTTTTTGAGACGGAGTCTCGCTCTGTCGCCCAGGCTGAAGTGCAGTGGCCTTAGCTCTGCTCCCTGCAAGCTCCACCTCCCGGGTTCACGCCATTCTCCTGCCTCAGCCTCCCGAGTAGCTGGGACTACAGGCGCCTGCTACCGCGCCCGGCTAATTTTTTATATTTTTAATAGAGACGGGTTTTCGCCGTGTTAGCCAGGATGGTCTCGATCTCCTGACCTCGTGATCCGCCTGTCTCAGCCTCCCAAAGTGCTGGGATTACAGGTGTGAGCCACCGCGCCCAGCCAAAAATAAAGAAAAAATTTAAGTAAATTAAAAAAGAAAAAAGAGCATCATCTCCCATTTCCAAGATTGGTTTCTAGATACAGTAATCAGGTAACTTTCACCATTAGAATCTTTAAACCAGTGCAACACTTGTACATATATTGATTTTAAGTACACAAATGAAGGCCCAACAGTGAGAGAAGGCTTAGGATCAAAAATCACTAGAAAGTCTCAGTTTTTTTGTTACTACTTAATCACTTAATTTTAATAATGGTAAACACAGGCCAGGCGCAGTGGCTCATACCTGTAATCCCAGCACTTTTGGAGACCAAGGTGGACGGATCACTTGAGGTCAGGAGTTCTAGACCCTCTTGGCCAACATGGCAAAACCCTGTCTCTACTAAAAATACAAAAATTAGCCAGACATGGTGGCATTCGCCTGTAGTCCCAGCTATTTGGGAGGCTGAGGCAGGAGAAACTGGAACCTGGGAGGCAGAGGTTGCATTGAGATCGTGCCACTGCACTCCAGCCTGGGCCACAGAGCGGGACTCCATCTCATAAAAAAAGCTTTGTAGGCCGGGCGCAGTGGCTCAAGCCTATAATCCCAGCACTTTGGGAGGCTGAGGCAGGCAGATCACGAGGTCAGGAGATCGAGACCAGCCTGGCCAATATGGTGAAACCTCGTCTCTACTAAAAAATACAAAAATTAGCCAGGCGTGATGGCACGTGCCTGTGGTCCCAGCTACTCAGGAGGCTGAGGCAGGAGAATCGCTTGAACCCGGGAGGCAGAGGTTGCAGTGAGCCAAGATCATGCCACTGTACTCTAGCCTGGGTGACAGAGCAAGAATCCATCTCAAAAAAAAAAAAAAAAAAGAAAGTTAGGCAGGTGAAATGCTGCTTGCCTGTAGTCCCAGCTACTTGAGAAGCTGAGGTGGGAGGATTGCTTGAGCCCAGAAGCTTGAGGCTGCAGGGAGCCCTAATCACGCCACTGCACTCCAGCCTGGGTGACACATCGTGAGCCTGTCTCAAAAACTAATAAAAGTAAAATAAAATTAATTTTGAAGTTAAGCTGCTCCATTATAAAAGGTCACCTGTTTTTAATTGTTTATTACAATTATTTTTTTACATGAAGGAAATTATGCAAATCTTAAGTCGTAAAACATGATGAATTTTTCCAGCTTTATTACATGCAATAAAATACAATAAAATAAACCTGTCTTAAGTGTACAGTTTTACATAAAATAAAATTTACATACAATAAAATACACCTGTCTTAAGTGCACAGTTCGATGAATTTTAGTGACGCATGTAGCTGTAAAACTACCACCACAAACAAAATATAGAATATTTCCATCACTCTAAAAAGTTTTCTCATGCCCTTTGATCTCCTTCCCTGCCCTCCCCACATCCTGCCTGCCACACGCCCAGGCAACTGTTGCTCTGTTTTATGTCACTATGATTTTGCCTTTTTGAAAATTTCATGTAAATATTTTTATATATGCAAAGTATATAGTCTTTTGTATTTTAGTTCTTTTACTTAGTATTATGTTTTTGAGATTCGTCTTTATTGCATGTATCAATATTTATTTTCTATTGCTGAGCAATCTTCCTTCGTAACCAGTTAATGGATGTTTGGGTTGTTTGCAGGGTTTGATTAATATGAATAACTATCAATATAAACTCTTGTGTGCAGTCTTTCAACATTTTTTTTCCCTCTGTTGCCCAGACTGGAGTGTGGTGGTGTGATCATGGCTCACTGCAGCCTCAACTTCCTGGGCTCAAGCAATCCTCCTACCTCAGCCTCCCAAGTAGCTGGGACTACAGGAGTGTGCTATTTTTTTGTATGTTTTGTAGAGACGGAGTCACGCCATGTTGCCCAGGTTGGTCTTGAACTCCTGGCCTCAAGTGACCCATCCGCCTCAGCCTCCCAAAGTACTGGGATCACAACAAGCATGAGCCACCGCCCCCGGCCTGATCATACATTTTTATTTCCCTTTAATTTTGTATGTGTTGGGTTCATGGGTCAAATGGTAAGTATATGTCAAACTTCATAAGATATTGCCATATTCTTTCCCAAAGTGGCTACCCATTTTGCATTCCAACCAGCAATGTGTAAAAGTTCTAGTTGTTCTACATCAAGGCCATCTTTAGAAGTGAATCTTCCCAGACTTTAAAAAACATGCATATATTATGTATTTTTAATGTAAAAATGGTTCACAGATATCACTTAATATATCAGGGTCATCCTTGTATTGTCTAAATTAGACTTCTGTGACAATTTTTTTAATTAATTTTTTTTGAGACGGAGTTTCATTCTTGTTGCCCAGGCTAGAGTGCAATGGCATGATCTCGGCTCACCGCAACCTTCACCTCCCAGGTTCAAGCGATTCTCCTGCCTCAGCCTTCCAAGTAGCTGGGATTATAGTGATGCGCCACCACACCCGGCTAATTTTTTTGTATTTTAGTAGAGACGGGGTTTCTCCATGTTGGTCAGGCTGGTCTGGAACTTCTGACCTCAGGTCTCGAATTTCCGCCCACCTTGGCCTCCCAAAGTGCTGGGATTACAGGTGTGAGTTACTGGGCCTGGCATTCTGTGACAATTTTAATGTTGTGTTCCAATGTCTGAATCTCCCATTATATATGTATTTATTATTTATTTATTTATTTATTTTGAGATGGAGTTTTGCTCTTGTCGCCCAGGTTGGAGTGCAGTGGCACAATCTTGGCTCACTGCAACCTCCGCCTCCCAGGTTCAAGCGATTCTCCTGCCTCAGCCTCCTGAGTAGCTGGGATTATAGGCGCCCACCACCATGCCCAGCTAAATTTTGTATTTTTAGTAGAGACGGGGTTTCACTAGGTTGGCCAGGCTGGTCTCCAACTCCTGACCTCAGGTGATCCACATGCCTCGGCCTCCCAAAGTGCTGGGATTACAGGCATGAGCCACCACGCCCAGCCTCTCCCATTATTTATTACCAAACAAGGAAAGATAAAAAGGGTGAGGAGGATTTTGGTTGGATTTATTTCAGATATTGGCACTTGGAATAAATTTTGTTTAGTGAGTCTAAGGTTTGCAAAGTTAAAAATCAGGTATTGGCTAATGTATAACATCATGATACAGGATTTTTTTTTTTTTTTTTTTGAGACAGAGTCTAGTTCTGACCCCCAGGCTGCAGTGCGGTGGGGCAATCTAAGCTCACTGCAAGCTCCACCTCCCGGGTTCACGCCATTCTCCTGCCTCAGCCTCTTGAGTAGCTGGGACTATAGGTGCCCGCCACCATACCTGGCTAATTTTTTGTATTTTTAGTAGAGACGGGGTTTCACCGTGTTAGCTAGGATGATCTCTATCTCCTGACCTCGTGATCCACCCGCCTCGGCCTCCCAAAGTGCTGGGATTACAGGCGTGAGCCACCGCGCCCGGCCGATACAGGATTGTTAAAATACTGAAGGTATTTCATCACATAAAGGTATTTTTGGACAGGCATGGTGACTCACGCCTGTAATCCAAGCATTTTGGGAGGCCGAGGTGGGCAGATCATGAGGTCAGCAGATTGAGGCCATCCTGGCCAACATGGTGAAACCCCGCCTCTACTAAAATTAAAAAAAAAAAAAAAAATTAGCCCAGTGTGGTGGTACACACCTGTAGTCCCAGCTACTCGGGAGGCTGAGGCAGGAGAATTGCTTGAACCCAGGGGGTGGAGGTTGCAGTGAGCCAAGATCATGCCACTGCACTCTAGCCTGGTGACAGAGCGAGACTCCATCTCAAAAAAAAAAAAAAGCTATTTGTGCTCAAGTGTCAGGTCACATTTCCTAGACCAATTCAGCTTTCCCTACACTCTTATCCTGTTGTATTTTTCTTCCTAGCACTTATTATCTACTCATATACTAGCTGACTCCCCCACTAGAATATGAGTTCCATGTAGGCAGCATTTTTTTAATGTGGTTTTCCCAGGGTATAGACTGATGCGTAGATTAAATAATTAAATATGGACTTGATATTTGTTAAATTAATGAATTTAAGAAGGAGGCCCAAGCATACCTTTTATTTTTTCAGACAGAGTCTCACTCTGTTGCCCAGGCCGGAGTGCAGTGGCACTATCTTGGCTCACTGCAACCTCCGCCTCCGAGGTTCAAGGAATTCTTCTGAGTCAGCCTGCCGAGTAGCTGGGATTATAGGTGTGCGACACCATGCCCGGCTAATTTTTGTATTTTTAGTAAGATGGGGTTTCACCATGTTGGCCAGGCTGGTCTGGAAGTCCTGACTTCAAGTGATCCACCCACCTCAGCCTCTCAAAGTACTAGGATTACAGGCGTGAGCCACCGTGCCTGGCCGCAAGCATACTTTTTATAATAATTATATCTTACATGTATTCAGCATTTTCTATGTGCCAGGCTCAATTCTCATAACACTCTATAATAAAGCCATTATTTCAATTTTACAGATGAAGAAATTAAAGCTCAAGAGTTGGCTGGGCGTGGTGGCTCACGCCTGTAATCCCAGCACTTTGGGAGGCTGAGGCAGGTGGATCATGACGTCAGGAGATCAAGACCATCCTGGGTAACACGGTGAAACCTTGTCTCTACTAAAAATACAAAAAAAATTAACCGGGCGTGGTGGCGAGCACCTGTAGTCCCAGCTATTCGGGAGGCTGAGGCATGAGAAAGGCGTGAACCCAGGAGGCGGAGCTTGCAGTGATCCCAGATCACACCACTGCACTCCAGCCTGGGCGACAGGCGAAACTCCGTCTCAAAATAAATAAATAAATAAATAAATAAATAAATAAAGCTCAAGAGTTTTTAAGTAACTTGCCCAAGTTCACGTTAGGATTCAAAGCCAAGCAGTGTGGTTCCACAGGCCCACTTTTTTTTTTTTTTTTTTTTTTGAGACAGCATTTCACTCTGGCACCCACGCTGGTGTGCAGTAGTGCAATCATAGCTCATTGCAGCCTCAACCTCCTGGGCTCAAGTGATCCTCCCACCTCAGCCTCCTGAGTAGCTGGGACCACAGGCATGCACCGCCACCTGTCTAATTTTATTTTTTGTAGAGACAGGGTCTCCTTATGTAGCCCAGGCTGGTCTCCAAACTCCTGGGATCAAGGAATCCTCCTACCTCAGATTCTCAAAGTGCTGGGATTACAGGCATGAACCATTGCACATGGCCTACACTGTGTCTTTTGATAACAGTCTTGGGCTGACTCAGATTTCTATAAGTATCCCCCATATTTTGGGAATTCCCAGGCCATCTTCTTTCTTACTCAAGCTTGTCTTCCTTTGTCCTGGAAAACATCCTCATTTGTTACCTCTGTTTTGGAGTAAATCTTCCTTCTCACCCCTATCACACACAGAAGAAACTCAGCTTGTTGAAGGATTTTTATCACAACCAACCTTTCTAGGGGTGGAGAATGTGTTCCAGTGAATCTTCTCCCTTTACACAATCTTATGGCTCTCTCCTTGCTGTTCCTTGTCTTCCACACCTTTTCTCCCTAATCGTCTTCTGGGAGCCCCCAACTCCTCACCTTTACTGTGACCTCCCTAAGCTTTCCACCTCAGAGGCTTAGCACCAGCTTCTACCCACACCCCGAAGGCTCAGTGCCACCTTAACCTCTTGCCCAAGGAAAAGGGTATTTCCCCTAAGGAAGACCTGATCTCTCCCTCAGAATCTAGTGCCAGTTTCCTCCCTGACACTCAGAGCATGCTTGCTAGGGGAAACCTGACTTCCCTGCAGCCACCCAAACTGAAAATAATACTCCTCTTTTTTTTTTTTTCAGACAGGGTCTTGCTCTGTTGGCCAGGCTATAGTGCAATGGTGCGATCTTGGCTCACTGCAACCTTTGCCTCCCAGGTTCAAGTGATTCTCCTACCTCAGCCTTCTGAGTAGCTGGGACTACAGGTGCGTACCACCATGCCAGGCTGATTTTTGTATTTTTAGTAGGGATGGGGTTTCACCACGTTGGGCAGGCTGATCTCGAACTCCTGACTTCGTGTTCCACCCACCTTGGCCTCCCAAAATGCTGGGATTACAGGTGTGAGCCACTGCGCCCGGCCTACTCCTCTTTAATGTGAATAATAACCAAGGTGTTCTCAGTCTTGTAAAAACTGTGAATAAGATCATCTTCAACATTACTATGTTTATTGGTCTGCTCGAAGTTACAATGTAGGTAAGCACAATATGCATGTTACATAAATGCAGCTTCAAAGATTAATCTTCCAGTCCCACCTAGGTTACTAATTTTAAGGAATTAGAGAAATTACAGGCCTGAGCCACCGTGCCCAGCCAATTTTTGTATTTTTAGTAGAGACATAGTTTCGTCATTTTGGCCAGGCTGGCATCGAACTCCTGACCTCAAGTGACCCGCCTGCCTTGGCATCCCAAAGTGCTGAGATTACAGGTGCGAGCTACTGCACCTGGCCACCCTTTTCAATATACATCTGGACCTTCAAGGTTTAATTTGAAAGGGGAGACGTCCAGCTCCCTTGTGTCAGTTAGCTGAAAAACAGGCTTCTTGTCTACATAAAGAACATGGGAGGCCAGGCGCCGTGGCTCACGCCTGTAATCCCAGCACTTTGGGAGGCCAAGGCAAGCGGATCACCAGGTCAAGAGATCAAGACCACTCTGGCCAACATGGTGAAACCCCATCTCTACTACAAATACAAAAATTAGGTGGGCGTGGTGGGGTGCACCTGTAGTCCCAGCTACTGGAGAGGCTGAGGCTGGAGAGTCACTTGAACCCAGGAGGCGGAGGCTGCAGTGAGCCGAGATTGTGCCATTGCACTCCAGCCTGGCGAAAGAGCGAGACTCTGTCTCAAAAAAAAAGAACACAGGGAGTGGGAATATGAGAAAAGAGATAATAATTTTGTTATTGGAATGCTTAGAACAAGAGTCACTATAAGGTCATGGAGACAATGATACAGGGTGGCCCAAAACCACAGGTGCAAGAGACCAAAGTACCTACAGAACAGCGATGAAGGTGAGTCCCCACCTATAGGCACAAAACAGATTTCCCCTAGGACAGAGTTGAAGGCTGGTCCCGGAAATGGGACGAGACCAGGGTTAGGGTACCCAGTAAGCACTGGTTCATTCTGGAGCCCCTAGGATGAATAGGGGGACACCCTGTTCAGTCCGGTCTGCCATAAGTGCAGGAAAAAGATAGTAGGGAAACTAGAAGAGATGCCTTTTCCCTTCTCTCCTCTGTTCTCTCTTCACAGATGGGTAATCACGTCTCCATACAACAAGACGTGCCCCTCGGATGCATCTCAAGAACTGGGATAAGTTCAACCCCAAACCCTAAAATGAAAAACTAATTTTCCTTTGCAAAACCAGAGGAACTCTGGCCAAAACAAAAGTACAAATTTTATTTTATTTTTTTTTGAGATGGAGACTCTCTCTGTCTCCCAGGCTGGAGTGGCACCATCTCGGCTCACTGCAAGCTCCGCCTCCCAGGTTCACACCATTCTCCTGCCTCAGCAACCTGAGTAGCTGGGACTACAGGTGCCCGCCACCATGCCCAGCTAATTTTTTGTATTTTTAGTAGAGACGGGGTTTCACTGTGTTGGCCAGGATGGTCTCGATCTCCTAACCTCGCGATCTGCCCACCTCAGCCTCCCAAAGTGCTGGGATTACAGGTGTGAGCCACTGCGCCCGGCAAAAGTACAAATTTTCATACTGTCCTCCAGCTGGACCTTTCCTGCCACCATCAGGGCAAATAGTCAGAGGTCCTCTATTTACGAACCTTCATGGCCTGAAGGAAAAACCCCAATCCTTATAAAGCTTGTAAGGCAAACCCCACTGTCCTAGCTATGCTTAGCTGCCTTCTCCAGGGCCCTCCACTGGGACTCACCTGCTGACTCCCTTCTCCTCCAAAAGCCAAGGGGAAAAATTGCCTCCCCCTCCTCCACAGGCCAAAAAGTGAAAAACAGCCACCCGGCTCCTCCCCTGTTTATCTCACTCCCAGACCTTTGGAATCAGCCCTGCCCTACACAAAGCCCGTTAGTTCTCCCTCCAGGCTCTGCTTGTTAGAGGAAGTAAGTGAGCCAGTTGGACCCATCCAAGTCCTCATCTACTTTTCAGCCTGGACCTTTGGCAAATTAAAAAAAAAAAAAAAAAACTAGGAAAGTTCTCAAATGACCCCAGAAGCTCATTGAAGGCTTCCAAATATTCGCCCTTACATTTATTTATTTATTTTTTTGAGACAGAGTCTTGCTCTGTCACCCAGGCTGGAGTGCAGTGGTATGATCTCGGCTCACTGCAACCTCCACCTCCTGGGTTCAAGCAATTGTCATGCCTCAGCCTCCCGAGTAGCTGGGACTACAGATGCATGCCACCATGCCCAGCTAATTTTTCTATTCTTAGTAGAGACGGGGTTTCGCCATGTTGGTCAGGCTGGTCTTGAACTCCTGACCTCAGGTGATCCACTTGCCTCAGCCTCTCAAAGTGTTAGGATTATAGGCATGAGCCACTGTGCCCGGTCAGCCCTTACATTTAGATTAACTTGAAAGGACATAAATATCCTCCTGGGACAAGCCCTCTCACGGGAGGAAAGAGAAACCATCTATGAAGCAGCCAGACACTGTGGGGATGAATTACACCTGGCAAACGTCAACTACTCTCGAGGGGCTACAGCTGTTCCCCAACAAGACCCCAACTGGGACTACAATATCCAAGCAAAAATATGGGCCAGGAACCACATGCTGCTGTGTCTAACAGAGGGAATAAAATAAAGTAAGGTTAAGTCTAGGAACTCTAATAAGTTAGCCACCATAAACCAGGGGCCAACCAAAAATCCCATAGCCTTTCTCGAAAGGCTACAGGAAACCCAACTTAAACCCAGAATCCCCTGAGGGACAACTAGTTGTAAAGGACCATTTCTTTACCCAAGCCATCCCGGATATCAGGAAAAATTACAAAAGTCAGCCTTAGGACCAAGTGCTCCTATGCCAGAAATCCTCAAATGAGCCTCCTCGATCTTTTATAACCAAAATCAGGACAAGGAGGACAGGGCTAAGGAAAACGAAAATGTAGGGACAAGAGGCAGGCTCAACTACTAGCTGTTGTGCAAGCTCACCAGCCCCCTCCAGGTTGCCTTCAAGACACTCCTCCAGGTAACTGCCATCAGTGGGGAAGACTAGGCCACTAGAGAAGGAATTGCCCAAAATGGAAGGATGCCATGCATAGCCTGACCAATCTGCCATAGGCTCGGCCACTGGAAAGACTGTCCCAGGAGACAAAAGGCCTCCCGGTCAGATCTCCACCCAATAATGGCCTTGAACTGAAGGGGCTCTTCACTCACCAGCTTCCAAATCAGACGTTGTCATTAAAGGAACAAAGCCAAGGACAACTCTGGAAGTGGCAGGTAGGACTCTATACATTTCCTTCGAAATACAAGAGCTGTCTACTTTATGCCTGCCTCCTTCTCCAGGCAGCTTTCCTCCAAATCCTGTCGGGTAATGGGGGCAAGTGGCACCCCTTTCTTTCTTTTTTTTTTTTTTTTGAGATGGAGTCTTGCTCTGTTGCCCAGGCTGGAGTACAATGGCGCGATCTTGGCTCACTGCAAGCTCCACCTCCTGGGTTCATGCCATTTGCCTGCCTCAGCCTCCCAAGTAGCTGGGACTACAGGTGCCCGCCACCACGCCTGGCTAATTTTGTTTTTGTATTGTTAGTAGAGATGGGTTTTCACTGTGTTAGCCAGGATGGTCTCGATCTCCTGACCTCGTGATCCGCCCACCTCGGCCTCCCAAAGTGCTGGGATTACAGGCATGAGCCGTTGCGCCCAGCCCCCTTTGTTTCTTTTTGACATCTCTACTTAAGACCCGAGGAGCCTTCTACATTTGTGGCCAGTTATTTCACCAATGCCTCTGCATTAACTGGACTGGAATGTGTACCATAGGCTGTGTATCTCCAGACATCTTCAGAGCTCCTGGCAATCTCTCTCTTCAGTACCAATTTATGGATCTATGGACATTCTATTTTTTTTTTTTTTTTTTTTTTGAGATGGAGTCTTGCTCTGTTGCCCAGGCTAGAGTGCAATGGCACGATCTTGGCTCATTGCAACCTTGGCCTCCCAGGTTCAAGCGATCCTCCTGCCTCAGTCACCCTAGTAGCTGGGATTACAGGCATGCACCCGGCTAATTTTTGTATTTATAGTAGAGACAGAGTTTCACCATGTTGGCCAGGCTGGTCTCGAACTCCTGACCTCAGGTGATCCACCCACCTCAGCCTCCCAAAGTGCTGGGATTACAGGCGTGAGCCACTGTGCCCGGCCCAAGCATTTCATCTTGCCCAGGGTGAAGAGGGCTATCCAATTAATTCCACTTCTTGCTAGATGTGGCATTATATCCAGTATGGGAACCAGAATTGCCAGAGTCACAGAAGCCTCCTTGACCAGCTCTCAACAGACATAGCCAACAACATTGATGCCACAACTAAAACCTTAATAGCTGTGCAAGAACAAATTGACTCGTCAGTAGCCATAGTCCTCCCAAATCGCCAAGGACTACATACGTTAATGGCAGCACAGGGAAGAATTTGTTTAGCCTTAGATGAAAAATGTTGCTTTTGGTTAAATCAATTGGGAAAAGTATAAGACAACATCAGACAACTCGTAAATTGAGTGTCCTATGTATGGGAACAAGGAACAAGCCTCTCAGGGTTGGTTAGATTAGGAGGGAACATGGAAATGGTTCTCCTGGGTTGTCTTCTTTTAGGACCACTTGTTAGTCTCCTACTTTTGCTTCTTTTTGGTCCATGTCTTCTAAATCTGATAACCCAATTTGTTTCCTGTCACCTTCTGGACATCAAGCTCCAGATGACCCTCAGTGAGGGATACTGTCCTCTCAATATTCAAGAGTCACCTTTCTACAGAGCACCCCTAGACGACCCATCAGTGAGACACGCCAGAGGCGAAATCCTGCCCATCTCGCTTGGACCTGGCTAGATATGACTTTCACCAACCCGCAAAGCCACCCTTGCTGGAATCACAGAAGCCTCCTTGAGCTTTTGGTCCATGAAGACATGGACCAAAAAACAGCAAAAGTGGGCCGGGTGCGGTGACTCATGCCTGTAATCCCAGCACTTTGGGAGGCCAAGGCAGGTGGATCACCTGTGGTCGGAAGTTAGAGACCAGCCTGGCCAACATGGTGAAACCCTGTTTCTACTAAAAAATATAAAAATTAGCTGGGCGTGGTGGTGTGTGTCTGTAATCCCAGGTAATCAGGAGGCTGAAGTGGGGGAATCGCTTGAACCTGGGAGATGGAGGTTGCAGTGAGCTGAGATTGCACCACTGCACTCCAGGCTGGGTGACAGAGTCAGACTCCATCTCAAAAAAAAAAAAAAAAAATCAATCAATGACCAGATTCCCCATGATTGAGGAATTGATAGAAAGTTGGGAGAGGGGACTGAAACTGGTCCAATTGTCCCATAGAACTGATGTCAATTGTTTCATAGGACTGATGTTTATGGTTTCTTTTGAATAAAACAAAATTGACTCAGTCTTAAAACTTAAGAAAGTTACATTTGTTTTATCTGAGTTCCTTTCTCAGGAAACCAACCAGCAGGGCTCCCAGACAGTATCTAGGAAATTAAACTCACCAGGATCACTGCATGAGGACAGTGAGGTGCCAGACCCTTCACCCATCATGATTCTCTATCCAATACCTGTTTGACCAGCTCCTCTTCCTTACCCCACCTTAATTCCTATTTTTCTGTATGAAGTTACATTTCTTCCTTGCTATATAAATGCCTGAATTTAATTGCTTAGGGAGATGGATTTGAGACTAATCTGCCATCTCCTCAACTGCAGCATGATTAAAACCCTCTTCCCTGGCAATACTTGTCTCAGTGATGGGCTTTCTTTTCTTTTCTTTTTTTTTTTTTTTGAGACAGAATTTTGCTTTTGTTGCCCAGGCTGGAGTGCAATGGTGAGATCTTGGCTCACTGCAACCTCCGCCTCCCGGGTTCAAGTGATTCTCTTGTCTCAGCCTCCCGAGTAGCTGGGATTACAGGTGCATGCCACCACGCCTGGCTAATTTTCGCATTTTAGTAGAGATGGAGTTTCATCATATTGGTCAGGCTGGTCTCAAACTCCTGACCTCAGGTGATCTGCCTTCCTTGGCCTCTGAAAGTGCTGGGATTACAGGCGTGAGCCATTTTGTGCCCAGCAGTGATTGGCTTTCTATGCAGCCAGCAACAAGACCAAGATAGAACTCCTGGTGTTTCAGTAACAATTCCCCTGGAGATTATGATTTCACTGGTCAAGAGTGGAGCCTAGGAATCAGTATTGTTAATACGTCTCTCAGATAATCCTGTCCTTGCTCATTAGGAAACTGCAACTCTAAAATAAACATCAAATTTTGTCATTGTAGATCTATTTAAAATTAAAACCTCTTCAGTGGCTCCCTGATGTGGTTTAGATTTGTGTCCCTACCCAAATCTCATGTCAAACTGTAATCCCCAGTGTTGGAAGAGGGTGTCAGTTTCCAATCTGAGCTGGGGTCCAAGAGGAGTTGGTGGATGGGTGGTGGGTAGCTGAAAGAACACTCTAGGGACTATAGGCAGTTGGGACATGGCCTTATTATCTCTCTCTCTCCTACAGAGTCAGCAGAGCAGTTATATTTTCACAGACAATAGTGGCTCAAAGCCAGGTATGAGCTCACACAAACAGGATACATCAAAATGGCTACATAAATGTGATTACATACTGCATGCAATTGTGCACCTATGGTCCCAACCTGCTGTCATGCTGTACTGGATGTCTGCCTCAGCCTACTCCTGACTGAAGCACAGCCATTTTCCTTACAGAGGGGCCTGGTGGAAGGTGATTGGATCATGGAGGCATATTTCCCTCTTTCTGTTCTCGTGATAGTGATTTCTCACAAGATCTGGTAGTTTAAAAGTGTGTAGCCCCTCCCCCTGCTCTCTCTTCCTCCTGCTCCGGCCACATAAGATGTGCCTCCTTCCTCTTCACCTTCCGCCATGATTGTAAGTTTCCTAAGGCCTCTCCAGCCAGCTTCCTGTACAGCCCACAGAACTGTAAGCCAATTAAACCTCTTTTCTTATAAATTACCCAGTTTCAGGTATTTATTTATAGCCGTGAGAGAACAAACTAATACAGAAAATTGATACTGGAAAGTAGGGGCATTGCTATAAAGATACCTGAATATATGGAAGCAGCTTTGGAATTGGGTAATGGGCAGAGGTTGGAATGGTTTGGAGGGCTCGGAAGAAGACAGAAAGTTGAGAGGAAGTTTGGAACTTCCTAGAGACTTGTTAAATTGTGACCTAAATGCTGAGAGTGATCTGGACAATGAAGTCCAGGCTGAGGTGGTCTCAGATGGAGATGAGGAACTTATTGGGAACTGGAGTAAAGGTCACTCTTGCTATGCTTTAGCAAAGACACTGGTGGCATTGTGCCCCTGCCCTAGAGATCTGTGGAGCTTTGAACTTGAGAGAGATGATATAGGGTATCTGGTGGAAGAAATTTCTAGGCAGCAAAGCATTAGAGATGTGGTCTGGCTGCTTCTAATAGTGTATGCTTATACGCGTGAATAAAGAGTTGATCTACAACTGGAACTTATATTTAAAAGGCAAGCAGAGCATGAAAGTGTGGAAAATTTGCAGCCTGGCCATGTGGTAGAAAAGAAAAACCCTTGGGAGGCTGAGGCGGGTGGATCACCTGAGGTCAGGAGTTAGAGACCTGCCTGGACAATGTGGTAAAACTAAAAATACAAAAATTAGCCGGACATGTTGGCACATGCCTATAGTCCCACCTATTTGGGAGGGTGAGGCAGGAGAATCGCTTGAACCTGGAGGGCGGAGGTTGCAGTGAGCCAAGATCACGCCATTGCACTCCAGCCTGGGCAACAAGAGGGAAACTCCGTCTCGAAAGAAAAAAAAAAAACAACAAAAAACAAAACCCATTTTCAGGACGGGAATTCAAGCTAGCTACAGAAATTTGCAGAAGTAAAGAGGAGCCAAGTGCTAATAGTTAAGACAATGAGGAAAAGTTCTCAAAGGCATTTCAGAGAACTTTGCAGCAGCCCCACCCAGAAAAGTGGGGGCAGAGGCCTAGAAGGGAAGAATGGTTTTGCAAGCCAGGCCCAGGGTCCTGCTGCCCTGCGCCTTGCCTCCCCAGCCATGCTTCCAGTACAACCTGTGGAACAATGAACCAATGAAACCTTTCTGTTTTTTTTTTGTTGTTGCTTTTTGAGACGGAGTCTCACTCTGTTGCCCAGGCTGGAGTGCAATGGCATGATCTTGGCTCACTGCAACCTCCGCCTCCCAAGTTCAAGTAATTCTCCTGCCTCGGCCTCCCTCTCGAATAGCCTGGATAACAGGCCGTCAGGCCTCTGAGCTGAAGCTCAGCCATTATAACCCCTGTGACCTGCACATACACATCTAGGTGGCCTGCAGGAGCCAAGAAGTCTGGAGCAGCAAAAGAAAAAAACTACAAAGAAGTAAAACAGCCAGTTCCTGCCTTAACTGATGAACTAACATTACAATATTTTATTATCGTGACTTGTCCCTGCCCTACCTTAGCTGATCAATCAACTTTGTGACATTCTTCTTCTGGACAATGAGTCTTATGATCTCTCCACCATGCACCTTGTAAACCCCTCCTCTGCTAACAATAGATAACCACCTTTTGCTATAATTTTCCATTACCTACCCAACTCCTATAAAGCAACCCATTCCCTATCTCCCTTCGCTGACTCTCTTTTCGGACTCAGCCCACTTGCACCCAAGTGAATAAACAGCTTTATTGCTCACACAAAGCCTGTTTGGTGGTCTCTTCACACGGACTCACTTGACACAGGCGTCCACCACCACGCCCGGCTAATTTTTGTATTTTTAATAGAGATAGGGTTTCACCATGTTGGCCAGGCTGGTCTCGAACTCCTGACCTCAAGTGATCCACCTGCCTCGGCCTCCCAAAATGTTGGGATTATAGGTGTGAGCCACCGTGACTGGCTGAAACCTCCTTTCTGGGAGATTACTCAGTTTCAGGGTTTGTTTTGTTTTTTTTTTTTGATACGGAGTCTCAGTCTTGTCACCCAGGCTGGAGTGCAGTGGCTCAATCTTGGGTCACTGCAACCTCCGCCTTCTGGGTTCAAGCTATTCTCCTGCCTCAGTCTCCTGAATAGGTAGCACACGCCTGTAGTTCCAGCTACTTGGGAGGCTGAGGCTGGTGGATTGCTTGAACCCAGGAGGTGGAGGTTGCAGATGACACCACTGCACTCCAGCCTGGGTAACAGTGAGAGTCCATCTTAAAAAAAAAAAAAAAAGAAAATTTCCCCAGGTGCAGCCAATGTTGAGAACCACCAGAAATAATCAAGCCTGAGCTGTTTAACCTGGTGTTGAAAGCCCAACCATGAAAGCCTCCTGCCTGCCGAAATAGCCCTATTTTCTATGACACTTGTGCATATGCACGCTGCAGTCCAGCTTTGCCAGATTATCTTCAAATAGGGTCATGTAAGGATTTAAAACATTAAATTACCTGTAATTCCCAAACCTATGGTACTTTCACACATCTAGGTCTTTCCACAGTTTATTCTCACTTTGTCTTGAATACTTTTACTGTCCTGGCAAACAGTTATTTTCCCACAAGGATGAAATTACTGGCTGAGCACAGTGGCTCATGTCTGTAATCCCAGCACTTTGGGAGGCAGAGGCAGGCGGATCACTTGAGGTCAGGAGTTCAAGACCAGCCTGACCAACATGGTGAAACCCATCTCTACTTAAAAATACAAAAGTTAGCCGGGCATGATGGCAGGTGCCTGTAATCCCAGCTACTCAGGAGGCAGAGGCAGGACAATTGCTTGAACCCGGGAGGTGGAGGTTGTAGTCAGCCAAGATTGTGCTACTGCACTCCAGCCTGGGCAATAGAGCAAGACTCTCCTTTTAGAGGTTCCTCTGGCGCATGTGCTCAGGTAGAGTAAAACACTTCCTTCTTTGTGCTAAACTACCCCTCTTGGCACAGAGCTGTATTACTATACTTATCATATGAGGGGCTAGCAATATTATATCTTGAGTACAGGTACTATATCTGGTTCATCTTTATATCCCTTGCACCTAGCCGAGGGTAGGAACAGAGTAGGCAGCCAATAAATGCTTTTTGGCTTAGTGAAAGCACTCACAAGGAACAAAATTAAAACAAGCAGGAACATTACCCTTTTTATAAAAATCTGAATATAATCTAATCATCTAACCACATTTTTTTTTTTTTTTTTTTTGTAGAGACAGGTGTCTCACTATGTTTCTTAGGATGGTCTTCAACTCTTGGCCTCAAGTGATCCTTCTGCCTTGGCCTCCCAAAGTGCTGGGATTAGAGGCATGAGTCACCACACTTGGCCCACATTAAGATCTTAATTAGGAAAGAATTTTTAAGGCCAGGTTTGTGGCTCATGCCTGTAATCCCAGCACTTTGGGAGGCCAAGGCAGGTTTGAGACCAGCTTGGCCAACATGGTGAAACCCTGTCTCTACTAATAAAAATACAAAAAATTAGCTGGGCATGGTGGTGGGAGCCTGTAATCCCCGCTATTGAGGAGGCTGAGGCAGAATTGCTTGAACCCAGGAGGCGGAGGTTGCAGTGAGCCGAGATCACACCATTACACTCCAGCCTGGGCAACAAGTGCGAGACGCCCTCTCAAGAAAAAAAAAAAAAAGAATTTTTAAGCTGTAGGTCTCATGTGGAGAAATACACCTTGAAAGCACTCCAAAGAGAGTAATGAGCCATTTCCTTAATTAACTATAACGTAGTTCACATGTTCATTCCAAGGCCTTGGAATAATCCTGTTTCTTCATATGTATCTGATATGGCTTGGCTGTGTCCCCATTCAAAACTCATTTTGAATTGTAACTCCCACAATTCCCATGTGTCGTGGGAGGAACCTGGTGGCAGGTGATTGAATTACGGGGGCAAGTCTTTCCTGGGCTGTTCTCATGATAGTGAATACATCTCAAGAAATCTGATGGTTTTAAAAATGGGAGTTTCCCTGCACAAACTCTCTCTTTGCCTGCCGCCACCCATGTAAGATGTGACTTGCTCCTTGCCTTTCGCCATGATTGTGAGGCCTCCCCAGCCAGGTGAAACTGTAAGTCCGTTAAACCTTTTTTACTTTCGTCTTGGGTATGTCTTTATCAGCAGCATGAAAATAGACTAATACAGTAATTTTGGTACCAGAAGTGGGGTGCTGCTGAAAAGATACCTGAATATGTGGAAGTGACTTTGGAACTGGGAAATAGGCAGAGGTTGGAACAATTTGGAGGGTCAGAAGAAGACAGGAAAATGTGGGACAGTTTTGAATTTCCTAGAAACTTGCTGAATGGCTTTGACCAAAATGCTGATAATAATATGGACAATGAAATTCAGCATGAAGTGCTCTTAGATGGAGATAAGAAACTTGTTGCGAACTGGAGCAAAGGTGACTCTTGTTATGTTTTAGCAAATCTACTGGTGGCATTTTGCCCCTGCCCTAGAGATTTGTGGAACTTTGAACTTCAGAGAGATGATTTAAGGTATCTGGTGGAAGAAATTTCTAAGCAGCAAAGCATTCAAGAGGTGACTTGGGTGCTGTTAAAGGCATTGTTGTTTTTATTTTTATTTTTTGAGATGGAGTCTTGCTTTGTCGCTAGCTGGAGTGCAGTGGCACGATCTCGGCTCACTGCAACCTCTGCCTCCCGGGTTCAAGCATTTCTCCTGCCTCAGCCTTCTGAGTAGCTGGGATTACATGAGTGCACCACCACACCCAGCTAATTTTTGTATTTTTTAGTGGAGACAGGGTTTCATCACGTTGGCCAGGATGGTCTCGATCTCCTGACCTTGTGATCTGCCCACCTTGGTCTCCCAAAGTGCTGAGATTACAGGTGTGAGCCACTGTGCCCGGTTGGCATTCAGTTTTATAAGGGAAGCAGAGCATAAAAGTTCGGAAAATTTGCAGACTGACAATGTGATAGAAATGAAAATCCTGGCTGGGCATGGTGGCTCACGCCTGTAATCCCAGCACTTTGGGAAGCCAAGGCAGGTGGATTACCTGAGGTTGGGAGTTCAAGACCAGCCTGACCAAAATGGAGAAACCCCATCTCTACTAAAAATAGAAAATTAGCTGGGCTTGGTGGTGCATGCCTCTAGTCCCAGCCACTTGGGAGGCTGAGGCAGGAGAATCACTTGAACCTGGGAGGTGGAGGTTGTGGTGAGCTGAGTTTGCGCCACTGTACTCCAGCCTGGGCAACAAGAGCAAAACTCCATCTCAAAACAAAAAACAAACAAACAAACAAAGAAAATCCCATTCTCTGAGGAGAAATTCAAGCTGGCTGCAGAAATTTGCATAAGCAATGAGGAGCTGAATGTTAATCACCAAGACAATGGGGAAAATGTCTTCAGGGCATGTCAGAGGTCTTCATCACACCCCCCCCACATTCACAGGCCTGGAGGTTTAAGAGGAAAAAGTGGTTTTGTGGGCTGGGCCCAGAATCCCCATGCTGGTTGCAGCCTGGGAACTTGGTGCCCTACGTCCTAGCTGCTCCAGCCGTGACTGAAGGGGGTCAATGTAGAGCTTGGGCCATGGCTTCAAAGCATGTACTCCTCAAGCCTTGGCAGCTTTCACATGGTGTGCACAGAAGTCAAAATTGAGGTTTGGGAACCTCTGCTTAGATTTCAGAGGATGCATGAAAATGCCTGGATGTCCAGGCAGAAGTTTGTTGCAGGGACAGGGCTCTCATGGAGAACCTCTGCTAGGGCAGTGTGGAAAAGAAATGTGGGGTTGGAGTCCCCACAAAGAGTCCCTACTGGGGCACTGCCTAGTGGAGCTGAGAGAAGAGGGCCACTGTGCTCCAGACCCCAGAATGATAGATCCACTGATAGCTTGCACTGTGTGCCTGGAAAAATCGCAGACACTCAACACCATCCTGTGAAAGCAGCTGGGAGGGAAGCTGGGAGGTAAAGCCACAGGGGTGGAGCTGCCCAAGACCATGGGAACCCACCTCTTGCATCAGCATGACCTGGATGTAAAACATGGAGTCAAAAGAGGTCATTTTGGAGCTTTTAAGATTTGACTGCCCCACTCAATTTCAGACTTGCATGGGGCGTGTAGCCCCTTTGTTTTGGCCAATTTTTCTCATTTGAAATGGCTGTATTTACCCAGTGCCCATGCCCCTGTTGTAGCTAGGAAGTAACTTACTTGCTTTTGATTTTACAGGCTCATAGATGGAAGTGACTTGCCTTATCTCAGATGAGATGTTGAACTGTGGAGGTTTGAGTTAATGCTGAAATAAGACTTTAGGGGACTGTTAGGAAGGCATGATTGGTTTTGAAATCTGAGGATGTGAGATTTGGGAGGGGCCAGGGGCAGAATGATATGGTTTGGCTGTGTCCCCACCCAAATCTCATTGTGAATTGTAACTCCCACAATTCCCATATGTTGTGGGAGAAACCCAGTGGGAGGTGATTGAATTATCGGGTCAGGTCTTTCCTGGGCTCTTCTCCTGATAGTGAATGTGTCTCATGAGATCTGATTCTTTTAAAAACGGGAGTTTCCGCTGGGCATGGTGGCTCATGCCTGTAATCCCAGCACTTTAGGAAGCTGAGGCAGGCGGATCATGAGGTCAAGAGATCGAGATCATCCTGGCCAACATGGTGAAACTCCATCTCTACAAAAATACAAAAATTAGCTGGGCGTGGTGGCACACGCCTGTAGTCCCAGCTACCTGGCAGGCTGAGGCAGGAGAATCACTTGAACCCGGGAGGCAGAGGTTGCAGTGAGCCAAGATCCCACCACTGCACTCCAGCCTGGTGACAGTGCAAGACTCTGTCTCAAAAACAAACAAACAAACAAACAAACAAAAAACAGGAGTTTCCCTGCACAAGCTCTCTTTGCCTGCCACCATCCATGTAAGATATGACTTGCTCCTCCTTGCCTTTTGCCATGATTGTGAGGCCTCCCAGCCACGTGGAACTGTAAGTCCATTAAACCTCTTTTTCTTCCCAGTCTCGGTTGGATATTTCTTTATCAGCAGTATGAAAATGGACTAATATAGTATCTAAGACTTAAAAAAAAATTTAAGGTGAAATCAAGACTTAAAAAAAAATTTAAGGTGAAATCTACATAACATAAAATTAACCATTTTTAAATGTCCAATACAGTGGCATTTAGTAAATTCACAATGTTATGCAACTACCCCACCTCTATCAAGTTCCAAAATAGTTTCATCACTCCCCCCCAAAAAACTCTGTATCCATTAAGCAGTTATTTTTCATTTTCCCCCTAGACCCTGGAAACCACAGGAACATTAACTTTTAAGTTATTCTAAGGAATTTTAGAGACATAGATATTAAAACAGACAGATTTCAGATGGCTGTGCAACTGCTTCCAGTCATACAGAAAAGAGTTTTTTTTCAATAATCTCAATTCCAATTTTTATTAGCCATTCTATGTACATTGATACCAAGTCCTGAAAACTGATGAAAACATGTCCAGAATTTCTTTTTTTTCCTTTTCTGAGAAAGGGCCTTGCCCTCTCACCTAGGATGGAGTGTAGTGGTGCAATCACAGCTCACTGCAGCCTCAGAATCTCCCAGCCTCAAGTGATCCTCTCATGTCAGTCTCCTGAGTAGCTGGGACTACAGGCACATGCCATCACACCCAACTAATTTTTTTATTTTTTGTAGAGATGAGGGCTATGTTGCCCAGGTTAGTCTTGAACTCCTTGACTGAAGCAATCCTCCTGCCTCAGCCTCCCAAAGTGTTGGGATTATAGGCATGAGCCACAGGACCTGGCCCATGGTTTCTTATACAGTCAATGTACAAATGCTCATTTATATTTTGCACAATAATGAAGATAAAAATAACAATTATAGCAACATACAAATATGTACAAAGATTCCAGACAGACTTTGTTTTTTGGCTTATAACAATGTGTAGATACTACACAAAGAATGAGGATGTAATTTTCATTTACAAGCAAAATGTGACCAAAATCCCTTTTCTTCTTAAAATTGAAAAATGAAATTCTTGAGAATACTAATTAGTGACAGCCAAATCTTAGACTATTTTAAATTAGCCATGGTTAAACATAGGTGAGTTAAACATTGTGCCTTTCCAAAATTAAGGTTTGCAGTTAGAAACATAAACATTTGATAAAACTTCTCAAAATTAATTATGAGTGGCTTATTCATGTCCTTTGGATTCCAGACACACACTAGAAAAAGTAAACGTTAAAGAGGTGATATTTTGGAAAGCATCCCTAGTACTGAAAAGCATCCCTAGCACTGAAAAAAGCATCCCTAGTACTGAAAAGCATCCCTAGCACTGAAAAAAGCATCCCTAGTACTGAAAAACATCTTCAGGAGTACTCAGTACTCCCTAGTACATCCCTAGTACTGAAAAAAGCATCCCTAATACTGAAAAGCATCCCTAGTACTAAAAAACATCTTCAGGAGTACCCAGTGGTCAAACACTAGCAGGAAACTCATGATGCACTAACAATACTGAGAACAAAGTGTGGGAAGTAATAAGCAGCTATTTTACTGATGTATTAAATATATTAGAATTATGAGGCATGAGATGATATTTATGTGGTTTTTAAAAGGTTTAAAATATTCTTAGGGACTCAATTAGATATTGAGAATGACTGATAACTATGATCTCAAAAACAGTATATCACACATAATCATGGTGTTACCTTACTAATAGGAATTTAGTTTTTAATAACTAACTGAATTTTATTTTACTGGCTTGAGAAGCAGCTGCCTATTTTGAGAACTACATGAGTTAATACGATCATATATAATTAAGTTAATGTCACAGAAACCAAAATGATAATAGTTTACAAAAGAAGAAAGTGCCCCATTTATTGGGTTGTGACATCAGGCTGAGATGGCTTAGGGCTGGAAAGCAAGGATGAGTGTAGCACTGGGGCTCAGGTACAAATCTGTTTATAAAGCTCAAGGAGAGAAAAGGCACGAGAAGGGGTGAGACAACTCTGAATGGCGGTGGTACCTGGATGTGGAATTACCACAGTGGGCCAGAGACAGGATGGTATATAACCCTCTGGCCAGGTACTATGGGAACCAACCCCTTCCTTCAATATTAAATGAAGAATACAAATATCTCAAAGCATGCTTACCAAAAGTAGATTATTTATCCTCATATTACAGAACACAGAAGGAGACATTTATTTTTAAAAGAGAGCTAAAAAGTTATGGGGTTTCTCCTTATTTCATCTTGAAAACTAACTCAAGGAGCAAACATTAAAAAAAATTCCCTATTTATATATATATATATTTTTTGAGATGGAGTTTTACTCTTGTTGCCCAGGCTGGAGTGCAGTGGCGCAACCTCGGCTCACCACAACCTCCACTTCCTGGGTTCAAGCAATTCTGCCTCAGCCTCCCAAGTAGCTGGGATTACAGGCATGCGCCACCACACCCGGCTAATTTTGTATTTTTAGTAGAGATGGGGTTTCTCCATGTTGGTCAGGCTGGTCTCGAACTCCTGACCTCCGGTGATCTGCCCACCTTGGCCTCCCAAAGTCCTGGGATTACAGGCGTGAGCCACTGCGCCTGGCCGGACTATTAGTATTTTTAAAAGGCACTTAAAATATTCCTTTCCAATCCAACTCAAAATACATCTCTGTCAACTATATTTTGGATAAATATTTTAAAAAGCACATAATTTTTGTGCAATTTTTTCTTATAACCCAGTGATATTTATCATCTATAGGGCTAAAAGGTTTGAAGGACAGAGCTCCAACTTTCTGCAGAACAATCTGAAAGTGCTTTTATCATAGAAACAAGAACAACATTAATGATTTGCTCTTTCACTGACAACATCCTGTAGTCGTTTCAGTAAAACGTCATCATTTTCTTGACAGACGCGTTTGGCAGGGGATTCTGCATCACTATCGATGGCTATTACTCGCTTCTTGGTTCTCTGCTCACCTTGCCTTATCATGTTGTTGATATCTTTCAAACTCTGTGCAGAAATAGAGAACGTGTGTGAGTAAAAGAGGGAGAGGGGAAATGGCAGCAAACAACCAAGCTAATTGTTTTTTCCTGTGCTCTGTCCTCTATCCAAATCTTAACACTGGGATAAGGACTCTTTTTAAAACTTAGAACAACCTAATAAGGGATGGCTTGAACTAATCTTTTCAGGTGGTTTAAAAATTAGATTTAAGGCCAAGTGTGGTGGCCTGTAATACCAACACTTTGGGAGGCCAAGATGGTTCAATCACTTGAGCCCAGGAGTTTCAGACCAGCCTGGGCAACATGGCAAACCTGGTCTCTACAAAAAATACAAAAATTAGCCAGGTGTGGTGGCTTGTGCCTGTAGTCTCAGCTACTCGGGAGGTTAAGGAGCATCACCTGAGCCTGGGGAGGTTGAAGCTGCAGTGAGCAGTGATCATGCCTGGGAAACAGAGTGAGACCTTGTCTCAAAAACCAAACCAAACCAAACCAATCCAAACCAAAACAAGTGAATTTACTGTATAACAGTAGCTCTCGATGTGTAGTACCCAGACCAGAAGCAGCAGAAGCATCTAGAATTTTTTATGTTTTGAGACAGGGTCTCTCTCTGTTGCCCAGGCTGGAGTGCAGGGCATGATCTTGGCTCACTGCAAGCTCTGCCTCCTGGGCTCAAGCTATTCTCCTGCCTCAGCCTCCCTAGCTGGGACTACAGGCACATGCCACCATGCCTGGCTATTTTTTTGTCTTTTTAGTAGAGACAGGGTTTTGCCATGTTGGCCAGGCTGGTCTTGAACTCCTGGCCTCAAGTGGTCCCCCACCTCGGGCTCCCAAAATGCTAGAATTACAGGTGTGAGCCACCGTGCCTAGCCTTATCTGTTTTTTTTTTTGTTTTTTTTTTTTTTGAGACTAAGTCTTGCTCTTGTCGCCCAGGCTGGAGTGCAATGGCACGATCTCGGCTCACTGCAACCTCTGCCTCCTGGGTTCAAGCGATTCTCCTGCCTCAGCCTCCCAAGTAGCTGGGATTACAGGTGCCCACCACCATGCCCGGCTAATTTTTGTATTTTTAGAGACGGGGTTTCGCCATGTTGGCCAGGCTGGTCTTGAACTCCTGATCTCGTGATCTGCCTGCCTCGGCCTCCCAAAGTGCTGGGATTACAGGCGTGAGCCACCGCGCCCGGCCCTAATCTGTTTTAACAAGCCCTCCCGATGATTTTAAAGCTCCCTACAGTTTGAGATCCTCTTCCTTAGAGTAATGATTTTCAACATTTTTTTTTTTTGAGACAGAGTCTCGTTCTGTTGCCCAGGCTGGAGTGCAAAGGGGTGATCTCGGCTCACTGCAACCTCCGCCTGCCGGGTTCAAGTGATTCTCCTGCCTCAGCCTCCACAGCAGAGTAGCTGAGATTACAGGTGCGCACCACCATGCCTGGCTAATTTTTTGTATTTTTAGTAGAGACGGGGTTTCACCATGTTGCCCAGGCTGGTCTTGAACTCCTGAGCTCAGGCAATCTCCCCGCCTTGGCCTCCCAAAGTGCTGGGATTACAGGCTTGAGTCACTGTGTCCAGTCAGGTATATTATCTTAGCCAACTTTGTCAAGTATAGTAGGAACTCTGTAGTTATCTGTATAACTGAATAGGAAAGTAATAAGAAGGAGCCACTGTATTTGGACAGAGTTACAATCTGCCCCACTACAATTTCTTCCAGTTTATACTGATTCTGACTTCTGGAGACATACTGAACATATCTGCTTGATAGTCCATGAAGTATCTGAAAACAGCAATCATGTCCATACCACATCTTCACCACTGAACAAGGATAAGGATGGAGATGATCACAGAGTTGTCTGTGTACATAAGAGGAGGCTTGTGTTTTCAGACATCTTCTTATCCTGGGTGCCATCTACTAAATGCACTTTCACTTCCAATGCCTTTCTTTCAACTTGACATCCCCCAGGTCTGACCACTTGCAGGTGTTGCCTTACTGGTCCCTTCTCAAGATCTTGCTTGAACAGGAAAACATGCTGGACTTTCAAAGTGAACTCCACAAATACCATGTCAATAATAATGGATTAAACTACCTCAAACTGAATATACTGCTCTTGATGAGAGGAGACATGCCATAGTTAACATTTCATATTTTATTAGTATAGTAGTAACTTGGCCAAAAAAGAAAAAAAAAAAGAGGCAGGATTAACAGTTACTGACTGTTAATCTGAAATCCAACTTTTAGCCTATTCACCTTACCTTAGAAGGGCTGCCATTGAACTTGTACAGCAGAGCGCTTCTTGGTGTAAGGCCTGACCCATTCTTGTGCGGGGAAATATAAATGGAGTGCTGCTGGGAAATGCGGCGTGGTGAGCCTGGCTGTTGTTTAATATGTGGAAAAGGAGAGAGTGGTGGAGCATCCATCTAAAATAACCCAAAAGTCAGATTTTTTAGATAAAAGTTTTTCTTTGTTTTTGAATCCCATATTTTTATTCTTATGGTATCTTCTAGTTAGAAAACAGTTATACTGTAAAAAGCTCATTTATGGTTGAGAAAAAAAATGATCCTTTACTTCTTTTTTTTTTTTTTTTTAACAACAATAGATAAACTAGAATTTATTTTCCTGAATCTTTTTTTTTTGAGATGGAGTATCTCTTGCTCTTGTTGCCCAGGCTGGAGTGCGATGGCGCAATCTAGGCTCACTGCAACCTCTGCCTCCCAGGTTCAAGCAATTCTCCTCCCTCAGCCTCCCAAGTAGCTGGGATTACAGGCATGTGCCACCACGCCCGGCTAATTTTGTATTTTTAATAGAGATGACCATGTTGGCCAGGCTGGTCTCGAACTCCTGACCTCAGGTGATCCACCCACCTTGGCCTCCCAAAGTGCTGGGATTACAGGTGTGAGCCACTATGCCTGGCCTATTTTCCTGGATCTTTCAGGAAGTCCTATAACTAGTATTAAGAATTCTGGCCAGGCACAGTGGCTCACACCTGTAATGCCAGCACTTTGGGAGGCTGAGATGGGCGGATCACCTGAGGTCAGGAGTTTGAGACCAGCCTGGCCAACATGGTGAAACTCCGTCTCCACTAAAAATGCAAAAATTAGCTGGGCGTGGTGGCATATGCCTGTAATCCGAGCTATTTGGGAGGCTGAGGCACTAGAATTGCTTGAACCCAGGAGGGAGAGGTGTTGCAGTGAGCCCAGATTGTGCCACTGCACTCCATCCTGGGTGACAGACCAAGACTCTGCCTCAAAAAAAAAAAAAAGAAAAAGAAAAAAAAAAAGGAATTCTGGAGCCGGGTGCAGTGGCTCACTCCTATAATCCCAGCACTTTGGGAGGCCAAGGTGCTCGGATCACTTGAGGCCAGGAATTGGAGACCAGCCTGGCCAACATGGCGAAACCCCACTTCAGCCTCCTGAGTAGCTCCTAAAAATATAAAAATTAGCCAGGTGTGGTGGCGTGCGCCTATAGTCCCTGCCACTCGGGAGGCTGAGCATGACAGTTGTTTGAACCCGGGGACAGAGGTTGCAGTGAGCCGCGATTATGTCACTGCACTCCTCCTGGGGTGACAGAGTGAGACTCTGTCTCAAAAGAAAAAAAAAAAATTCTGGACAAGACACCAGGAGTTAAGCCACGAGCATGAGAACCTCATATTCATGCTTAAAAAGTAAGGACAGGCCAGGCTCGGTGGCTCATGCCTGTAATCCCAACACTTTGGGAGGCTGAGGCGGGTGGATCATGAGGTCAGGAGTTCAAGACCAGCCTGGCCAAGATGGTGAAACCCTGTCTCTACTAAAAATACGAAAATCAGCTGGGCGTGGTGACAGGCGCCTGTAATGCCAGCTACTCAGGAGGCTGAGTTACAGAATTGCCTGAACCCAGGAGGCAGAGGTTGCAGTGAGCTGAGATTGTGCCACTGCACTCCAGCCTGGGCAACAGAGCGAGACTCCTTCTCAAAAAAAAAAAAAAAAAAAAAAAAAGTAGGGACAAAGAGTAACCAATCTTCTAACACTTGCTGTAACAAGCTCTCTCTACACACATACCTGCTCACAACCAAAGCAGTAGCAGAGAGAATAAAAGAGGCAGAGAATTCTATTAGCCAGCAGGATGATTCCAACATGGAAAAAATCTGTTAATGAAATGGGAAAGACTTCATATGGAAATGGAAAAGATTTAGAAATAAGTTGGATGAGCAAGGATTTCATTTTTAATATCCTGTATAATGGAAATAAATTAAGATGGTAGAGATATTCCGAGTATAGCACATGACAGAGGGGAAGTGAAACTGAAGCAGGATGAACAGTTATGACCTCTGAGGATAGTCATAGACCATATTCCATGAAAAGAGGAAGAACAGAAATCTACAGATGCACACAGATACATAGAAACAGCTATTGGCTGTCCGGCTGCAGCTTCTGCTAGGGCCTTCTTTTCTTTTTTCCTTTTTCTTTTTTTTTTTTTTTGGAGGCAGGGTCTTGCTCTGTTGCCCAGACTGGAGTGTGGTGGTGCGATTGTGGCTCATTGCAGCCTTGACCTCCTGGGCCCAAGCGATCCACCTACCTTAGCTTGCTGAGTAGTTGGGACTAAAGGTGTGTACCAGCCACTACACGGCTAATTTTTAGTTTTTTTTTTTAAGAGACAGGGTCTTCCTGTGTTTCTAGGCTGGTCTCAAATTTCTGGGCTCAAGCAATCCTCCAGGCTTAGCTTCCCAAAGTGCTGGGATTACAGGCTTGGGAGGCGCCTGGCTGGTCTCTCTCTTTTAGAGCTAAAGTCTGGTCTTCTGGGAAGCAACCTCAGCTTACACACTGGCAACACTTTCTCAGGCCTGCTGCGACTGCCAAAACTAAGGTCTGCATAAAAATTTCTTAGTGGTGCCTCTATTAATGATCCAGGCCTATCTACTTTCTTTTGTCTTTCTTTCTTTCTTTCTTTTTTTTTTTTTTGAGACTGAGTCTTGCTGTGTTGTCCAGGCTGGAGTGCAATGGTTCAATCTTGGCTCACTGCAACTCTGCCTCGGGTTCAAGCAATTCTCCTGTCTCAGCCTCTCAAGTAGCTGGGATTATGGGTGCCCACCACCACGCCTGGCTAATTTTTGTATTTTTAGTAGAGATGGGGTTTCACCACGTTGGTCAGGCTGGTCTCGAACTCCTGACCTCAGGTGATCCACCTGCCTCAGCCTCCCAAAGTGCTGGGATTACAGGCATGAGCCACAGCACCTGACCTCCTTTTGTTTTTTTTTTGAGACAGAGTTTCCCTCTTGTCGCCCAGGCTGGAGTGCAGTGGCGCGATCTCTGCTCACTGCAACCTCCGCTTTCTGGGTTCAAGTGATTCTCCTGCCTCAGCCTCCCGAGTAGCTGGGATTACAGGTGCCTGCCACCATGCCCAGCTAATTTTTGGTAGAGATGGGATTTCACCATGTTGGCCAGGCTGGTCTCAAACTCCTGACCTCTGGTGATCCGCCCGCCTCGGCCTCCCAAAGTGCTGAGATTACAGGCATGAGCCACCACACCTGGCCCCTTTTGTCTTTAACTTGAGAAAAACATTAATCTCACAATATAACAACAGAAAAATTTACCAAATTTGCTGGGTGCAGTGGCTCATGCCTGTAATCCCAGCACTCTGGGAGGCCGAGGTGGGCGGATCACAAGGTCAGGAGTTCGAGACCAGCCTGGCCAACATGGTGAAACCCTGTCTCTACTAAAGATACAGAAAATTAGCCAGGTGTGGTGACACACTCCTGTAATCCTAGCTACTAGGGAGGCTGAGGCAGGAGAATCACTTGAGCCCGGGAGGCAGAGGTTGCAGTTGAGCTGAGATCGCACCACTGCACGCCAGCCTGGGTGACAGGGTGAGACTGTCTCAAAAAAAAAAAAAAAAGAAAGAAAACAAAAAAAACAAATTAGTTGTTTTAATATTCATGTTCCCATCAAGTTCTTACCCATATGTATACGGAATTTCTAGCAACATAATCATGGTATAGATAAAATTCATGCCAGGCGTGGTGGTTCACACCTGTAATCCCATCACTTTAGGAGGCTGAGGTGGGTAGATTGCTTGAGTCCAGGAGTTCAAGACCAGCCTGGCCAACATGGTGAAACCCCCGTATCTACTAAAAATACAAAAAAATTAGCCAGGCGTGGTGGCATGTGGCTGTCGTACTAGCTATTTGGGAGGCTGGGGTGGGAGGATCGCTTGAGGCCTGGAAGTAAGGGTTGCAGTGAGCCCAGATCTCGCCACTGCACTCTAGCCTGGGCAACAGATCCCATGATTTCCTCTGGTCTCTGTTGTACCATAGCCTTAATCACTGATTAAGTTACTGGTCATGCTCTGATTAATTGCTAGTAATTTTACTTGGACATATTTATCTAGCAAAATAAACTTACAGTAATCCAACTATGACAGCAAATAATAATAAAGTAGTAAAACATAGAACATACCATATGGTCCTGATTCGACAAGTCGTATTTCAGTGCAAATGACTTCACTCTTCCTACATATATTGTATTGTAAAATTTTATAAGATCACCTCTTTCCTCTTTCACTGGTCCACTGGAACAGTCAGGTGTTTTTGTAGCATCTTCTAAGTCTGTTAAAAAGAATGCAATGTTGTGATACAAAGCATACTTTTTATTTTTTGAGACAGGGTCTCACTTTGTCACCCAGGGTGGAGTGCAGTGGTGCAATCTTGGCTCACTGCAGCCTTGACCTCCTGGATTCAAGTGATCCTCCCATCCCAGCCTCCTGAATAGCTGGGACTACAGGCACGTGCCACCATGCCTGGCTATTTTTTATTTTTAGTAGAGACGGGGTTTTGCCATGTTGCCCAGGATGGTTTCCAACTCCTGGGCTCAAGTGATCCACCAGCCTCAGCCTCTCAAAGTGCTGGGATTACAGGCATGAGCCACCATGCCCAGCCACAAAGCATACTTTAATATACAAGTTGGTGATTTAAATGACCTTTCTACAATATTAAAAAAAACCCACAAATCTTTATGTAGAGAAATTAATATTTTCAGAGAAGGTTCAGCAATCCATCTGTATTACTTATAAGTCAAATTGGAATCTAGAGAAATGCAAACATATGAACTGAAGGTGGTGCTCTTTTCTCTAGATTCCACTTCAGAATGTTTTCACAACCATAGCTGTTGAGCTCACTGTCACTAGTGGCTCTTAGAGGGGTAACAGCCCTGGGCTGGTGTTTAGCTAAGTTCTACAGTATGGGAGGCAGTGGCAAACCTCAGCTTCAGACAATTAAAAGGCCTGCAGATATTCTTCTTGTGTCTTTGAGAAAGGTGGAAAGATTCTAAAAGGTAAAGCATATCCTGAGGTTAAGGAAGAAGCAAAATGAATTACATTTATTTCTCTGCAAATACATGGCAGGTGACAGGTGTTCTAAGAGCCTTATTGTACCACATACAACAGGAACCCTGATCAGGAACCAGTGTTCAGGTTTTACTGAGCACCCTCAATTGTAAAATAACAGCTTACCCCAACATAGTTTCCTACTTAATGGTGCAACTCTGGGATAGCTTGTGAAACCAGGCAGAACTTTGTCCTACTATTTTTTGGGGAAGGAAGAGTATTACAGGGTATTACAAACTATCATTTACTTGTATACACAAGAACCATGTGCTAAGAAAACCACTACCAATTAAAAAGAATTTAGCACATATATGAAAAAAGCTCTCATTCTCAATACACTGGCCTACAAACACTGAGAACATGGGTAGAAGCAATGCCTTCACCTTAGGAAAACCAGAAAACACAAACATGGTTCAAAGACCAAACAGCCCCAGGGGATGTCAGTCTTAATTTGGATGTCTTTTTCACTTCTGCTATTTCTAAAGGATCTTGACTAGGGTGGGAGGGGAGGGGAGCTATGTGGTTAAATAAAGTTGAGGAAATGCTGTATATTATATTGGAAATTCAGAAATTCATGTTAGTATAAGGCTCTGAGAAGTACTGCAGTTGGGGAAAAAAAATAACTCTCATGTTCACTTTAATTCCATACTTCCCCAATTTTTTGTGTATAGTCTCTCTTCCCCCAAAACACTTTTTTTTTTTTGAGATGGAGTCTTGCTCTGTCACCCAGCCTGGAGTGCAGTGGTGCAATCTCGGCTCACTGCAGTCTCTGCCCGCTGGGATCCAGCGACTCTCCTGCCTCAGCCTCCTGGGTAGCTGGGATTACAGAAGCATGCCACCACGTCTGGCTAATTTTTGTATTTTCAGTAGAGATGGTGTTTCGCCATGCTGGACAGGCTGGTCTCGAACTCCTGACCTCAGGTGATCTGCCCGCCTTGGCCTCCCAAAGTGCTGGGATTACAGGCGTGAGCCACTGCGCCTGGACCCCCCAAAACACTTATACTACCATTCTGGGAAACACTGTTTCAAAGGATACTGGCTTGTTAACAGCTCTTCTAGGTTATTCTCATTATATGGATCAATTAAAATTATTTTTTTGTTTTGTTTTTATGAAAGGTTCTTGATCCTCTTGCCTCAGTCTCCCGAGTAGCTGGGACTACAGGTGCACGCTGCCACACCGAGCTAATTTTTTTTTTACTTTTTGTAGAGACAGGGTCTCCCTATGTTTTCTAGGCTGGTCTCTAACTCCTGGGCTCAAGTGATCCTCCCACCTTGGCCTCTCAAAGTGCTGGGATTACAGACATGAGCGACCATGCCTGGCCTAAAATTATTTAATGTCCTCCTTGGATTAGAAATTTCTTGAGACAGAGACTATAGTGTCTCCATATTTCTGTGTCATTCCAATTCCAGCTGTTAATACTAACATAAGGTAAGGAGCTATACTTTACTTGAATGAACCAAACATTTAAAATTGTGGGAGGCTGGGTGTGGTGAAACCCTGTCTCTATAAAATTTTTTTTTAAAATTAAAGAAATTTAAAAACTAGGTGTGGTGGCATGCACCTTTAGCCCTAGCTACTTGGGAGGCTGAGATGACAGGATCGCTTGAACCCAGGAAATCAAGGTTGCAGTGAGCTATGATTGCCCCATTACATTCCAGCCTGGGCAACAGAGCAAGATCTCATCTCTAAAATTAAAAAAAAACTAAAGAAAAAAAAGACATTTAAAAAAACATACTTGGCCAGGTATGGTGGCTCATGCCTGTAATTCCAGCACTTTGGGAGGCTGAGGTGGGAGGATCACTTGAGCCCAAGAGTTCGAGACCAGTCTGGGCAACACAGTGAGACCCCATCTCGGTCTCCCAAAGTGCTGGGATTACAGGTGTGAGCCACCATGTCCAGCCAGAAATGGGTTTTTACTGATGAAAATAGTGAATGTTTATTAAGTGTGACTAATGCTAAAAAAGCCATACTCATTAATACAATAAATTTGATATTGCTTATAAATAATAGCTATTACTAAGGCCTTACTATGAACAAGCCCTGTATTAAATATTATATATATGCGTATATGTATACATAGTTGTGTATTGCATAATGATGGGTTATCTTCTCAGAAATGCATTGTTGAAATGATTTTGTCATGAGAATACTATAGAATATACTTACACAAACCTAGATTGTATGGCCAACTACACACCTAGGCTGGATGGTATAGTATATTGCTCCTAAGGTACAAACCTGTACAGCATGTTACTGTACTGAATACCACAGGCAATTGTATCACCATGGCAAGTATTTGTGCATCTAAATATATCTAAACATAGAAAAGGTATAGTAAAAATACAGCACTATAATCTTATAGGACCACTGTTGTATGTGTGGGCCATCACGGACTCAAACATCATTATATGGCACATGACTATGTGTGTGTGTGTGTGTGTGTGTGTATGTCCACACATACATACATATACATATAATTATCTTTTTTATTTTTAGAGACAAGATCTTGCTCTATCACCCAGGCTGAAGTGCAGTGGTGCAATCATAGTGCACTCCAATCTCAAATTCCTGGATTCAAGTGATCTTCCTGCCTCAGCCTCCCAAGTAGTTGGGACTACAGGTGTGAGCCACCATGCCCAGCTAATTTTTTATTTTCATTTTTTGCAGACGGGGGTCTTGCTGTGTTGCTCATGCTGGTCTTTAATTCCCGGGCTCAAGGGATCCTCCTGCCTCAGCCTTCCAAAGTGCTGGGATTACAGGCATGAGCCACAACACTCAGCCTAAATATAATTCTTTTTAATCCTTAAAACAAGTTTCTAAGGAAGCAATGTAAAGTTTTCAATTAACTACAATACACTTGAGTACAGTGTTATGTTTGTGTTACTTAGGTTAAGCTATAACTTGGGTCTCACAAGTATTCTAATCAAGACTGCCACTCTGGAGCAGTCTGCTAACATGACATTGAAGAATTCACAGCCCATGAGGAGTGAGCTGGTGTTTTAATCAGGAAATTCATTCTCCACTCCAACAGTTTCTGCTAGGCATATCTCAGTCAATGACCAATGCTTTGCTCATTAACATACTCAAGGTCAGAATTTTTTTTTTTTTTGAGAAAGAGTCTTGCTCTGTTGCCTAGGCTGGAGTGCAGTGGCACAATCTCAGCTCACTGCAACCTCAGCCCCCAGGGTTCAAGCAATTCTCTTGCCTCAGCCTCCGAAGTGGCAGGGATTACAAGTGCTCACCACCATGCCTGGCTAATTTTTGTATTTTTAGTAAAGATGGGGTTTCACCATGTCGGCAAGACTGGTCTCAAACTCCTGACCTCAAGTGATCTGCCCGCCTCGGTCTCCCAAAGTGCTGGGATTACAGGTGTGAGCCACCATGTACAGCCAGAAATGGGTTTTTACTGATGAAAATAATGAATGTTTATTAAGTGTGACTAATGCTAAAAATGAGCTCATGTTCAGGAAATCAAAAGTATTTAAGATAAGCAGATTGGTTAAAATATTTGAGACACTACCCTCAATAGCCATGAAAGGGATGAAAGATCCAGTGAAGTCTCTCGGCTTTACTCTTAGGGATAACAATGTTAAGGCTAAAAGCTCTGAGAAGTCCTGTGTCCAGCCCTGAATTCTGATCCACGGTATTTGCTTGATGCTAGCCTTAAGGCTGACTGAATCCTGCATCTGAAATCTTGGCACCTGTTCTTGAGCAAATCTTTTCTATGGGTGGTGGTCAGACATAGAACTGGGATATATGAACTTACTGCATAGGATATATAAATTGTGTGTGTGCTTTTTAAACAGTAATTATTTTACAACTCATAATGAATTTGTTTATAGAACCAGAACTGTTCTTCCCAAGTTGGTGTTCTTTGGTGTGTCCAAATCTGGGTCATAGCATCTAACCATAGCTCTAAGAACTGGAAGGTGACTTATCTGAATATAGACTTGCCTGATTGTATATCCTCCTACATAACTTTCTCTCTCTCTCTTTTTTTTTTTTTTTTTGAGACAGGGTCTTGCTCTGTCTGGAGTACAGCGGCAAGATCATGGCTCACTGCAGCCTTGACATCCTGGGCTCAAGCCAACCTCCCAATTCAGCCTCCTGAGTAGCTTGGACTACAGAAGCCCACCACCATGTGTGGCTATTTAAAAAAATTTTTTGTAGCAATAGGCTGTCACTATGTTACCCACAATGGTCTTGAACTCCTGGGTTCAAGCCACCCTCCTGGCTTGGCCTCCCAAAGTGCTGGGATTGTAGACGTAAGCCACTGTGCTCTCTCTTTTTGAGTGCCAGAATTCCTGAGTTCATTATCACTGGATATTCTCCCTGCCCTGTGCCACCACCACTGTACAGGATCTGTAACAATGGTTGTTTGCTTACTTGCTAATAAATATATCTAGTTAACCGTATGTAAGGCAGAGTGCAGTGACTCACGCCTGTAATCCCAGCACTTTGGGAGGCCAAGGCAGATGGATCACTTGAACCCAGGAGTTCAAGACTGGCCTTGGCAACATGGTGAAACCCCATCTCTACAAAAAATATAAAAATTAGCCAGGACGTGGCTGAGTCGAGAATCACTCGGGCCTGGGAGGTCAAGGCTGCAGTGAGCTGTGACTGTGCCACTGTACTCCAGCCTGGGTGACAGAGCAAGACACGGTCTCAAAACAAACAAACAAAAGGTCAGGTGCAGTGGCTGACGCCTGTAATCCCAGCACTTTGGGAGGCCAAGGCGGGTGGAATACCTGAGATCAGGAGTTCAAGACCAGCCTGGCCAACATGGCAAAACCCCGTCTCTACTAAAAATACAAAAATTAGCTGGGCATGGTGGCAGGTGCCTGTAATCCCAGCTACTCGGGAGGCTGAGGCAGGAGAATCACTTGAACCTGGGAGGTGGAGGTTGCAGTGAGCCGAGATCGCACCATTGCACTCCAGCCTGGGCGACAAGAGTGAGACTGTATCTCAAAAAAAAAAAAAAAAAAAAAAAAAAAAAAAAAAAAAGAAAGAAAGAAATTGTGTAGCAGAATTTGATCTGAAACCTATATATACAGGAAGTGGCAAACTCTCAGTCACCTCAAGTTTCTTTGGCAGATACTTATCAAAAAGAAAACAAAACAGAAAACGACATCGTCTATTATCTTTTGCTTACTTCTACTCTCTGGAACTTCACTGCTCTTGTAGCTCAGATACTTGCTAGCAGTTAGTTTCTCATAGAAAAAACACAAAACAGGCAAGTGATCCACAGCTTTCTAGCTAACCTCTGATGTCTGGTTTTGTAGGAACAGAAAAACCACCCTGGATAGGTAAGCAACATGTATAACAAATATAGAAAATGGCTTTTTTTGTTGTTGTTGTTGTTTTTTTTTTTGAGATGGAGTCTCACTCTGTCGCCCAGGGTGGAGTGCAGTGGCGCGATCTCCGCTCACTGCAAGCTCCACCTCCTGGGCTCACGCCATTCTCCTGCCTCAGCCTCTGGAGTAGCTGGGACTACAGGCGCCCGCCACCACGCCCGGAGAATTTTTTGTATTTTTAGTGGAGACGAGGTTTCACCGTGTTAGCCAGGATGGTCTGGATCTCCTGACCTCATGATCCACCTGCCTCGGCCTCCCAAAGTGCTGGGATTACAGGCGTGAGCCACCGCGCCCGGGCTTGTTTGTTTTTTTGAGATAGAGTCTAGCTCTGTCGCCCAGACTGGAGTGCAGTGGCAGGATCTTGGCTCACTGCAACCTCTGCCGCCCAAGTTCAAGTGATTCTCCTGCCTCAGCCTCCTGAGTAGCTGGGATTACAGGTGTCTGCCACTGCACCTGGTTAATTTTTGTAGTTTTAGTAGAGACGGGTTTCACCATCTTGGCCAGGCTGGTCTTGAACTCCTGATTTTGTGATCCACCCGCCTCGACCTCCCAAAGTACTGGATTACAGGCGTGAGCCACCGTGCCCAGCGTTTTTTTTTTTTTTTCCTTGAGATGCAGTCTCACCCTGTCACCCAGGCTGGAGTGCAGTGGTGTGATCTTGGCTCACTGCAACCTCTGCCTCCTGGGTTCAAGCAATTCTTGTGCCTCAGCCTCCTAAGTAGCTGGGATTACAGGTGCTCACCACCATGCCTGGCTAATTTTTGTATTTTTAGTAGAGACAAGGTTTCGCCATGTTGGCCAGGCTGGTCTCGAACTCCTGACCTCAGATGATCCACCCACCTTGGCCTCCCAAAGTGCTGGGATTACAGGTGTGAGCCACCACACCTGGCTAGGATTACTGTCTTATATACTCCTCGTTGCCTTGAAAAGGCTCCAGAATAATACACTTACGTAAAAAGAATTGAGTTTGGCCTATTATCCTCAAACGGAGTCAGATTCTAGGACATTATTAAAAGATCTTTTTGGTGAATGAAATCTTAAAAGTTTATATCCCAGTGGACACCATAATGATTATGGATATTTTTATAATTTAAAAATTTGCTTTAATTCATCAGATTTTCTCTCAAGAATTTATCCTAAGGATGTGGCCTAAAGATTAAGCTACAAATGATGCTCATCACAGAGCTGTGCATAATTAGAAGCAACCTGGCCAGGCATGGTGGCTTACACCTGTCATCCCAGCACTTTGGGAGGCCATGGTAGGGAGACTGCTTGAGCCCAGGAGTTGGAGACCAGCCTGGGCAACATGGCAAAATCCCACCTCTACAAAAAATTAGTTGGGTGTGGCAGCAAGACTGAGATGAAAGGAGCACCGGAGGTCAGGGCTGCAGTGAGCCATGATTGTGCCACTGCATTCCTGCCTGGGTAACAGAGTAAGATCCTGTCTCAGAAAAGAAAAGAAAAGAAAAAATAAAACAGAAAGGAGGGCAGGGGAGGGGGAGAGGAGGGGGATGGGGAAGGCAAGAAGAGAGGAAAGGAGAGGAGAGGGGAGAGAAGACGAGACGAGACGAGACAAGACGAGACAAGAAAAGGAGAAATGACCTAAATGTCTCACACTGTGGCATTAAAGAAATCACAGTACCTAGGCTTAGCACAGTGGCTCATGCCTGTAATCCTGGTACTTTGGGAGGCCAAGGTGGGCGGATCACTTGAGCTCACGATTTCGAGACCAGCCTGAGCAAACATGGCAAAATCCCGTCTCTACAAAAAATATAAAAATTCGCCAGGGTGATGGTGCATGCCTGCAGTTCCAGCTACTCGGGAGGCTGAGGTGGAAGGATTGATTGAGCCTGGGATGTCCATGCTGCAGTGAGTCATGATCATACCACTGCACTTCAGTGTAGGTGACAGAACAAAACCCTATCTCAAAAAAAAAAAAAAAATCATAGTATATACACATGTATATATTACATACACCTGAAATACATGGAAAGATGAGATAAGGGAAAGGAGGTAGGCAGAAGAGGTGTATGAATACTAACCATTTGATTTTCCTTTCTTTGAAAAAAAAGATTACTAGTGCCTGAAGTCTTAGCATGATGGTGGCAAGAGGGTGCAGTCTTGCCTGTGGTAGCAGAATTACCTATAAGTAATACTTATATGAACAGGACATTTTCTTTTGTGTGTGTGTGTGTGTGTGTGTGTGTGTGTGAGACAGAGTCTCACTTTGCCGCCAGGCTGGAGTGCAGTGGCGTGATCTCAGCTCACTGTAACCTCCGCCTCCTGGGTTCAAGCGATTCTCCTGCCTCAGGCTCCTGAGTAGCTGGGACTACAGGCGTATACCACCACACCTAGCTAATTTTTGTATATTTTTTTTAAGTAGAGATGGGGTTTCACCATGTTGGCCAGGATGGCCTTGATCTCTTGAACTCGTGATCCACCCGCCTTGGCCTCCCAAAGTGCTGGAATTACAGGTGTGAGCCACCATGCCCAGCCAGGACATTTTCTTAACAGACTCCTCGGGAAGATTACTGTCAGCTACCTTGTTTTCCCTGTCATTCAGATTTTAGAATTTTATTAAGTCTCTTTTACGTGTTTCATTAACATGTATAAGTAGACTAGAAAACTTCTTCCAAAACACAATTAACAGGGGACAAATTAATGGTTTCAATAAACTATACCAGCACATTCTAATCTCAAACTTATTTGTTTTCAAAACATATGCATTGTCCACCTCACCTCCTTATGATTCACATTTCCATGTTGTCTGACACCCACTGTATTATGTACAGTGTGATCCAATGTGTTTTACATATAATATGTTAAATTGGATAACTTACCACAATCTATCATTTCAAAGTCATCATTTATATTTTTATTATATGCCACAACTTCTCTTGGAATACTTTTCAGCAGAACACTTCTATATACCTACATGCCAGAGGGGAAGAAAAGGATAGCTCAGTCACAGAGGTACAGGTTAAACAAAATCAAAGTGAGAAGAGCAAAATATCAAACCAATTAAAAACTATTTGTCTGTATAAGTGATACTCAAGGGTAAAATGTTATTAGCTCTAGTAAGTATAGATTATAACACATACCATAAAAGAGAGGATACTGGAGAAGAGCCTACCATCTAAGATGGGCTTAGTTTATAAAATAGAAGAAATAGCAACTAAAGACTGATGATCAGGTTTTACTAAATGAAAGCAACTTTAAAGACCTGAATTTGGTTAGGTGCGGTGGCTCACACCTGTAATCCCAGCACTTTGGGAGGCTGAGGTGAGCGGATCACTTGAGGCCAGGCGTTCAAGACCAGCTGGCCAACATGGTGAAAGCCCATCTCTACTAAAAATACAAAAATTATCTGGGCATGGTAGCACACACTTGTAATTCCAGCTACTAGGGAGGCTGAGGCAGGAGAACTGCTTGAACTCAGTGGGTGGAGGTTGCACTGAGCTGAGATCGCACCACTGCACTCCAGCCTGGACAACAGAGCAAGACTCTGCTCAAATACAAAACAAAATAAAACAAAAAACAAAAGACCTGAATTAATTCCTCCTTCTTTTTAATTCCTTACACAACAATCAATTGGTCTTTTTTTTCTTTTTTTTTTAGAGACAGAGTCTCACTTCATGGCTCAGACTGGAGTGCAGTGGCACAATCATGGCTCACTGTAGCCTTGACCTCCTGGGCTCAGGCAATCTGTCTGCCTTGGCCTCCTTAACTGGTGGGATTACAGGCGTGAGCCACTGCGCCTGGACCAGAGTCATTTGTTCTTAATGCAGCTTGTTTTTCTGCCCCTAGCCCATTCCCATCTCCTTTCAGATGGCCACATGAAAATCTTTTCCCTTCCCTGCCCCTAAACTATTTCTCACCTCTGAGATAGCTGGAAAGGCATGATCCATTCCCCCTTGTACTGTATTATAGGTTACTGGTATTAAGAAGATATTCAGGGAACCATGGCTTGGCCCATTCTTGACTCACACTAACCTCACCTTAATGATCTTCAAGGACAATCTAGAGCTTTCTAGGCTCTGTTCCTGAGGGATTTTCCTGAAGAAGCCCAGAAACTCTTAGCTTATCACAGGATATAACAAATACCTGTACTTGGTTCTTCAAATGTCTCTATATTGCTTGCTATAATGTATTTTAGGGCTTAAACAAAGCTCTCTTAGAAGGGGATATAACTACTAATACTGAGGCCACATCTCTATTTTGGTCTGCAGTCTAGGCCACTACATCTCTCTTTCTGTCTACAATTTCCAGGGCCAGAGAAGAGGCCATTATGCTTCCTAAGAGCAGAGCAACTAGGTTCTTGAATGATCAAATCCTTAAGGTAATTTACTTGTGTTCTTCAGGTACAATAATAACAACAATATGACATGAACATTCATTAAATGCTTATTGTGTGGCAGTCCACTCTGCTACCATGACTGAAAGGTTTCATGGAATTTTCACCACAGTCAGAACAATATAATCAGAAATGTTTAACATCTATTCAAAGATGCAAACATTAGGATGCTTAGCAGATGGCAAAAGAAGCTGTAGTTAGGTTAATGAATCCTCAAATTTCACTGGGTTTAAATATCATTAAAAAATAAAGTCATATAATTAAAGAATATTATTATTATTATACATAACTTTTTTTTTTTTTTTTTTTTGAGACAGAGTCTTGCTCTGTCGGCCAGGCTGGAGTGCAGTGGAATGATCTTGGCTCACCGCAACCTCTGCCTCCTGGGCTCAATCAATTCTCCTGCCTCAGCCTCCCGAGTAGCAGGGATTATAGGCGTGTGATACCACGCCTGGCTAATTTTTGTATTTTTAGTAGAGACAGGATTTTACTATATTGGCCAGGCTGGTCTCGAACTCCTGACCTCAGGTAATCCACCTGCCTCCACCTCCCAAAGTGCTGGGATTACAGGCGTGAGACACCGCACCCAGCCATTACACATATCTTTCATTAAATGAACAAATGGAATGGCAGAACTTATGAGAAGTATATGAAGTATATGGATGAGTCGGAAACAGTCAGACTTCCCGGCTTCTATTGAAACTGTCCTTCAGTGAAATTATCTCTCGAGTTTAATGTTATTCATTAAAACAGAAAATCTGAAGTATATTAAAACTATAAAATAAGTTTACCTTTTATATAACTTGTCAGTGGAAAAGAGTAAATCTATTTTTGGACAGTAGGAAAAATAATGTAACTCACGTGACTATTAGCTTGGGGCTGATTCCTATAACTTTTCATAATTTCTTGAAAAGTTCTTTCTTCTTTTGTTACCTAAGGAAAATAAAAACCGCATTTATCAACTGCTTTTTGAAAGAAAAATGGCTCTGAACAAAACTTCAATTATAAGTTGGCACTGAGAGCAACCTTGCAGAAAACCATTAACCCCAGGCCAGTCCATGACTAAAAACCACTAACATTTATGATTTTTTCTACCTTTAAAGTTCAGGCTTTGTGGCCTGTGGGGACTCACTTAATAGTTTCATTAATCAAAAAGCAGTGAAACTGCTATGGTGTGACTCTACTGAAAATCCATTTCTTTATATAAAAAAAGATATAAGAAAACTCAGATCTGTTTAATTCCCTGCAGTCTCCAGTTTTATTAATTTTTAAGTACTTACTTAAAAGTAAATTAACCACATACGAAGGATTAAAAATATCTTACAGTGATGATTCTCAATCAAACTGAGTGGCTATTACAGGATTAGGTTTTAACATTTCAGGACAGACTGTAGGGTTTCTAATGCTTAGACAGAAGTCACAGTGGTGGCCAAAAGGAAGAAAATGGATTAGTGATCCAAAAAGGAATTCCTTCTGGGATCTCTGTGATCATAAACTTAAGTCACTCTTTTCCCCTGCTTCACTGTCCATTAGTGCTAAACCTGTTCTCTATAATGATGAGCTAGAAATGGCAAAGCCTGAACTCTAACAGTCTTCTGGAAAACACACGATTAGTTAGTAACATTTATCTTTTAATTTTTTAATTCTTTTTTTTTTTTGAGATAGAGTCTCAGTCTGTCATCCAGGCTGGAGTGCAGTGGCATGATCTTGGCTCACTGCAAACTCTGCCTCCCGGTTTCAAGTGATTCTCCTGCCTCAGCCTCCCGAGTAGCTAGGACTACAGGCGTGTGCCACCATGCCCAGCTAATTTTTGTATTTTTAGTAGAGACAGGGTTTCACTGTGTTAGCCAGGATGGTCTTGATCTCCTGACCTCGTGATCTGCCTGCCTTGGCCTCCCAAAGTGCTGGGATTACAGGCATGAGCCCACGCCCGGCCCTTCAGGTTGAGTTTTCTAACTGCAACTTCATCATTCTGCAAATCAGCAAGATACACTTCAAACACATGACTCTTGAGGCTATCAGATGCAATTTGGTTCCTTGAGTCCTGGTAACTAGTGTCTTTCCAGTATTTCTTGTATTGAACATAGTCGGTGCTTTTTTACATCAAACCAATCTTTCTTAAAAAATGAATCAACCATTTTCTTCTTTGCTCCCTTTTGTATGGTGCATGTTCTCGTCAACCACCATAGTGCTGCAGTAACAATTATTAAGACCTATTTTTTACAGAGATTTCAAAGAGGCATTGTGGGAGGAGGGGTCATAAAGGAGTTTAAAAACATATGCTCTGTCTCAAAAAGCTGAAAAATCAAGTCTTAACTGTATACATCTGCTAGGACTGCCAGCGTGGCCAGTACAGTCAAGACAAATGATTGTATCAGATATATGAGAATTTTAAAAAACAAGCAAGATATGTTATTCTATGACTTAAAACACGTTGTAGCAACTAGAAAGTAAAATGCTCTTCTGAGGCAGCACAATAAATCACGAGAAAGCAATATGCAAATGGTACAGAAACTTTTATTTTTCTTGAGACAGGGTCTTGCTCTATTGCCCAGGCTGAGGTACAGTGTCATGATCTCGGCTCACTGCAGCCTTGGCCTCCTGGGCTCAAGAGATCCTCCCACCTCAGTCTCCCAAGTAGCTGGGCCTATAGGTGCAAGCCACAATGCCCAGCTGATTTTTATATTTTTTATAGAGATGAGGTTTCACCATGTTGCCCAAGCTAGTCTCAAAATCCTGGGCTCAAGCTATCTGCTCGCCTTGACCTCCGAAAGTGCTAGGATTATACGTGTGAGCCACCATGCCCAGCCTCTTCTCCCAATTTATACATTACCTTTGCCATGATATAAAAGGCACAAAGGAGGAGCTGATCCAAATGCCTGTCTTTCATTAGATCAGGGCAGTGAACTAAAGTGAATTCAAAACACGTCCATATCTTCCTTCGTAACTCATTTGAAACATCCAGTTTTAGACATAGATCACGTAAGCGTACACTTGCCAAATGATAGACCTAAAATAGAAGGTAACACATTGATGCAAAACACCAAGTAAATCATTTCTCAAATTTTTATGTCTTACCAAGACCAAGATTAAAAAACATAGGCTGTTGATATATTAAATTAAATAAAATTTCTGTTCTATAGCACTAGTTCACTGCTATGGCAGGAGGATATAGAGTAAAGCAAAACTACTTGAAAAAATTTTTTAAAGATGTCATCTATTACTCTATGCTGCCAACTATGTAAAGTAAGAAAAACTGAAATATAGGATTTACCTGCATCATGACAATTATGAACACATAATTTTTCCTTTTTTTTTTTTTCTTAGGTGGATTCTCGCTCTGTCACCCAGGCTGGAGTGCAGTGGCACAATCTTGGCTCACTGCAACCTCTGCCTTCTGCATTCAAGCAATTCTCCTGCCTCAGCCTCCCGAGTAACTGGGCTTACAGGTGCATGCCACCATGCCTAGCTAATTTTTGTATTTTTAGTAGAGACAGGGCTTCATCATGTTGGCCAGGCTGGTCTTTAACTCTTGACCTCAAGTAATCCATGCACTGCAGCCTCCCAAAGTACTGGGATTACAGGTGTGAGCCACTGTGCCCAGCTCAAATGCATAATTTTTCAAAGCTCAGAAGTCTCTATCTATTCTCTTTGGGTCCAGGTAAAATTGCTAGGGGGTCTAACATGCCAAATAATAAATGTTTGACTCCAAAAATAAGTCAGAAAGCAAAACCATTTAAAAAATTGCTCCTATATTCTACACTTTTTATGAGCACAATGGGAACAAAACAGGAATGTTAAAATAAGTAAGATACAAAGTTGTTTTTTTTAAAGCCTGTGAAAATAAATTCAGTTCAATTCCCTGGCCCTAGATCCTGCAAGACTGTTTTTTTATTTTAAGACTTGATAACCCTGATGTGGTATTCCTAAACCAGACTATTCTATTCAAACTATTTTTTTTTTTTTTGAGACGGAGTCTCACTCTGTAGCCTAAGTTGGAGTGCAGTGGCATGATCTTGGCTCACTGCAACCTCCACCTCCGGGCTCAAGTGATTCTCGTGTCTCAGCCTCCCGAGTAGCTGGGACTACAGGCAAGTGCCACGACGCCTGGCTAATTTTTTTTTTTTTGTATTTGAGTAGAGATGGGGTTTCACCATGTTGCCCAGGGTGGTCTCGAACTCCTGAGCTCAGGTGATCTGCTGGCCTCGGCCTCCCAAAGTGCTGGGATTACAGGCATGAGTCACTGCGCCTGGCCCAAACTATGTCTTTAAATTTCCAGATGGAAAAAAAAAGTAAGTTACCCCTTACAGAAAATTATCTTTGGCAGAAAAATACCTACAAACTGAGCTTAAAAACTAATTTAAGCTACTCAGTAATCTAATATAAAGAGAGACAAACAGTTGACTCCAAAGCCACCAGTGATTTATTTTACAGCAAACAAATTTTCTGCATCCTCTCCCCTTGTTTCTGGTCCAGCCATGCTCAGTAAACAGTAGGGTAAGAGCAGAGAGAAAGATGCTAGAACTTTATATTCATGAAAGGAGAAGATAAGATACATAGTCCTAGCTAGAATAATTAAAAATAATATGTAGTTAAGTAATACTTGGTAAAGTATCTTTTACAGAGCTGATCCAATGCTTACAGGATACACATACGCTGGAAGGCTTTTGATTCTAACATTCACAGTAAATTCTATTTAGGCATAGAACACCAGCATCACACTGAGTTCAGCATAGATAATCGTTATAATTTACTCAATGAATGGTTATTTTGAATTTATTATAGATTCAGACATTTCAGTTCCTTTTATATTTTCTAGCTTCTAATCTATATTGAGCAGGTTATAATTAAATGAAAGGAAAAGGATGTTAGATTCTAAAACAACATTCAAAATAAAGAATTCACCAAAAAGTCTTATTTCTGTCAAACTTAGGTTAATTATCAGAGGAAATAATTTGCCATTTTGAAAATTAAAAGTGGTAAGTAAATGGGGAAACTGCTATATTTTCAAGCTCTGTTGTTAAAACAGTCCTTAGGCATAGGAGGGGGTGAAGGGACAGAGGAGAGAAGCCAGTAAAGGTGGTGAAAAGAGCAAGACTCTCCCTCAACCATCCCAACTGCCAACCAAAGCAGCCCTGCTTTCATATATTCTGTTTACACTTCTGAAGACTATTTCATTCAAAGAAGGGATTTCCCTAAAAGATGAAATTCCTTGGAGAATCAGTTGCTCCAAAACCCACAATGTAATGAAAATAAATGAGCTATAATTGAAAGGAACAGAAGACAAAGAATGGTTGTAGAAGCTATAAATGAGTTGTTTTCCAGTGTCTGTCTCCTCTTCTGCAATAACAGAACCCTTAACATTTACACCCACCTTCCTGTAATAAAGACTATATTTGCCCCTTTGAAAATTCTGCCTGGGCACGGTGGCTTACATCTGTAATCCCAGCACATTGGGAGGGTGAGGTGGATGGACTGCTTGAGTCCAGGAGTTTGAAACCATCCTAAGCAACATAGCGAAACCCCTTCTCTACAAAAAATTAAAAAATAAGCTGGGTGTGGTAGCCTGTGCCTATAGTCCCAACTACTCAGGAGGCTGAGGTGAGAGGATCGCTTGAGCCCAGGAGGTTGAGGCTGCAATGAGCCATGATCTTGCCACTGTACCCCTGCACGGGTGACAGAGCAAGACCTTGTCTCCAAAAAGAAAAAAAAAAAAAAATTCTACAAGTGGCTATATGACTAAGTGGGAAATAAACAGCATTGGTGTATGTAACTTCTAGGACAGGTTCTGAAGGTGAGGAGGCATGCTCTTTTTCTTTCTGCTGGCTAGAATGCAGATATGATATCTGGAAGGGAAGCAGTCATCATGGACTGAGTTAGAAACCTTGTGTTGAAAATGGCCAAAAAAACCTTGAAGGGACCTGGGTTTTTTTTTTTTTTTTTGAGATGGAGTCTTGCTCTGTTGTCCAGGCTGGAGTGCGGTGGCGTGATCTCGGCTCACTGCAACCTCCGCCTCCCAGGTTCACGCCATTCTCCTGCTTCAGCCTCCCAAGTAGCTAGGACTACAGGTGCCTGCTACCATGCCTGGGTAATTTTTTTGTATTTTAAGTAGAGATGGGGTTTCACCGTGTTAGCCAGGATGGTCTCGAACTCCTGACCTCATGATCTGCCCGTCTTGGCCTCCCAAAGTGCTAGGATTACAGGCGTGAGCCACCGACCTGGCCAGGACCTGGGTTCTTAATGGTCGTGGTAACCACAGCAGTCCCATACTACTTACACAGACTTTATGTGAAAGATAAATTCTCTTGTTTAAGCTACTATTATTTTCAAACAGCTAAACTGAAATCTAAGAAATAAATAGATAATCACTATGCCCGAGGTCAGAAAACACATTAGAGGTACTGTGAAAGAAATAGGATTTGATATAAAAACGTAAAAAATAATCCTCATGTTTTATCTTAATGTAAAATTATCTAATTCAGAGTGTGGGCTGAGACCTTCCATGACAGCAAGTGACAAAAGAATGGAGAAAAACATGATTGAGGAAGAGTATAAATTAAAGAAGATTTATTTAGCATAGAGAAAAAAGGACATACAAAAAATTATTGCCGGGCGCAGTGGCTCATGCCTGTAATCCCAGCACTTTGAGAGGCCGAGACGGGTGGATCACGAGGTCAGAAGTTAAGATCAGCCTGGCCAAGATGATGAAATCCCATCTCTACTAAAAATACAAAAATTAGCCAGGTGTGGTGGCACACACATGTAATCCCAGCTACTCAGGAGGCTGAGGCAGGAGAATCGCTTGAACCCGGGCGGCAGAGGTTGCAGTGAGCCAAGATCGTGCCACTGCACTCCAGCCTGGGTGACAGAGCAAGACTCCATCTCAAAAAAAAAAAAAAATTATTAGGCCGGGCACAGTGGCTCACACCTGTAATACTAGTACTTTGGGAGGCTGAGGTGGTGGATCACCAGGTCAGGAGATCGAGACTGTTCTGGCCAACGTGGTGAAACCCTGTCTCTACTAAAAATAAAAAAATTAGCTGGGCATGGTGGTGCGTCCCTGTAATCCCAGCTACTTGGGAGGCTGAGGCAGAGAATTGCTTGAACTAGGGAGTCAGAGGTTGCAGTGAGCTGAGATTGCACCACTGCACTCCAGCCTGGTGACAGAGTGAGACTCCATCTTAAAAAAAAAAAAAAAAAAAAAAAACAAACCAAAAAATTATTACAAGAACAATTGGTTGGGCATGGTGGCTCACACCTGTTGTAATCCCAGCACTTTGGGAGGCTGAGGTGGGAGGATCGCTTGAGCCCAGGAGTTCAAGACGAACCTGGGAAACACAGCGAGACTCCATTTCTACCAAAAAAAAAAAAAAAATTTAGCTGGGTGGGGTGGTGCATGCCTGTGGTCCTACTACTCAGGAGGCAGGAGGCTCTTTTGAGCTTGGGAGGTAGACTGCAGTGAGACATGATCGTGCCTCTGCACTCTAGTCTGGGTGACAGAGCAAGACCCTGTCTCAAAATAATAATAAAAAAAGAATGATTAGTGTCTCAAAATAATAATAAAAAAAGAATGATTAGTAGAGAAATACACTTAAATTTGCCTGTAGACCCAGGTACTCGGAGGGTAATGAAAGAGGATCACTTGAGCCTAGGAGTTTGGGCTCTAGCGTGCTATAACTGTGCCTGTGAATAGTCACTGTACTCCAACCTGGGCAATAGAATGGGCTAGCCAACCATCTAGTTGTGGGATGCACTGCAGTCATGTTTGGTTATAAATATCTGATTAACATGTCTATCTTATCAGAAGCTGATGATTCAAAATGTGCTCATAAGAGATACGACAAATTCAAGTTATGTCTAAGGTCAACCGTTTTTAGTCCCTTTCCATTAATATTAAAATAATTTAGGCATTATAATAAGAACTGGTCATATGCTAATTTAAAGGGTAACACACTAGATTTATTTTATTTATTTTTGAGTTTTGGAGACGGGGTCTTACTCTGTTGCTTGGGCTGGAGTGTAGTAGCACCTTCTTAGCTCACTGCAGCCTCAAAATCATGGGCTCATGTTATCCTCCCACTTCAGCCTCCTGAGTAGCTGGGATTACAGGCATGGGCCACTGTGCTGGCTAATTTTTTAATTTTTTGGTAGAGACTGGGTCTCGCTATGTTGCCCAGGCTGGTCTTGAACTGCAAGCCTCAAGTAACCCTCCTGGCTTGGCCTCTGAAAATACTGAGATTACAGGCATGAGCCACCATGCCTGGCCTATATTTATAATAAAAATTATGAGTAACAGCTGGGCATGGTGGCGCATGCCTGTAATCCCAGCACTTTGGGAGGCTGTGGTGGGCAGATCACCTGAGGTCAGGAGTTTGAGACCAGGCTGGCCAATATGGTGAAACCGTGTCTCTACTAAAAATACAAAAATTAGCCAGGTGTGGTAGTGGACACCTATAGTCCCAGCTACTTGGGAGGGTGAGGCAGGTGAATCGCTTGAACCTGGGAGACAGAAGCTGTAGTGAGCTGAGATCACGCTACTGCATTCCAGCTTGGGAGACAGAGTAAGACTGTCTCAAAAATAAATAAATAAATAATGGCTTGGGTGGTGACTCACACAGTAATCCCAATGCTTTGGGAGGTCAAAGAGGGAGGATCACTTGAACCCAGGAGTTCAAGGCTACAGTGTGCCATGATCATGCCACTGCACTGTAGCTTGGGTAACAGAGCAAGACCTTGTCTCTAAAAAAAAATAATAATAAAAAAATATATAGCCTTCTCACAGTATCCCATCAATCTTTAGAATGATTCTTCGCTAATTAAAATTCGCCCATGAGATCCAACATGTATTTGTCCCACAGTGAACTCCATTCTACAGCAACATAACACAAAAGAGTTTCAGTAAATTCCAGAGGCTGGCCAACTACTTACTCAAAGTTAGAAAAGAATACAAGCTGGCAAAAAACATAAGTTAGATCTGAAAACAGAATCAAACCCTGTGAGCCTGAGTCTAAACTTATAGCTCACCAGGATCATAATGTTCTCTTGAAAGGTCAAATGTATTTTTTAAGTGGCTAAAGGTACATTACTTGATAGCAAAGCCAGACAAAGAAAGCATAAGAAAAAATACAGACCACTATCTCTTATGAATATTGGCGCAAAAATCCTCAACTAAATACTAGTAAAACAAATTCAACAGCATATGAAGAGGGTTATACACCATGACCAAGTAGAACTTATTCTTAGAAGGTAAGGATAATTTAAAACAAGGAAATCATTCAGTATAACACACCATATTAAAAGGACAAAGGGAAAATGGCCACATAATCATTTCAAGTGATACAGGAAAGCATTTGACAAAATTTAACACCCTTTCATGATAAAAATACTCAAAAAGCTAGGAAGAGAAGGAAACTACCTAAACATAATAAAGGATATACAGTAATCCCTTGGTATACACAGGAGATTTCTTCCAGGAGCCCCTGCATATACCTGAATGTATGCATACTCAAGTCCTGCGTTTGGCCCTGTAGAATCCCCATGTACAAAAAGATGGCCCTCTATATACACAGGTTTCACATCCCTCAAATACTGTATTTTCATTCTGTGTTGGCTGAAAAAAGTCTGTATATAAGTGGACTTTTACAGTGCAAAAACATGTTGTTCAAGGGTCAACTGTATATAAAAAACCCACAGCTAACATCATACTCAAATTGAAAACCTGAAAGGTGTTCCTCTAAGATCAGGAGTAAGACAAGGATGTTTGCTTTCACCACTTTTATTCAACATAGAACGGGAATTCCTAGCTAGAGCAATAAGGCAGGAAAAAGAATCCAAATTGCAAAGAAAGAAGTAAAATTATCTTTGTTCACAGATGACATAATCTTATGTATGGAAAACTCAAAAAACCTAAAGAATCCATAAAAACTGATAGAATTAATAAACAAATCAGCAAAGCTGCAAGAAAATCAATACAACAACATCTCTTGTGTTCCTTTACATTAATGAACAATCTAAAAAATGAAATTAAGACAATTCTACTTACTTATTACTTACAATAGCATCAAAAAGAATACAATACTTAGGAATAATCTTAAGCAAGGACTTGTCTTGCAAAAGACATATACAGAAAACTACAAAATGTTGCTGAAAGAAATTAAAGAAGACGCAAATGAAAAGACATCCTATGATCATGGACTGGAAGACTTGACATTCTTAAGATGTCAACACTAGCCAATGCAATCTCCATATTCAATGCAATCTCTGTCAAAATTCCACAATGTTTTTGCAGAAAGAGAAAAATCCATCCTAAAACTCATACAAGACTCTCAAGAAATCTTAAATAGCCAAAACAATCTTAAGAAAGAAAAACAAAGTTGGAGGTCTCACACCTCCTGATTTTAAAACTTATGACACAAAGCTATGGTTATCAAAACAGTGTGGTACTGAATACAGATAGACATATAGTCCAATGAATAGAATAGAGAGCCCAGAATTAAACCCCCATATCTATGCTCAAGTGACTTTTCAACAAGGATTCTAAGCTCATTCAATGGGAAAGGGCAGTCTTTCAACAAATCGTGCTGGGAAAAATGGATATCCACGTGCAAAAGAATGACTTTAGACCCTTATCTAACACCATATACAAAAATTAAAATGGGCTGGGCGTGGTGGCTCATGGCTGTAATCCCAGCACTTTGGGAGGCTGAGGTGGGCAGATCACTTAAGCTCACGAGTTCGAGACCAGCCTGGGCAACATGGTGAAACCCCGTCTCTACAAAAAAGTTCAAAAACAGGCCCGGCATGGTGGCTCACGCCTGTAATCCCAGCACTTTGGGAGGCCAAGGCGGGTGGATCACCTGAGGTCAGTAGTTTGAAACCAGCCTAACCAGCATGGTGAAACCTCGTCTCTACTAAAAATACAAAAATTAGCCAGGCGTGGTGGCATATTCCTGTAGTCCCAGCTACTCAGGAGGCTGAGAAAGGAGAATTGCTTGAACCCGGGAGGCAGAGGTTGCAGTGAGCCGAGATTGCGCTACTGCACTCTAGCCTGGGCAACAGAGTGAGACTCTGTCTCAAAAAAAAAAAAAAAAAAAAAACCCAAAAAACGAAAATTAGCTGGGCATGGTGGCACATGCCTGTAGTCCTAGCTGCTCAGAGGGTCGAGGTGGGAGGATCATCTGAACCTGGGAGGCGGAGGCTGCAGTGAGCTGTGACTGCGTGACTGCACTCCAGCCTGGGTGATAAAGTGAGACTGTCTCAAAAAAAATAGACATAATAAATATAAGAGCTAAAAACTATAAAACTCTTAGACGAAAACATAGGGGAAAAGTTTTATAATACTGGATTTGGCAATGATTTCTTGTGTATGACACCAAAAGCACAGACAAAAAATGAAAAGAATAAATTGACTTTATTAAGATTAAAAACTTTCATGTGTCAAGAACACTATCAATGGAATGAAAAGATGACCCACAGAATGGGAGAAAATACTTGTAAATAGTATATTTTATAGGGGATTAATATCTAGAATACATAAAGAACTCCTACAATTTAACAAAAACAAAACCCAAAACCCATAATTAAAAAAATGGGCAAAAGACTCGAATAGACATTTCTATAATGAAGATATATAGACGGGCAAAAGCACATGAAAAGATACTCAATATTACTAATCATTAGGGAAATGAAAATCGAAACTATAGTAAGATGTCTCTTTACACCCATTGGATGGCCATTATCAAAAAAACAAACAAACCAGAAAACACGAAACGTTGGCAACGATGTGAAGAACTTGGAACACTTGTGCCTTGCTAGTGGGAATGTAAAATGGTCCAGCCACTGTGGAAAATGGTACGGTGGTTCCTCAGAAAATGAAATACTAAATTACTCTCCCATTTCTGGGAATATACCCAAAGGAATTGAAAGCAGAGACTTGAATAGATATTTGTTGCTATTTTTTTTTCTTCTTAAGACAGGGCCTCGTTCTGTTGCCCAGGCTGGAGTGCAGAGGTGTGATCTTGACTCACTGTAGCCTCAACCTCCTGGGCTCACGTGATCCTCCCACCTCAGCCACCAAAATAGCCAAGACTATAGGCATCTGCCACCACACCTGGCTGTTTTTTTTTTTTTTTTTTTTTAATAGAGATAGGGTCTCACTGTGTCGCCCAGGGTGGTCTCAAACCCCTGGGTTCAAGTGATCCTCCTGCCTCGGCCTCATAAAGTGCTGGGTTTACAGGCATGAGCAACCACGCCTGGTTTGAACAGACACCTGTACACAAATGTTCATAGCAGCATAACTCACAATAGCCAAAAGGTAGAAGCAACCCAAATGCCCATCAGCAGATGAATGAATAAACAAAATGTGGTATTAAAAAAAGTATATTCATACGATGGAATATTTTTTCTTTTGTTCTTTTTTTCTCTTCTTCATACAATGGAATATTATTCAGCCTTGAAAAGGAAGGAAATTCTGGCACAAGCTATAATATGAATGAACCTAGAAGACATTATGCTAAGCCAGTCACAAAAACAAACAAATATCGTATGACTTCACTCATATGAAGAACCTAGAGTAGTCAAATTCACAGAAACAGAAAGTAGAATAGTAGTTGCCAGAAGCTGGGGAAAGGGAGAAATGGATACAGAATTTCAGAATGGGAAGACGAAAAAGTTCTGGAGATAGACGGTAGTAATAAAGCTGCACAACAATGTGAATGTATTTAATACCATTGAACTGTACACTTAAAAATGGTTAAAATGGTAAATTTTGTGTTATGTATATTAGAAAAAAAAAAGACCAAAGTCTGTCTCTGTTACTCAATCTTTCTTCCATTGATTAAACAAATTCTTCTTAAGTGCTATAAAAACACATACCTTTCTGTAAAATAGTGCTAAGGACCCAGTTCTCTTTGGCCTGTTTATTCCAGTTGAATGTACCTCTTGTGCTTTAGTCAGATTGGTCTGTTTTGGAGAAGCACCAATTAATGAATGAGCAGTAAGTGATACAGGACTCTTGACTTTGGACTCCTGATTTGTATTCATGGAAATAGGTATCAGTGTGATCTCTCCAGCATCATTTGCGACACCTGAATGTATAAGCATTATTAGAAATAATCTGCATATGTTCTAGGAAAGTTGTCAACTATATATATTTTGACAATTATATATACATATATCTGTGTGTATAAGAAGGCTACAAAATAGTAATTCTAGGTTATGACTGAATTCTTTTTTTTTTTTTTTTTGAGACAGGGTCTCACTTGGTCACTCAGGCTGGAGTGCAGTGGCGCCATCTCAGCTCACTGTGGCCTCGACCTCCTGGGCTCAAGTGATCCTCCCATCTCAACCCCCGCAAATAGCTGAGACTACAGGTGCAAGCCACTATGCCTGGTAAATTTTTTTTTTTTTTTTTTGAGATGGAGTCTTGCTCTGTCGCCCAGGCTGGAGTGCAGTGGCGTGATCTCGGCTCACTGCAACCTCTGCCTCCCGGGTTCAATTCTCCTGCCTTAGCCTCCTGAGTAGCTGGAACTACAGGCACATGCTACCACACCCGGCTAATTTTTAAAATATTTTTAGTAGAGACAGGGTTTCACCATGTTAGCCAGGATGGTCTTGATCTCCTGACCTCATGATCTGCCCTCCTTGGCCTCCCAAAGTGCTGGGATTATAGGAGTGAGCTACCGTGCCCGGCTTGTATTTTTTTTTTAGAGATGGGAGTTTTGCCATGTTGCCCAGGTTAGTCTCGAACTCGTCAGCTCAAGCCATCTGCCTGCCTCGGCCTCCCAAAATGCTAGGATTACAGGCATGAGCCACTGCAGCTGGACTTTTTTTTTTTTTTTTTGAGACAGTCTCACTCTGTCACCCAGGTGGGAGTGCAGTGGCCTCATCTTGGCTCACTGAGACCTCTGCCTCCCAGGTTCAAGCAATTCTCCTGCCTCAGCCTCCTGAATAGTTGGGACTACAGGCACGCGCCACCACACCCAGCTAATGTTTTTTCTCTATTTTTAGTAGAGACGGGGTTTCACCACGTTGGCCAGGCTGGTCTCAAACTCCTGACCTCAAGTGATCCACCTGCCTCAGCCTCTCAAAGTGCTGGGATTATAGGTGTGAGCCACTGTGCCTGGTGCCCCCCGGGCCCCCCTTTTTTTTTCTTTTTCTTTTTTTTTTGACAACGTCTTGCTCTGTTGTCCTGGCTGGAGTACAGTAGCGTGATCATGGCTCACTGTAGCCTCAAATTCCTGGGCTCAAGTGATTTTCCTGCCTCAGCCTCCTAAGTAGCTGGGACCATAGGCATACATCACCATGCCCAGCTAATTTAATTTTTTGTAGAGATAGGATATTGCTATGTTGCCCAGTCTGGGTCTCAAACTCCTGGGCTAAAGTGATCCTCTTGCCTCGGTCTCCCAAAGTGCTGGGATTACAGGTGAAAGCTACCATGCCCCGCATAAATCCTTATTTTCTAGAAACAAGAATATTCGGTTTTGTTTTTATACTTTAAATTTATGGAAAAAAAGCAAATTTTGTTCTCTATTTTGTATTTGCCTGGGATACATTTATAGTTTAAATTTATTAGGAAAAAAAGCATTTTTTTTTAACATTTTGAGCACTTGAGCTGTTAGTCAAAAAACAGAATTTTTGCTCAATACATACATATTGGAAAGCTCAGATAAGAACATTTTAAAAGTAGCTCAGGAGTTTGAGACCTGGGCAACATGGTAAAACCCCATCTGTACCACAAATACAAAAAATTAGCTGGGAGTGGTGGCACTTGCCTGTGGTCCCAGCTACTCAGGAGGCCGAGGTGGGACGATCACTTGAGCCTGGAAGCAGAGGTTGCAGTGAGATGAGATCATGCTGCTGTACTCCAACGTGGGTGACAGAGTGAGATCCTGTCTCAAAAAATAAAAAAAGAAGAAAAGAAAAAGTAAAATAAGTCTAAACAAACAGAGAGGGTAGTAAATTTATAAAATTTAAAAATTAAAAAAAAACCACTATAGGTTCAAAACAAAAAGGTGGGGCACAGAGGATTTATAGGGCAGTGAAACGACTCTGTATGGAGCTATAGTGACAGATACATGTCATTATACGTTCTCAAAATCAATAAACTATTCACCAAGAGTGAACCCTAAAGTAAACTATGGGCATTGGGTAATGTGTCAATAATGTAGGTTCATCAACTGTAACAAATGTAGCATTCTGGTGTGGAATACTGATAATGAGGGAGGCTTTATATGCCTCTGGTTGGGGAAGAGGGAATATGAGAAATGTCTGTACCTTCCTCTGAATTTTGCTGTGAATCTACAACTGCTCTAAAAAATTCAAATCTATTTAAAAAAAAAAAGTATAGGTTCAAGAAAAAATAATGAGTTAGAAAAACCATGTGATCTAATCCACTAAGACATTTCTTAAATTTTTATCTCAGAAAAAATACAAAACAAATGCACTATAACGTTACCATGTAATGGAATTGTAACTTTATGTCCTGTTGTTCCTGTTACTGGGGCTGTGGCCATTGTTAGAAGAGTTTGACCAGGTAAAATTGATATATTTTCAGCAGTAATGCTTGAAGAAGGAGCGATTTTCAATTTTGTTCCTTCTGTTATGATCTTGTCCATAAGCATTTCCTTTGGGGGGTCCTCTCCAAAGAGTCTTCTCTTAGCACTCCCTGCGGTAGGAGAACTGTAGCGTTCATGGACAGAAATTGGAGACAATGGTTGCATATCTAAAAAAAAAATAATAAATTTAAAACAGAAATGTATTCCAAAATAATAAATTAGGTTTACTCATTCACTCAACAGATAGTGAGTTACTTATGCTGGGCACTAGCTAGATATGAATAACATGGCCTTTGCCCTCATGGAATATGTAGTCTACTGGGAGAAAGAGGCATGAAATAAGTCACTACGATAAAACGTGAAAATTATGATCACTCATCTTCCTGGTTTCTTGAACCTCTGCCTACATTAAAGGAGCAAAACATTAAGGACAAAGTAGAGGTTGAGAGGTAGAATGAAGTGAGCACTAAATTTTAGTAGTAGTCCAATATCTCCCAATCTTACCTAGTAGAGAGCACCTGAGAAGAAGGGAAGCAAAAGCAAAAATCAGGAATTTGGGTCACAGTTTTGCCTCTTTGTGAATATTTGCACTCCAAGCAGTTTAAGGCAGTAACTCTGGCTTTCTAATTTAGTAGATATGGAATCATCTTTAGTAAATCTATCAGAAGATATGAGTAAAGATGATATAAATCTGCTTACCTTGCCTTAATCTGAGGGTTGGCAGTACTGTGTTGATCAAAAATAAAGTAAGGATTATGGATTTTGCCTCTCTTCCTGTGCTATCCTTTCACAGGATCTGCTTTCCATTCCCTCTCTACCAGCTGCACGGGTTTTTCTAGCCCCTTACAACCCTACATCTTTTCTACATCTTTTTTCACAATTCTTCCCTCAACCAATTATTCCTTACAGGTAGGTCAATAATATGCTTTTAAAACAAAAGTATTTATTTATTTATGAGATGGAGTCTTGCTCTGTCACCCAGGCTGGAGTGCAGTGGCACGATTTTGGCCTACTGTGACCTCTGCCTCTTGGGTTCAAGCGATTCTCCTGCCTCAGCCTCCCAAGTAGCTGGGACTACAGGCATGTGCCACCATGCCTGGCTAATTTTTCTATTTTTAGTAGAGACAGGGTTTCGCCATGTTGGCCAGGCTGGTCTTGAACTCCTGACCTCAGGTGATCCACCTGCCTCATTTGGGATTACAAGCTTGAGCCACCGTGCCCGGCCTTCATTATTTATTTTTACATTCACTAGATAATTAGATAGTCATGTAATCTATTTTCTTTTCTTTTCTTTTTTTTTTTTTTTTTTGAGATGGAGTCTCGCTCTGTTGCCCAGGCTGGAGTGCAGTGGTATGATCTCGGCTCACTGCAAGCTCCGCCTCCCAGGTTCACGCCATTCTCCTGCCCAGCCTGTAGCTGGGACTACAGGCAACCGCCACCATGCCCGGCTAATTTTTTGTATTTTTAGTAGAGATGGGGTTTCACCGTGTTAGCCAGGATGGTCTCGATCTCCTGACCTGTGATCTGCCCGCCTCGGCCTCCCAAAGTGCTGGGATTACAGGCGTGAGCCACTGCACCCGGCCCTGTAATCTATTTTCAAAACATGTTCAAAAGGTATGAAAATGACCCCTGGCAATGATTTAGAAGCTCTCTGTATTAGTGAGGTGATTGGGAAAATAGTTATAGTTTAATAAATATCTCCGTAATTCTTGGGCTTATGAAAGTAGCTTTTACTTCCCCTGTCTTCAGTAAACAAGTGCAAATTTCTATAGTTGTTTCCATTACTCTTTTACAAGAGTCCATGTGAATGCCTTATATCTAAGAAATCCACGCAAGCCCTTGAATCTGACTAGGCATGTTTAAAGGTGACATTTCAAGGCAAGACTCGAGTTGAAGCCATAAAGTTAGCTGCAAATCCATTGAAATGATCTTTTCTTAGCACAGTACTGGAACAGCTATGGTGGATGCTCAATAAGAATGTAATGAATATACAAATGTAAAGCGGATCCAAATTTAGAAACATGACAATCTGTCAAGGTACAGAAAACATGCTCACTTAGTTATAAATTATATGAGAGGAAGGTGGCAAGCACAGTTTAAACTATTCTTGGTAAGTTTTTAAAAAAGAAAATAATTCTCAATATTTCGGAAGTTTTAAATTATAGTATACTAAATATTTTTACTATTTTTTCATTTCTCTAAACATTAATAACTGACAGAAAGAAGAGCCTTTTTTTAACATTTTGACAAGATTTGTAAAGATCAAAAAACAATTATAATAATTATAATTATTCCCACTGATTAAAATGACTGAGTATTCACATCTTATGCAATCTTGTTTTTTTTTTTGTTTTTTTTTTTTTTTTTGGAGACGGAGTCTCACTCTGTCGCCCAGGCTGGAGTGCAGTGGCACAATCTCGGCTCACTGCAACCTCCGCCTCCTGGGTTCAAGCAATTCTCTTGCCTCACTCTTGCCTCAGCCTCCCAAGTAGCTGGGACTACAGGCACATGCTGCCATGCTTGCCTAATTTTTTGTATTTTACTAGGGACCAGTTTTCACTGTGTTGCCCAGGCTGGTCTTAAACTCCTGACCTCGTGATCTGCCTGCCTCGGCCTCCCAAAGTGCTAGGATTACGGGTGTAAGCCACTGCGCCCGGCCATTGTTTTTTTTTTTTTTTTTTTTGAGATGCAGTCTTGCTCTGTCCCCAGACTGGAGTACAGTGGTGCGATCTCCACTCACTGCAAACTCCATCCCCTGGGTTCAAGCAATTCTCCTGCCTTAGCTGCCTGAGCAGCTGGGATTACAGGTGTGCACCACCATGCCTGGCTAATTTTTGTATTTTTAGTAGAGACAGGGTTTCACCATGTTGGCCAGGCTGGTCTCGAACTCTTGACCTCAGATGATCCACCTGCCTCAGCCTCCCAAACTGCTGGGATTACAGGCGTGAGCCACTGTGCCTGACCTTATGCAATCTTTTTTTTTTTTTTTTGGGTCGGAGTCTCGCTCTTTCACCCAGGCTGGAGGGCAATGGCGCGATCTTTGCTCACTGCAACCTCTGCCTCCCAGGTTCAAGTGATTCCCTGCCTCAGCCTCCCGAGTAGCTGGGATTACAGGCACCTGCCACCATGCCTGGCTAATTTTTGTATTTTTAGTAGAGATAGGGTTTCTCCATCTTGGCCAGGCTGGTCTTGAACTCCTGACCTCATGATTGACCTGCCTCAGCCTCCCAAAGTGCTGGGATTACAGGAATGAGCCACTGTGCCTGGCCTTTTTTTTTTTTTTCTGAAACAGTCTTGCTCTGTCCGCCAGGCTGGGGTCCAGTGGTGTAATCTTGGCTCACTGCAACCTCTGCCTCCCAGGTTCAAGTGATTCTCCTGCCTCAACCTCCTGAGTAGCTGGGATTACAGGCACCCGCCACCACACCCAGCTAATTTTTGTGTTTTTGGTAGAGATGGGGTTTCACCATGTTGGCCAGGCTGGTCTCAAACTCCTGACCTCAGGTGATCCGCCTGCCTTGGCCTCCCAAAGTGCTGGGATTACAGGTGTGAGCCACCGCACCTGGCCTGCAGTCATTTTTATGATCCTGCATTGCATGTAAAGCAAAGATTGCAGACAGACAAACAGACAAACACACATACACAATCACACAGAGTCCAAAAATGGATGTACCGTACTATGTAACCTGAATACTTGTTCATCTAAGATTTGTTAAGGGATACTATGTGGTCAGGAGATTTTAACTGATTTTTTAAAATCCAAGCGCTATATAGTCCACAAGATACACACATCAGCTCGCTACATCACAAGAGAAAATAAGGAAGAATGAACTAAAATCTTTCCATTGGTAAGTCTCAAAATGAACTATTTTAAGAGTATAAATAACTAGTTTATTAGATGAACTTAAGCATTCCAAAGAGAATACAAATTTTATTTTGCTTTAAATGTTTTTCTACAGAGACATACACAGGCAAAGGAAGAATATAAATTTGGGAAATTTGGAAAAGTAGGTATTTAGCTTAGTGATATGGTTTGGCTGTGTCCCCACCCAAATCTCATCTTGACTGTAGTTCCCATAATTCCCACGTGTCATGGGAGGGACCAGGTGGGAGGTCACTGAATCATGGGGGTGGGTCTTTCCCATGCTGTTCTCCTGATAGTGAATAAGTCTCATGAGATCTGATGGTTTTATCAAGAGGAGTTCCCCTGCACAAGCTCTCTTGCCTGCTGCCATGTAAGATGTGCCTTTGCTCTTCCCTTTGCCTTCCACCATGATCGTGAGGCCTCCCCAGCCATGTGGAACTGTGAGTAAATCAAACCTCTTTCCTTTATAAATTACCCAATTTTGGGTATGTCTTTATTAGCAGTGTGAGAAGAGGCTAATACACTTATCTTGTTTTTTCCTTTCTTCTTTTTCTTTTTTTCTGGGACATGAGGGGGGTCTCACTATTTTGCCCAGGCTGGGTTCAAACACAATCCTCAATACTCCTGCCTCAGCCTCCTGAGTAGCTAGGACTACAGAAAGATGCCATCGTGCCTGACTTTAGCTTATTTAAACAGTTCTCCATTAGCATTCAGGAAAGATTACATATATTTATTAAATACATTACATTTAAAATTCTATTAATATAGAATACACTATAGTATATAATATAGTGTACAATGAGCTACACAGGGGTGCTGGCACAAGCATCAAGCTCCTTTTCGAATCCTGCTGAAAAAATTAGATTTCTTAATAACATACTCACAAGACTTAAAATTTTCCCTGAAAAAAAGCCAAATGCCCTTTGTTACTTTTTCATTCCTTTACCAATGTTGAACCTACCTCTTCGAAGACTCCCACTGTCAGTTCGAACTTCCTTGACTCTTGGGTGCATTAGAGGAGACATTGGCATCAGGGGAAGATGTCCCTGCACATTTCCTCCATTTCCTGTTTCAAAGTTATTTGGGAATATAACCTGTAGAAAACAAAAACCCTTTGATTTACATATAGATAAACTTGCTGATTAAAACTTATTAAAAATGTTTTCTTTTCTTTTTTTGAGATAAAGTCTCATTCTGTTGCCCAGGCTGGAATGCAGTGGCACGATTTCAGCTCACAGCAACCTCCACCGCCCGGGGTTCAAGTAATTCTCCTTCCTCAGCCTCCTGAGTAGCTGGGACTACAGGTGTGTGCCATCATGCCCGGCTAATTTTTGTATTTTTAGGAGAGACGAGGTTTCACCATGTTGGCCAGGCTGATCTCGAATTCCTGACCTCAGATGATTCACCCACCTCAGCCTCCCAAAGTGCTAGGATTACAGGCGTGAGCCACTGTGCCTGGCCGAAAAAGTGTTTTCTTAACTTTTTTTTACTATTTTATTTCTTTCTCACTTCTTCACAAAATACAACTTAGATAAAGTGCTCAATTCTTAATGGTAACGAACGTATGGAAAGAGTTCATTTCATTTAACCTTATAATTTATATAGGTAAGTTACCAACCACAAGAACTAAACCTCTGAGGTAGGCAGTATCATTCTCCATTTAGGGATGAGAAAATTGAGGATCTGAATGTGAAATTTGCCCAAGGTCACACAACTAGTAAGTTATAAGAGCAACGGCTTCAATACTAATCCTTCTTCAAGTTCACAGCTTTTTTGAACTTGAAGGAGTCTGAAGTTCTTCAATGGAAATAAACTGATGAATACTGAAGAGTGGCCCAACAAGTTACTGTCTGCTGCAAAAGACCAAAGAAGTATGGAAGAAAGATTTCAAGAAACCATCTTCTTTCCAATTCCTCCTGGCCTTGGACAGTTCTAGTAGTTTGGGATTAGGGAAAAATTCAAGAAGATTAATGAAGTACATAAGGAGACAAAACAAAGAATCAAAAGACAAGAGTTACAAAAGAATAACAGAAGTAGACAAAAAAAACCCCACAATTTAATAGATACTACTATTAAAAATGTAATTTGTGCACAACTCTGGGCATACATTTTTAATTTTTATTTATTTATTCATTTAATTGTTTTTTGAGACACAGTCTCGCTCTGTTGTCCAGGCTGGAGTGCAATGGCACGATCTCAGCTCACTGCAACCTCCGCCTCCTGGGTTCAAGCAATTCTCCTGCCTCAGCCTCCCAAGTAGCTGGGATTATGGGTGTGTGCCACCATGCCCAGCTAATTTTTTGTATTTTTAGTAGAGACGGGGTTTCACCATATTGGCCAGCCTGTTCTCGAACTCTTGACCTCAGGCAATCCACTTGCCTTGGCCTCCCAAAGTGCTGGGATTACAGTCATGATCCACTGCACCAGCCTCTGTTTTTTATTTTTTTAATTCTAAATACCACCAATGAAAAGTGTTCAATCTTTATACAGACATTTGAAAATTTTTAAGTAAGTTTAATGGTTTCCTAGACATGATATCAAAAAGCACAAGCAAAAGAAAAAATATCTGAATTGGACACCATCAAAATTAAAAAATTTTGCATTTCAAAGACACCATCAAGAAAGTGAAAAGACAGGCCAGGTGCAGTGGCTCATGCCTGTAATCCCAGCACTTTGGAAGACCATCCTGGCTAACACGGTGAAACCCTGCATCTACCACAAATACAAAGAAATTAGCTGGGCGTGGTGGTGGGTGCTTGTAGTCCCAGCTACTCAGGAGGCTGAGGCTGGAGAATGGCGTGAACCCGGGAGGTGGAGCTTGCAGTGAGCCGAGATCGCGCCACCGCACTCCAGCCTGGGCAACAGAGCAAGACTTTGTCTCAAAAAAAAAAAAAAAGAAAGTGAAAAGGCAACCTAGAAAATGGGAGAAACATTTTGCAAATCATTTATCTGATAAGGGATTTGTATCTAGAATAGATGAAGAACTCCTATAATTCAATAATAAAAAGACAACCCAATTACAAAATGGGCAAAAGATCTGAATAGACATTTCTTCAAAGAAGATATGCAAACAGCTTACAAGCACATAAAAAGATGTTGATCATCATTAGCCACCAGGGAAATGCAAATAAAACCACAATGAGATATTACTTCACTCCTACTAGAATGGCAGGATTAAAAAGGCAGATAATAACAAGCATTAGCAAGGATATGAAGAAACTGGAATCTTTCTACATTGACCGTAGGAACAATAAAATGGTGCAGCCATTTTAGAAAGCAGTCTGACAGTTTCCCAAAAGCTTAAACAGAGTTACCATATGAACCTGCAATTCCACTCCAAGAAAAATGAAAACATATGTACATATGTTCACACAAAAACTTGTGCCTGAATGTTCATAGCAGCATCAATCATAATAGCCAAAAGGGGTTAGTTGTGGTGGCTCATGCCTGTAATCCCAGCACTTTGGGAAACTGAGGTGGGAGGATCGCTTGAGCCCAGGAATTCAAGACTAGCCTGGGCAACATAGGGAGATCCCATCTCTACAAAAACTACAAAAATTAGCCAGGTGTGGTGTGTGTGCCTGTAGTCCCAGCTACTCAGAAAGCTGTGGGGAGATCATTTGTGCCTGGGAGGTTGAGGCTGCAGTGAGCCGTGATGGCGCCACTGCACTCCAGCCTGGGTGACAGAGTGAGATCTTGTCCCAAAAAAAAAAAAAAAAAAAAAAAAGTCAAAAGGTGGAAACAACTCAAATATTTATCAACCGATGAATGGATAAATAAAATGTAGCATCCATACAATGGAATATTACTTAGCAACAAAAGGAAATGAGCCAGATGTGGTGGCTCACACTTGCAATTCTAGCACTTTGGGAGGCTGAGATGGGAGGACTGCTTGAGCTCAGGAGTTTGAGATCAGCCTGTGCAACATGGCAAGATCCTGTCTCTACACACACATGCGTGCGTGCACACACACACACACAAAATTAGCCGGGTGTGGCCAGGTGCGGTGGCTCAAGCCTCTAGCCTCTAATCCCAGCACTTTGGGAGGCTGAGGCAGGTGGAGCATGAGGTCAGGAGTTCAAGAACAGCCTGGACAAGATGGTGAAACCCCGTCTCTACTAAAAAAAGTACAAAAAAAATTAGCCGGGTGTGGTGGTGGGTGCCTATAATCCCAGCTACACGGGAGGCTGAGACAGAGAATTGCTTGAACTGGGAGGCAGACGTTGCAGTGAGCCGAGATTGTGCCACTGCTCTCCAGCCTGGGTGACAGAGCAAGACTCCATCTCAAAAAAAGAAAAACAGAAAGAAAAAAAAATTAGCCGGGTGTGGGTGTGGTGGTATGTGCCTGTGGTCTCAGCTACTTGAGAGGCAGAAGGACAGTTTGGGCCGAGGAAGTTGAGGGTGCAGTCAGTGCACCATGTTTGTCCACTGCACACCAGCCCGGGCAAGAGTGAAACCCCGCCTTAAAAAAAAAGAGGAAATGAAATACCGATACATTCTACAACATGGATGAACCTTAAAAACATTATGCTAAGTGACAGATGCCCAGTCAAAAGGGACTACATTTTTATGATTCCATTTATATGAAATATCTAGAATAGGCAAATTTATGGAGACAGAAAGTAGATTAGCGGTTACTTACAGCTAGGGAGAAGATTCGGGGGTAGGGAAGTGATAGCTAAAGGATGTAGGTTTCTTTTTGAAGTGATGAATATATTCTAAAATTGTGGTTATGGCTGCACATATCTATTTATATACTAAAACCACTGAATTGTACACTTAAAATGGGTGAACTCTATGGTATAGGAATTATCTCTCAATAAAGCTGGTTTTTGTTTTTTTTTTAATGATAGGATTATCAGCCTTGCCCAGACTCACTTCTTCACAGGTAGGAACTTTGTTTGCAGAAACCTGGAGAGCCTCCCACAGTGCAGAATCGTGACTCCATGCTAAACTCTCCAAAATCTGTTCTTCAATGCTGTTTAGGTGTTTCACCATGTCCCTTGAGAGCCCCTCTTCTGAGCGGATCACCACCTCAATAACCTGCAGAGGAGAAAGGTGAGAAGGCAATGTGGTTTCAAGCAGTTAGTTCTAGTCTGGACTTGCATGTAGGACTAGCTGTGGCTTTCTTCTTCTTCTTCTTTTTTTTGAGACGGAGTTTCCCTCTGTTGCCCAGGCTGGAGTACAGTGGTGTGATCTTGGCTCACTGCAACCTCTGCCTCCCGGGTTCAAGTGATTCTCCTGCCTCAGCCTCCCGAGTAGCTGGGATTACAGGCACCTGCCACCACACCTGGCTAATTTTTGTAGTTTTTAGTAGAGCCGAGGTTTCACCATGTTGGCTAGGCTGGTCTAGAACTCCTGACCTCAGGTGATCTGCCCGCCTAGGCCTCCCAAAGTGCTGGGACTACAGTTGTGAGCCACTGCGCCCGGCCACTGTGGCCTTATTCTGTGGCACAGAACCAAAGTCATCTTTGAACCATAATTCTGTGGCTTACTAACATCTTCTAATTTATAAAGGAGTTTTTAAGTTCTTTAAAATATGTTCACATATATTTCTGTTTTTCACGTTTTATATTATAAATGACAACTTGAGGCAACGATAGGTGAAAACTGGTCAACAGCCCAACAGTGGGAGAAGTCAGGTCTTGGGTTCCAAGTCTAGTTCTATTTTGAATGTATTGCTCCTTTCCAGACTATTTTTTCCACTAACTCAAAATAACAGAATGAATGAACTATTTAAAGTGACTTTGCGTATATACACTATAATTCCATTTTATAAGGGAAGTATCTAGAATAAAGTTTATATACACAAAATATTAATAATATGATTGTTAATAATTAGATTATGATGTATGACTTTAATATTCACATTTATTTATTTATTTATTTATTTATTTTGAGACGGAGTCTCACTCTGTCACCCAGGCTGGAGTGCAGCGGCGCCATCTCGGCTCACTGCAATCTCCGCCTCCCAGGTTCAAGCGATTCTCCTGCCTCAGCCTCCTGGGTAGCTGGGACTACAGGCATGTGCCCCCATGCCTGGCTAATTTTTTGTATTTTTAGTAGAGATGGGGTTTTACTATATTAGCCAGGATGGTCTCAATCTCCTGACCTCATGATCCGCCCGCCTTGGCCTCCCAAAGTGCTGGGATTATAGGCGTGAGCCACCGTGCCTGGCCCACATTTATGTTTATGATTTTCTTCAATGAGCACATATCATTTATGCCGTTTAAAAAAACAAAGGAGGCTGACACAGTGGCTCATGCCTGTAATCCCAGCACTTTAGGAGGCCACAGTGAGAGGATTGCTTGAGACCAGGAGTTCGAGACCAGCCTGGGCAACATAGTGAAACCGAGTCTCTATTAAAAAAAAAAGGCATTTAGCTGCTTGAATAAAATAAGGATGTTATAAATAAAAATCAATTACTATGAGGTTGTTGACAAAACTAAACTTTTTCCTAATGGCAAAAGTTGAATACACACATTAACATTAAAGTGAGTGTATAGTAGAATCACTTCTCCCTAAGAAACCTAAAAATACTTTAATCACACTCAGTAATTCACACAGATAAGCTTTCCAATGACCTGCATTTTCTACAACTTTAATTCAGGCATACTTTAGGTATAAAAATTTAACTCTTCAAACCAATTTTTCTATCACCAGTAGAAAAGTACCTAGATGACTAAATATTAACTAAATCATGCCAAGAAGCGTAACAGTAGCATTAGTCTTAAAGTTCGCTACTATGTAACATTAAACGTTATTGACTGTGATGACTAAACGTTATTGAGGGTGATGATGTAGTTCAATAGCTATGACCTCTGTTTTATTTTGAAAAGATTAACAAAAATAGTTCTAGCAAGAAAAATAAAGGTAAGGTAAGTAAGATTCATTCACACTGAATTAGCTCAAACTTGGGGAAGAAGCATAATCTATTATTACAGCTTTATTAGTTAGACCACCACCAAAATCGATTTTAGGTCTTCCTTCCTCTTGGTAGAAAGCGTTTTTTGTTCTTCATCATGCATTTGTTTAATAGGATTATAATTTTCATTCATAAATATGGAAAATTTGAAGTTAAGTACTAGTTCCAGGTCACATTTTCAAGTCCGTGTTAACAAAGGAACTGAAGCTGTAAGATTGACTTAATTTACTGATACTCTCACCTTCTCTCTCTCTCTCTTTTTTTTTGTTTGAAACAGGGTCTTGCTTAGGTGCCCAGGCTGGAGTGTGGTGGCATAATCATAGCTCACTGTAACCTCAAACTCCTGGACTCAAGCCATCCTCCAGCCTCAGTTTTCCAAAGTGCTGGGATTATAGGTGTGAGCCATTGTATGCTCAACTCTCTCTTGTGTTCTTGGTTTCACCCAAGAGGAATATATATTATCTTTTTTTTTTTTTTTTTTGAGACAGAATTTTGCTCCTGTTGTCTAGGCTGGAGTGTAATTGTATGATCTCCGCTCACTGCAAACCTCCACCTCCCAGGTTAAAGCAATTCTCCTGCCTCAGCCTCTCAAGCAGCTGAGATTACAGGTGCTCGCCACAATGCCTGGCTAATTTTTTTTGGTATTTTTAGTAGAGACGGAGTTTCACCATTTTGGCCAGGCTGGTCTCGAACTCCTGACCTCAGATGATCCTCCCACCTTGGTCTTTCAAAGTGCTGGGATTACAGGCATAAGCCACCATGCCTAGCCAGGAATATATATTTTCAGAACACATCTGGAAACACTTTCCAGATATCACAACAGTGTTTTTCTTCAGCACTAAGATAAATACAATGTTTCTGTGAGAAACACTGTTTTCATCTCATAACAGAACTTTGTTTTCATCTCACCTTATAAAAGTAAAATGGTTGCAAGTTGAGAACTTCAATAATCCAAGGAAAAGTACGAGGTGAGCTATAGGCAAAGAGCACAATTTCCAAACAACAAGCCATCAAGGAACGATGAAATATATCTTGCTCTAAAAGAACCTGGGGGAAGAGAAAGACCACAGTTTAATATTTTTCAGCAATTTCAGTCTTTGCCATTCCATAAAGAAACCTATAAAAACAAGAAAAAATAACGTGCAAATTATATTACACTAGATTACTGGAGATAAAAATTTGAGTTCTTAAATTGGTAGTTTTCCTATAATACCTATTCTTGCTCAGTGGGTAGGGAATAAATTTAAATAAGGTGTACATAACAATCTGCTTTGAAATCTGAACAAATAATAAAAGTCAGTATTCCCATCAACAGAAAAGCATTAGAATTGGTTATTTTTCTTAATGACAGTTAATTGTTTTGTCAACATAAGGGTTTATCAAAACACAGAAATGAAAGGTAATATGTCAGTTTAGACAAAACTGTTCAGAAAAAGAAATATTTCACTGAGAAAGTAAAAGTCCTACTTTACCATTAAGTTTAATATAAGTTTTCAGTTTTAAAAATGGTGTTTGTTGCCTTCTTTCTTTCAAATATCACCCTAGATTGGCTGAGTGTGGTGGCTCACCCCTGTAATCTCGGCACTTTGGGAGGCCGAGGCAGGTGGATTGCTTGAGGTCAGGAGTTCAAGACCAGCTTGGCCATGATGGTGAAACCCCGTCTCTACTAAAAATACAAAAATTAGCTGGGTGTGGTGGCGCGTGCCTGTGATCCCAGTTACTCTGGAGGCTGAGGCAGTGGAATCACTTAAACCTGTGAGGCAGAGGTTGCAATGAGCCGAGATCACGCCACCGCACTCCATACTGGGCGACACAGCGAGACTCAGTCTCAGAAAAAACAAAAAACTAAAACAAACAAACAAAAAACAAGTATCACCCCAAATCAAGGGAGGATAAAAAACAGAAACTCCATCATCAGTAAAACTAGCAGTCATTTGTAACTGTAAACCACAATATATGAAGGATGACAAATTACTCAGCAGAAGGGACAATGGTCAAGCATAAAGACCTGCAGTGAGACACTTAAAAGAATCTGATCTAAAATACATAGCAACTGAGGACACAGGCAGAATGGGAAGTGGGGGTGAAGCATTGGGTGGGTGATCTGAAAGTCTTAGGATCCTCAGGTCCCCACACAACCCCCACTCTATGGGATCAGATGACAGACCTCTATTCTGTCTCCACAGGAATCTACAGGATTATTCTCTAGAGAAATTGAACTGGAGACTCAGAGGTAGAGAACATTAGGCACAGAAAAGACTAGGGTTTTAGGTGAAACTCTGCAGACTGAACCATAAGACCAAGTTTCCCTTCCTTCTTCTGATCCACAACACCAACAGCCAGGCAAGAGATTTACAGATATGTCTCTGGAGAAACTGAGATATTCCAGAAAAGTCTTACGGGTACCAGCAGATAAGTCTCTAATACTATGTGATCACCTGAGGTCAATGGATTTTTTACTTCCACTCTTGAAATAAAAGAGCTTTGAAACAAACTTTTACTGCCTCATTCACAGAGCTTTGAACACATGTTTTTAGTGTCTCATTCAAATTTAAGTGGACCACTAAGAATTATCTGACATTTGAGGAAAACCTCTTACCTGAAAAACATAGGTCAAAACAAACAGAAAAGCGAGGTGCAGCAGCATGCACCTGTAGTCCCAGGTACTTGGGAAGCTGGGGCAGGAGGATCACTTGAACCCAGGAGTTTTGACACTAGCCTGAGCAACATAGCGAGACACCATCGTATTAAAAAAAAAAAAAAAAGCCAGGTGCGGTGGCTCAAGCCTGTAATCCCAGCACTTTGGGAGGCCAAGGCGGGTGGATTACCTGAGGTCAGGAGTTCGAGACCAGCTTGGCCAACATGGTGAAACCCCATCTCTACCAAAAAACACAAAAATTAGCTGGGCGTGGTGGCATATGCCTATAGCCCCAGCTACTCAAGAGGCTGAGGCAGGAGAATCATTTGAACCCGGGAGATGGAGGTGCAGTGGGCCGAGGTCATGCTACTGCACTCCAGCCAGGGTGACAGAGTGAGACTCTGTCCCAAAAACAAAAAACAAAAAACACAAAAAAAATTTAAAGATCCGCCATCTGCAAATGCAGATTTTCGTGAAAACCCTTACAGGGAGAACCATCACCCTCAAGGTTGAACCCTCCGATATGACAGGAAATGTAAAGACCAAGATCCAGGATAAGGAAGGAATTCCTCCTGATCGGCAAAGACTAATATTTGCTGGCAAGCAACTGGAAGATGTCTGACTACAACATTCAAAAGGAGTCTACTCTTCATCTTGTGTTGAGACTTCATGGTGGTGCTAAGAAAAGGAAGAAGTCTTACACCACTCCCAAGAAGAGTAAGCACAAGAGAAAGAAGGTTAAGCTGGCTATCCTGAAATATTATAAGGTAGATGAGAACGGCAAAATTAGTTGCTTTTGTCGAGAGTGCCCTTCTGATGAATGTGGTGCTGGAGTGTTTATGGCAAGCCACTTTGACAGACATTATTGTGGCAAATGTCTGACTTACTGCTTCAACAAACCAGAAGACAACTAACTGTGTATGAGTTAATAAAAGATATAAACTAACATTTAAAAAAATTTAAAATATTTTTTAGAGAGAGAAAAAAGGCCAGACATGGTGGCTCACACCTGTAATCCCGGCACTTTGGGAGGCTGAGGTGGGTGGATCACCTGAGGTCAGGAGTTGGAGACCAGCCTGACTAACATGGAGAAACCCCGTCTCTACAAAAAATACAAAAGTAGCCAGGTGTGGTGGCGCATCCCTGTAATCCTAGCTACTCAGGAGGCTGAGGCAGGAGAATAGCTGGAACCTGGGAGGCGGAGGTTGCGGTGAGCCAAGATCGTGCCATTGCACTCCAGCCTGGGCAACAAGAGCGAAACTCCATCTCAAAAAAAAAAAAAAGAGAGAGAGAGAAAAAAAAATGGAGAAAAATTCAGGAGAAACAAGAGACGAAGCAGTCAAGAAAATTTCGAATAAATCTAAATTAGTAACTTTAGAGAACATGAAAGAGAAATGAAAATATAGTTGAAATTAAAAGTTCATTGGGACTAGATGAAAAGTTGAGTAAATATCTTTAAAAGTAGAATAAGGCCGGGCGCAGTGGCTCATGCCTGTAATCCCAGCACTTTGGGAGGCCGAGACGGGCAGATCACAAGGTCAGGAGATCGAGACCATCCTGGCTAACATGGGTGAAACCCCATCTCTACTAAAAATACAAAAAAATTAGCCAGGTGTGGTGGCTGGCGCCTGTAGTACCAGCTACCTGGGAGGCTGAGGCAGGAGAATGGCATGAACCTGGGAGGTGGAGCTTGCAGTGAGCGGAGATTGCACCACTGCACTCCAGCCTGGGTGGCAGAGCAAGACTCCGTCTCAAAAAAAAAAAAAAAAAAAAAAAAAGGTACAATAAAAGAGATAAAGAAATGGAAAACAAGAGAAGAAATTAAGAAGGTCAATTCAGAAGGTCCATCATCTGAAAAATAAAAGTTCCAGAAAGATAAATCAGTGGGCAATATATCATCTAAGAAATAACAAAATAAAACGACCAAGAACTGCAGGGCATGAATTTCTAGACTAAACGGGCAAGTCTGTGGGAATGACAAATACATGAATGAAAAAAAACACAATAAGATACATTTTTATAAATTTAAGAACATCAGTGATAAAAGATATTCAAAGATTTCAGAAAAAAAAACAGGTCACATACTACTAAGTGGGAATGAGAATGTCACTGGACTTCTCATTAGTAACAGTGGAATCTATAATAGAAAATAATGCAACAGTACCTTCAAACTCATAAAGGAAAATGATTGTCAATCTAGAATTCTTTTCTTTTTTTAAGTTTTTTTTTGTTTTTAGGGATGGGGTCTTGCTATGTTGCCTAGGTTGGAGGACAGTAGCTATTCACAGTGCAATCATACTACACAGTGTACATACAATACACAGTATACTACAACCTCAAACTCCTGGGCTCAAGCAATCCTCATGCCTCAGCCTCCCACAGATCTTTTTTTCCTTTTTTTTTCTGAGATGGAGTTTCGCTCTTGTTGCCCAGGCTGGAGTGCAATGGCGTGATCTCAGCTCCTTGCAACCTCTGCCTCCTGGGTTAACACAATCCTGCCTCAGCCTCTCCCAAGTAGCCGGGATTTTAGGCATGTGCCACTACACCTGGATAATTTTGTATTTTTTAGTAGAGACAGGGTTTCACCATGTTGGTCAGGCTGGTCTAGAACTCCTGACCTTAGGTGATCCACCTGCCTTGGCCTCCCAAAGTGTTGGGATTACAGGGGTAAGCCACAGCACCCGGCCTCTCCCACCAATCTTGAATTCTGTACATAGACAACTATCAATCAATTATGAGTCTAAAATAAAGTTACTTATGCAAAATCTTTAAAAAGGGACTTTAAGTGAGGTAAGATTTCTATACTTTACTTAAATTGGTTAAATGGCTATACAAAACATCTATACAAAAAAAAAATCTTTACAAGGCTCTAAAAAATGTTCAAGTAACCAACAGAGAGGGAGGAAAAAGAAAACAAAATTAAAAAAAAAGAGTGAGAACAAACAGAAAACAAAAATAAAATGGCAGACTTAAGCGCTAACATAACAATTACTAATTTTAAGTCATCTAAATTTACTAATTAAATGACAGAGATTAGCACAGATTAGAAAAAAAAAAAATGACCCAACTACATACTGACTATAAGAAATTCACTTCAAAGGTCACTTGAAAAAGGATGGAAAAAGATATGCCATGCAAACATTAATGAAAAGAAGGCAGGAGTGGTTATTCATAAACATCAGGTAGATGCAAAGAAAATTACCAGGGACAGAGAGGAACATTTTATTTATTTATTTTATTTTTAAGTTTTTTTTTTTTTAGATAGAGTCTCGCTCTGTTGCCCAGGCTGGAGTGCAGTGGTGCAATCTTGGCTCACAACAACTTCCGCCTCCCAGGTTCAAGCGATTCTCCTGTCTCAGCCTCCCGAGTAGCTGGGATTACAGGTGCACACCACTATGCCTGGCCAATTGTTGTATTTTTAGTAGAGATGGGGTTTCACTATGTTGGCCAGGCTGGTCTCAAACTCCTGACCTTGTGATCCACCCGGCTTGGCCTCCCAAAGTGCTGGGATTACAGGCGTGAGCCGCCGTGCCCAGTCTTATTTATTTATTTATTTTGAGATGCAGTCTCGCTCTGTCTTCCACGTGGGAGTGCAGTGGTGTGATCTCGGCTCACTGCAACCTCTTCCTCCCGGGCTCAAGCGATTCTCCTGCTTCAGCCTCCCGAGTAGCTGGGATTGCAGGCGCCTGCCACCATACTCGGCTAATTTTTGTATTTTCATATATTTATTTTTTTGAGATGGAGTCTCACTCTGTTGCACAGGGTGGAGTGCAGTGGTGCGATCTTGGCTCACTGCAACTGCCACCTCCTGGGCTCAAGCGATTCTCCTGTCTCAGACTCCTGAGTAGCTGGGACTATGGGCATGCGCCACCACGCCTGGCTAATTTTTGTATTTTTAGTTGAGACGGGATTTTGCCATGTTGGTCAGGCTGGTCTCGAACTCCTGACCTCAGGTGATCCACTTGCCTCAGTCTCCTAAAGTGCTAGGATTAGAGATGTGAGCTACCATGCCCAGCCTTTTATATTTTCAGTAGAGACAGTGTTTCGCCATGCTGGCCAGGCTGGTCTTGAACTCCTGACCTCAGGTGATCCACCTGCCTCAGTCTCCCAAAGTGCTGGGATTACAGGCATGAGCCACTGCGCCTGGCCAGGGAGGAACATTTTATAATGATTACAGAGTCAATTCATCAAGAAGGCAGACAGCAATCCTAAATGTGTAAGCATCAAACAGCAGAGCTTCAAAATACGTGGAGAAAAGCTGACAGACTTGAAAGAAATAGACAAATCTACAATCATACATGGACACTTCAACATCCTCTGTCAACAACTGATATAACAACTAGACTGGAAATCAGCAAGAATATAAAATAACAACATCAACCAACAAGATAAAACTGACATTTACAGAACACTCCATCCAACAATAGCAGAATACAGCAGATCCTTGAATAACACCATTTCGCTCAACACCATTTTGTTATAACAATGAAAAATAATGGATTCCCAGCTGGGGCCACTGTATGAAATTTACACATTCTCCTATGTCTGCACGAGTTCTCTCTGGGTACTCTGGTTTCTTCTTACATTCCAAAGATATGTACATTAGCTTAACTGGCATATCTAAATTGTGACAGTGTAAGTGTGGGTGTGTGTGTGTCCTATGATGAAATGGTGTCCTGACTAGTGTTGGGGCCCGCCTTTCATCTTGAGCTGCTGAGGTAGGCTCTCATGACCCTGAACAGGAATAACTGGATAAGTAATAATCTTCCTTATTTTTATTACTTTCTCTTATTTATTTCAATGTTTAACATTATAAGTGTTTTGTCTTTATTTAGAAGTTTGGTGAGGTTATTGTGACTAGACATATGCCAAAAGAACTTAAACTTCTGTTTATATCAGTTAGCCTATGGTAAAATTGGTTTCATTGTATGTTGTTTTTGCTTAAAGTCACTGTTTCCAAGAACCTACTGACAAGGTTAAATATGAGGATTTACTGTATACATTCTTTTCAAGTGGCCACAGAACATTCACCATGATAAACCATATCCTGGGCTACAATATAACTAAAACAAATTGAAAAGAACTAAATTCATACAGAGTATGTAGAAGTGGAAAACAATAATGGCTGAGAGGAGTAAGTGTAACTAACTATAAAGGGGTAGCAGGAAGGAGATCTTTTAACAGTTCAGTATTTTTATTTTGGTTATGGTTAATCTATGCATATGATACAATTTTATACACACACACACACACACACACACACACACACACACACACACACACACACATTGTTTTAATGTCAATTCCCCAGTTCTGATACTGCAGTATATAAAATTGTAACCATTAGGGAAACTGGATAAAGGATGTGTGGGACTTCTCTGTACTACTTTTGCAACCTTCTGTGAATCTATAATTATTTCAAAATAAAAAGTTGGCCAGGTGCAGTGGCTCACACCTGTAATCCCAGCACTTTTGGAGGCTAAGGCAGGTGGATCACATGGTCAGGAGTTCAAGACCAGCCTGGCCAAGACAGTGAAGCCCCGTCTCTACTAAAAATACGAAAAAATTAGCTGGGTGTGGTGGTGGGCGCCTGAAATCCCAGCTAGTCGGGAGGCTGAGGCAGAGAACTGCTTGAACTCGCGAGGCGGAGGTTGCAGTGAGCCAAGATCGCGCCACTGCACTCCAGCCTGGGTGACAGAGCGAGACTACGTCTAAAAAAATAAATAAATAAAATTAAAAAAATTAAAATAAATAAAAGTTTAAAAATTTACTTCTTTCAGCTGGGTGAGGTGGCTCATGGCTGTAATCCTAGCACTTTGTGAGGCTGAGGTGGGCAGATCACTTGAGGTCAGGAGCTCGAGACCAGCCTGGCTAACATGGTGAAACCCTGTCTTTACTAAAAATACAAAAATTAGCCAGGCGTGGTGGCGGGCGCCTGTAACCCCAGCTACTCAAGAGGCTGAGGCATAAGAATCGCCTGAACCCAGGAGATGGAGGTTGCAGTGAGCCGAGATTGTGCCACTGCACTCCAGCCTGGGCAACAGAGCAAGACTCAGTCTAAAAAAAAAAAATTTACTTCTTTCTCAGGAAGCCATGGAAGTGTATGCACCATCAAGATATTAGCGTAAACTATGAAAAAGAAAGACACAGAAAAGAGAAACCAACACAGAAAAGACATGAAAAAAATTTCCAGGTAAACACAAAGAGAAACTCTATTACAATAGTTACGCAGCATCCTTAAGACATCAACCTGTTCCTATTGGGATAGAAAAGTTAGAAGACTCCAAGAGTGACTGCAGAGGGAAATAATGAAGGAGGAGGAAACAAAGATCATGTGATAGGTTTGAATTTGTAAAAATTCTTTTACACATCTTATTGGAGAGAGTGGTCTGACTTGGTCATAGTTAAAGAAACAAAACAAAACAAGAAAAACCCATACCATTTTATAATCCAAAATCCTTGGAAGGTATGGACAAATGTCTTAATTAACAGTTGCTTTAACAGGTGGAGGGATCACTAGCTGGGAATGAAGGACAAAAAAAAAAAAAAAAAAACACTTAAAAAACACTGATGTGTACCAAAGATGAACTTTACGTTATTTCACATTTCTGCCTAGATTGATTAGCCTTGCATGTGCTAAAGTCAACTAAATGCCATCCTGGCCAAGTGTGTCATAGATTGGTGACTCCCACAACGCCTTACAGAGCCTCTCAAAACACTGCTTCCAGGCTATGACTTTTGGACCTTGCCAGTAGCTCAGAGAGTGGATTTACTTACTGACATGTCCATTCCATGAAGTCTTCGTGTTTCCTGAACCATTACAGTCTCTAGTATTTTATAATACAAAATTTCTGCCAGCTTTAGTCTGTTTACAGCAAAGTCTATCAGGGAAATACAGAGAAAACATGTGTTAATGAATTTTAGTTGTTAAGGACTGAAAAGCAAAAATTATATATAAACTTAAATCTGATACATTAAGAATAGCAGGGCAGGCCGGGAATGGTGGTTCACGCCTGTAATCCTAGCACTTTGGGAGGCCTAGGCAAGCAGATCACCTGAGGTCCGGAGTCTGAGACCAGCCTGACCAACATGGTGAAACTCCATCTCTACTAAACATACAAAATTAGCCGGTGTGGTGGTGGGTCCCTGTAATAGCAGCTACTTGGGAGGCTGAGGCAGGAGAATCGTTTGAACCTGGGAGGAGGAGGTTGCAGTGAGTCGAGATCATGCCATTGCACTCCAGCCTGGGCAACTCGGTCTCAAAAAAAAAAAAGAAATAAGAATAACGGGAGAGGAAAAACCGTGAATTTCTAATTTTGGGGGGATTACTTATTTTCAATGCTATGCCAACTGTAGTTTTCTTTTCTTACCTATGTGAGATCCTGGCTGTTCATCTGTTGATTGAGTATAGTGTTGACAGAAAGTCTCTCCTATTCCTTTTAGTATTTTCATAATATTTTCCATAGGATTACGCACACAAGATCTACAAAATACAAGAGGAACCAATTACCAAACCAAACCAAACAAAAACAAAAACAAACAAACAAAAAAGACTCCACACCAGAATACTAACATGCCTTCTTCTTCTTTCTTTCTTTTTTTTTTTTTTTGAGATGGAGTCTCGCTCTGTAACCCAGGCTGGAGTGCAGTGGTGCGATCTCAGTTCACTGCAACCTCTTCCTCCAGGGTTCAAGCGATTCTCCTGTCTCAACCTCCCAAGTAGCTGGGATTACAGGCGCGCACTACCACACCTGGCTAATTTTTGTAGTTTTAGTAGAGATGGGGTTTCACCATGTTGCCTAGGCTGGTCTAGATCTCCTAACCTTGTGATCCACCCACCTCAGCCTCCCAAAATGCTGGGATTACAGGCATGAGCCACCATGCCTGGCCAACATGCCTTCTTTCAAGAATTGGTTTTTAGAAGCCAAAGTTGTATTCTCAGTTGGAAATCTACATATGTAAGCAAAGCTTTATATGATAAAATATTTTAACACGTAAAATTATATAATAAAAATACAGATTGTATACACATGTAATAAAATTTTGCTGCTGTAAGTTTGACTATACTATGTACCTTATATGAGTGGAATCATGCAGTATTTTGTCTTTTTGTGATTGACTAACTTAACATAATGTACTAAAGGTTCATCCATGTTGTAGCAAATGGCAGGATTTCCTTCTTTTATAAGGCTGAATAATATTCCATCTCATATCTCTATCTCTATCTATCTATCTATCTATCTATCTATCTATCTATCTATCTATCTATCTACCTACCTACCTATCTACCTATCTACACACACACACATACACCCACAGCATTTTCTTTCTCTATCAATGGACACTTAAGGTGTTTCCACATCTTGGCTATTGGGAATAATGCTGCAGTTAACATGATGTGCAAATATCCCTTTGAGATGCTGTTTTTAATTCTTTTGGATGTATACCCAGAAGTGGTATTGCTGAGTTATATGGTAGTTCTATTTTTAATTTTTTGAGGAATGTCCGTACGGTTTTCCATAGTGGCTGCACCACTTTACAATTCTACCAACAGTGTGTAAGGGTCCCAATTTTTCCACATTCTTACCAACACCTGCTATTTTGGGTTTTTTGGGGTGATGAGTGGGAAGTGGCTATGCTGATATGTGAGGTATTATCTCATTGTGATTTTGATTTGTAACTCCCTGATTAGTGATATCAAATATTTTTTCATATGCTTTTGGCCAGTTGCATATACTCTTTGGAGAAATATCTGCTGAATCCTTTATACGTTTTTAAATTGAGTTATTTGTTGTTCTTGAGTTTCAGGAGTTCTTTACATATTCTGAGTATGAACCCCTTAACTAATATATGGTTTACCATTACTTTTCCCATTCTATAGGTTGTTTTTTTACTCTGTTGATTGTTTTCTTTGCTATGTTAAAGCTTTTAGGTTTGACGCCGGGCGTGGTGGCTCACACCTATATTCCCACTTCGGGAGGCCAAGGTAGGTGGATCACTTGACGCCAGGGGTTGGAGATCGGCCTGGCCAACATGGTGAAACATGTCTCTACTAAAAATACAAAAATTGGCCAGGCCTGTTGGCTAACGCCTGTTGTAATCCCAGCACTTTGGGAGGCCAGGGTGGGTGGATCACCTGAGGTCAGGAGTTCGAGACCAGCCTGACCAATATGGTAAAACCCCGTCTCTACTAAATACAAAAAATTAGCCGGGCGTGGTGGTGCATGCCTGTCATCCCAGCTACTCAGGAGGCTGAGGCAGGAGAATCGATTGAACCTGGGAGGCGAAGGCTGCAGATCGGGCCATTGTACTCCAGCCTGGGCAACAAGGGCGAAACTCTGTCTGAAAAAAAAAAAAATGCCTATTCCAGGGTTCACTATTCCTAGTCAGGGACGTCTAGTTATATGAGGATCTCTCCCCAAATCTTCATGGAATGTTGGAAAATGGCAGCCCTTGGCTCATGCCTGTAATCCCAGCACTTTGGGAGGCTGAAGCAGGCAGCTCATGAGGTCAGGAGATCGAGACCATCCTGGCCAACATGGTGAAACCCCATCTCTACTAAAAATACAAAAATTAGCTGGGCATGGTGGCAGGCGCCTGTAGTCCCAGCTACTTGGAGGCTGAGGCAGGAGAACTGCTTGAACCTGGGAGGTGGAGGTTGCAGTGAGCCAAGATCATGTCATTGCACTCCAGCCTGGCAATAGAGCAAGACTCCGCCTCAAAAGAAAAAAAAAAAAAAGGAAAGAAAGAAACAATGACCAGGTTTTATTTGTTTTGTTTTTTTGTTTTTGTAGAGATGAGGTGTCGCTATGTTGCCCGGGCTAGTCTCAAACTCCTGAGCTCAAGCAATACACCCACCCTGGCCTCTCAAAGTCCTGGGATTACAGATATGTGCCATTGCACCTGGCCTCTAATATGGATATCTTAACAATATTAAGTCTTCCAGTCCACAAACACAGATGTCTTTCCTTTTTTTTTTTTTTGTTGAGATAGGGTCTTGCTCTGTTGCCCAGGCTAGAGTACAATGGTGTGATCATGGCTGAGCTCAAGCGATTCTCCCATCTCAGCCTCCCAAGTAGCTGGAATGCATATCACCATGACTAATTTTTAAATTTTTTCTGTAGAGACAGGGTCTCATCATGTTGCTCAGGCTGGTCTTAAACTCCTGGGCTCAACTGATCCTCTCGCCTCAGCCTCCCAAAGTGCTGCAATTACAGGCATGGGCCACAACACCCAGCGTTTCCATTTATTTGTGTCTAGATTTTTTTTCTTTTGCATTCTATACTTCCTTTTTCTTATTGACATATTTGTATATTTGCTTTGTCACTGCTTTTCAAATTATTCATGTTTGAACAGTAGTTCAATCCAGATCTATTTACTCAAATGATATGGAAGGTAGATCCGTGACAGTCTTCCTACCTTACTGGCAGTATGCTTTTCTTCCGAGCTATTTCTGAGGCTGGAGATTGTTCTGTCTACTTTCTTGTATCCTGAAGGTTTGAGGAATGAGGGAGAGCTCAGCTATGTTCAGCTTTTCTTGGAGGACCAGGGCTTCGCGTTGTCTTCTGAGATTTAGTTAAATATTCCTATTCTAGGGTTCACTATTCCTAGTCAGGGACGTCTAGGTATATGAGGATCTCTCCCCAAATCATCATGGAATGTTGGAAAATGGCAGCCCTTGGCAGTTGTTCTGCTGGGATCCTGCTGGTGGTACATATGGACTTTCAATTGGGAAGGTTTGTATGACTTTTTGTCTGTCTGCCTACTCCCCCACTTGTTTCTCTCCAAATCTGAAGTATTGATGAGAATTCTCAAGATCTATCACTATACCCTCTTTCCCCAACACTGCTTAGGGATGGGAATACCAGAATCATCAATTTTCTTTTTGATCTCTACTTTGGAAATTTGTCATGAAATCATATCTCTCTCCTCATTTGGTTGCCATTGATAAATATTTTGCTGGTTTTGACTATTCTCTTATTTTATTAGGTATTAGGAAAGAAGGTTCTCTGATCTGGCTTCATTCTACCACCTTTACCAGGAATCATGCTTCCTTAAAAAACAAAACAAAAAAACTGTATAAAATTCCATTTTATGGGCTGGGCGCGGTGGCTCACGTCTGTAATCCCAGCACTTTGGGAGGCCGAGGCAGGTGAATCATCTGAGGTCAGGAGTTTGAGACCAGCCTGACCAACACGGAGAAACCCTGTCTCTACTAAAAATACAAAATTAGCTGGGCGTGGTGGCGTACGCCTGTAATCCCAGCTACTCAGGAGGCTGAGGCAGGAGAATCACTTGGACCTGGGAGGTGGAGGTTGCAGTGAGCCGAGATCATGCCATTGCACTCCAGCCTGGGCAACAAGAGTGAAACTCTGTCTCAAAATAAATAAATAAATAAATAAATAAATAAATAAATAAATAAATAAATCCATTTTTATGGCTGTACCACCAATATGCAATTAGTCCCCTATCTAATGGACATTTAGAATGGCCCCATTTAAAGTTAATGTATGTCCTTATACAGGTGATCTTTAGAAACAAACAAAAATAAAAATAAATTAAAAATAAAGTCAATGTAAAATCAAAACATGCATAACTCAGGGGTAGTTACAAGAGTGAAATATCAGTGCGAAATAATCTTTAAGGTACACTTATCTCTAAAAGTCTATACTCCCATGAAATAACATTATATATAATTTTTTTTAAGAGACAAAGTTGGCCTGGCATGGTCGCTTATGCCTGTAATCCCAGCAGTTTGGAAGGCCGAGGCAGTTGGATCACTTGAGCTCAGAAGTTCAAGACCAGCCTGAGCAACATGGCAAAACCCTGTCTCTACAAAAAATATAAAAAATTAGGCATGGTGGCTTGTACCTGTAGTTCCAGCTAACTTGGGGGACTGAGGTGGGAGAGTTGCTTGAGCCCAGGAGGTGGAGGCTGCAGTGAGCTGTGATTGCAGCACTGCACTCCAGCCTGGGAGACATAGCGAGACCCTGTCTCAAAAAAAAAAAAAAAAAAAAAAAAAAGGGAGAGATAAGGTCTCCCTATCTTGGCCAAGATGGAATTAGTCTCACTATGTTGGCCAAACTAGCTTCCCAAGTAGCTGGGACTACAGGTGTGTGCCACTGTGCCTGACTGTTATACATAATTTTTAATAGGTACTTCAATATGGTTTTAGGTCAATATATTTTGTGATTGAAATGGTATAGTAAAACTTGCTAGATGAACATCCACTATCTTGAGAATTCTGAATATACTAAAAATAGAATGGAACAAGAAATCTAATTTTAAAAAGACATTTGGAAAAATAACAGTATTGTACATACTCAAAAATATTTATAAGTTGGTCACTAGGTGCATTTTTCAGACCAGCCACAATACTCTGTAACCGGCTCACACTTTGGGTGGCTGATGCAACAGGAGTAATGACTGCTTCTTTTTCTCGTAAATATCTCCGTCCGGTCAGTGGGGTAGAAGGTGCAAATGACCTTTTCTGTCAGAAAAGAAAAATCCGTGAGTTTTTAAAAGTTACCATCTTCCTTATTATGTGTTTAATTCAGTGCATATACCATCTTCTCTATTCATATTTATAATATCCATGAAATTTTTAGCAATACTATGCTAATAACATCCTTATATTTGAATAACACTTTTTAAAAGCACTTTCTACATATAATTTCATTTAATCTTCACACCACTGATTTGAAAGATAATGTATACATAATTTAATTTTATATATGAGGAAATAGGAACAGAGAAATTTAAAAACTTATTTCAGTTGACAAAGTTAATGGTAAAGCTTGGACTAAAACTTAGGTTTTACTATGTTCTAGACAAGTGAATTTTCCATTAGATCTCTTCCTCCAACCCATTTTACACATAAATACAGAGTTAAGCCTTGGCCATTAACAATCAAGTCCAGAGTTTTATGGCTGAAGTTACAGAAAAACACATAGTTTGTGTCACGGGTAGGAAAGCAAACTAAAATTTAAAGCAACGTAACGGAGCCTAAGTTGAAGCAAAGAAAGAACTGTAAGAAAGCAAAACTTCTTCTTCATGTCAAAAGACATATACTCTACTAATAAACCCAGTCATGCTGGGAAAATGGATATAAAATATGAATAGTAAGAAATGAGGTAAAAATACTAAATGCCAGTTTTAAAAATTACCTTTTAAGGCTTTCATGAGAAATATGAATTAGTAGAAGAAGCTCAAGATTGAACTTGAAAGATGCTTCTGCTGTTAGTAGAATCACACACAGAGAGAAAAAGATCATTCAAGATTGAGGCCAGGCTAGGTTATATTACTTTTTCAAAGTGTTGTTGAAGGTTATACTCCACATTAGCCTGTGCTGTCAGTTTCCCTAATGGGGTGTCACGAGTGAACTTTCGAGGTGTTCCAATTTCCTCTTCTGCGTCTGCTCCCAAAAAGATCCTCTCATCAAAATCACCAACAGTTAGAACATACTCTTCATACTCCTTATTCACTGCTTTGCTGCAAAGAGAATTATTATAAGCTGTAATACTAAGTTACACAATGGATTTATTTTGACTTGAAGATAGATTTAGTGTTTACAGCTTAGAAAACTTGACAACTTTCTAATTTTTATTAACTCTGACCATCTAACAATATCAGAGGGTCCTACCTGATTATGGACATTCTTCAAATTCATATACACAACCAATAAATTACTTTCAAAAGTGAGAGACTACATATACTTAATCTGAAAACTAGTTGAATCTAATTATGAAAATGGTTTCTGATCACTAAGGAAACAATAGTGGCTTTGAAATATGGCAGGTGGAGGTTGCAGTGAGCCAAGATTACATCACTGCACTCCAGCCTGGCAACAGAACAAGACTCTGTCTCAAAAAAAAAAAAAAAAAAAAATGGGCCAGGTGCGGTGGCTCACGCCTGTAATCCCAGCACTTTGGGAGGCCGAGGCGGGCAGATCACGAGGTCAGGAGATCAAGACTATCCTGGCTAACACGGTGAAACCCCATCTCCACTAAAAATACAAAAAATTAGCCGGGCGTGGTGGCGGGCGCCTGTAGTCCCAGCTACTTGGGAGGCTGAGGCAGAAGAATGGCATGAACCTGGGAGGCGGAGCTTGCAGTGAGCTGAGATCACGCCACTGCACTCCAGCCTGGGTGACAGAGCGAGACTCCGTCTCCAAAAAAAAATATGGGCACTGCCAACATGTGATTAATGAAAGAATGTAAAATCAAATACAGAGTCATTGGGTCTGTTTATGAGTTTCTCAAGAGAGTGGCTGTTTTTTGTTTGTTTTTAAGACAGAGTCTCACTCCGTCACCCAAGCTGGAATGCAGTGGCCCAATCTTGGCTCACTGCAGCCTCTACCTCCCAGGTTTAAGCAATTCTCCTGCCTTAGCCTCCTGAGTAGCCGGGACTACAGGCTTGTGCCACCATGCCCGGATAGTTTTTGTACTTTCAGTAGAGACGGGGTTTCACCATGTTGGCCCAACTTGGCCTCCCAAAGTGCTAGGATTATAGGTGTGAGTCACTTCGAGCTTGGCTGAGTAGCTCTTTTAAATGCCAATTGGCTGGGTGTGGTGGGTCATGCCTGTAATCCTAGCACTTTGGGAGGCTATGGTGAGAGGATTGCTTGAGGCCAGGAATTCGAGACCAGCCTGGGCAACACAGTGAGATCCCATCTCTAAAAAAATAAAAATAAATACGTGTCAATGATTTTTTTTTTTTTAAATTGAGTTGGAATCTCGCTCTGTTGCCTAGGCTGGAGTGCAATGGTGTGATCTGGGCTCACTGCAGCCTCTGCCTCCTGGGTTCAAGTGATTCTCCTGCCTCAGTCTTCCAAGCAGCTGGGATTATAGGTGTGCGCCATCACACCCAGATAATTTTTCTATTTTTAGTAGAGATGGGGTTTCACCATGTTGGCCAGGCTGGTCTCAAACTCCTGACCTCAAGTGATCAGCCCACCTCGGCCTCCCAAAGTGTTGGGATTACAGGAGTGAGCCACCATGCCCGGCCTCTTTCTTTTTTTCTTGTTTTTTTTTTTGGAAATAGGGTCTCACTCAGTCAAGCAGGCTGAAGTGCAGTGGTGCAATCGTGGCTCACTGCAACCTCAACCTCCCAGATTCAAATGATCCTCCCACCTCAACCTCCCAAGTAGCTGGGACTACAGGCTCACGCCACTACGTCTGGCTGATTTTGTATTTTTTGTAGAGACAAGGTTTCACCATGTTGCCCAGGCTGGTCTCCAACCTTCTGAGCTCAAGCAATCTGGCTGCCTTGGCCTTCCAAAGTGCTGGGATTACAGGTGTGAGCCACTGTGCCCGGCCTTAATTTCTTTTCTTTTCTTTTTTTTTTTTGAGATGAGTCTTGCTCTGCTGCCCAGGCTGGAGTGCAGTGGTGCGATCTCAACTTACTGCAACCTCCACCTCCCGGGTTCAAGCGATCCGCCTGCCTCAGCCTCCCAAGTAGCTGGGACTACAGGCGTGTGCCACCACACCCAGCTAATTTTTGTATTTTTAGTAGAGACCGGGTTTCACCATTTTGGCCAGGATGGTCTCAATCTCCTGACCTCGTGATCTGCCTGCCTTGGCCTCCCAAAGTGCTGGGATTATAGGCATGAGCCATTGCACGCCTGGCCGAGTAGCTGTTTTAAATGCCAATTGGCCGGGTGTGGTGGGTCATACCTGTAATCCTGGCACTTTGGGAGGCTATGGTGAGAGGATTGCTTGAGGCCAGGAATTCGAGACCAGCCTGGGCAACACAGTGAGATCCCATCTCTAAAAAAATAAAAATAAATACATAAGTATCAATAATTTTTTTTTTTTTAAATTGAGATGGAATCTCGCTCTGTCGCCTAGGCTGGAGTGCAGTGGCATGATCTCGGCTCACTGCAGCCTCTGCCTCCTGGGTTCAAGTGATTCTCCTGCCTCAGTCTCCCAAGCAGCTGGGATTACAGGTGTGCACCACCACACCCAGATAATTTTTGAATTTTTAGTAGAGATGTGGTTTCACCATGTTGGCCAGGCTGATCTCAAACTCCTGACCTCAAGTGATCGGCCCGCCTCGGCCTCCCAAAGTGTTGGGATTACAGGCGTGAGCCACCATGCCCGTCCTCTTTCTTTCTTTTTTTTTTTTTTGGAAATAGGGTCTCACTCTGTCACCTAGACTGAAGTGCAGTGGTGCAATCACGGCTCACTGCAACCACAACCTCCCAGATTCAAACGATCCTCCAACCTCAACCTCCCAAGTAGCTGGGACCACAGGCTCACACCACTACGTCTGGCTGATTTTTGTATTTTTTGTAGAGACAGGGTTTCACCATGTTGCCCAGGCTGGTCTCCAACCTTCTGAGCTCAAGCAATCTGCCTGCCTTGGCCTTCCAAAGTGATGGGTTTACAGGTGTGGGCCACCGTGCCTGGCCTTGATTTCTTAAAATAAATGTATTTAAAGCCAACAAGTCTTAGTGATAATAAACATTCAATGCCACTAAAGCAGAGAGAACTTGAATTTGGAGGTCTTACTTTGATATACTGTTATGCTTAACAAATTTCAACAAATCAACAAATACGACAGCTTGTGATAAGCCAGGCACCATTAGTACTAGATATTTACCTATTATCAGTAAAACTTGAAAGGTCCAGGAGGCATTCTCCTTTTAATATCTGTGAAGAAAAAATTATTTTGGGACACCATATAATTAAGCATATTAATACACACACAAACGTGAAATTTATCTAAATTTCCATATTGTTATAACACACACACAAAACAGAATTATTAAATATTTCTTTCAGACTAGGATAAACTATTTAGCATGCAAATAACTTTTTTTTTTAACTTTTTTTTTTTTTTGAGACAGGGTTTTGTTCTGTCACCAGGGCTGGAGTGCAGTGGTACAATCATGGCTCACTGCAGCCTCAGCGTGCCAAGTAGCTGGGACTACAGTTGTGCACCACCATGCCCAACTAATTTTTGTATTGTTTGTAGAGACAAGGTTTTGCCATGTTGCTCAGGTTCGTCTGGAACTCTTGGGCTCAAGCAATCCACCTGCCTTGGCCTCCCAAAGTGTTGGGATTACAGGCGTGAGCCACCGCGCCCAGTCCCTGGGATCCTTTAAAAAAAGTTTACTTTGCTAGAGATGTTTAGCATACAGACAATGGGCCATAATATAGATATCTGAGGAACACAAGACTGAATACAAAAATTTGTATAAAAGAAGAAGAAACCAGTAAGGGAAGAATTTATGCTTAAAGAAAAATCTCATAATATTTGAAAAGTGGGATCCATAATCCAAACCCCTCCTTTTACCAAAGAGAAATCTTGAGGCTTAACTACATTTAATGGCTCGACGTTGGGGAAATAAGAAATTGAAACCCAAAGGAACAAGCCAATTCATAAATGTAGAAATAGCTAAGTTAATTACCAAGGAGACAATGTCCAGAATGCACACAGATAGCCTACAAGTGGCTACAAAACTATCATGGATTTTCTGCTCGATTTACATGGAATTAAAACTGTGGTTGTTATACATCATCCTACTTTTAGTCAACAGTCAGCAGTTATTCAAATTGTGGCAGTAAATTAGTCAGCTTATTCTGACCTCCTGTTTTTCCTAATTCTTTGTCAGCCCTACTCTGATGTTCTATTCTTTACAATTCTTTATCAGTACCTCCTACGGTTGCCTCTGACAGTACATTTACCCAACAGTACATATAGTTGGTCACATTTTTCAACAGCTCTGTTTCTCACATCACACAAGATCATAAGGAAATTCTGAATCACAGTAGAGGCTAAAGCCTGGGAATCCTGACCCTAAGTTCTATAATGCTGAGAACTTGCTTAAAACATTTTTTTCTTTTCACATTACTGGTGATCTGTAAACATCTCAGTCATCTAATTATAAGTACAGTACCTTCCTGTCAAAGAGTTTTGAAATATATGGCTTAAAGTAGTGCTCCTTTATTCCTTTTGCTTCTACGAGAAGTCCATCATGCAGTTCACACAGTACAGCAATGATGCAGGGTGGCTCTTCAGAAGCCCTAAAGTCAGCAGTATGAAAATCAGATGGTAAACCTAGTTTGACAGTGTAGGAAGGGCAGAGGGAAAAAAAAATAGTCAACTTTTAAAAATCTTTTTCCAAAAACTGATAATCAGTTTTCAAAAATAAATAAAAGGTCTTACCTTTAAATGATGGATTTAGCAAGTCTTGTCTATTTGGGCACATAATCGCATTGGCAAAAATCAGATCCAAGCAGCATAGAAGTAAATGATAAGAGTTTACTAAGTCATCCCCAATCATCCGAAAATTACCTTTATAAGGGGAAAAAAAAAAAAAGACACAAAAACCAGAAACCTCTCATGTCAAATAGCACCAAGTTCCCACAGTAGAAATGTAAGACCACTGAAAGTGTCATCTTACCCTTAGTATAAACAAAAAGTGTCCAACAGAAATTAAACAGATCCTTAACACTGCAAGGAATCCTCCTAAAAAGGGAAAAAAATTACTTTTTGTCTGACTAGCTCGCTAAATATCATGTAAACTGAAATAGTAAATATAAATATCAAATAGATCAAATTACACATGAAATTCCATTCATGAAGAAAAGTAATCTATTATTTATGAAATGGACTTAAGTAAGCCTTTCCAATCTGCATAAAATAATCAGAACATAGGGCTGGGTGTGGTGGCTCACGCCTGTAATCCCAGCACTCTGGGAGGCCGAGGTGGGTAGATCACCTGAGGTTAGGAGTTCGAGACCACCTTGGCCAACACGGTGAGACCCCGTCTCTACTAAAAATACAAAAAATTAGCCAGACGGGGTGGTGCACACCTGTGATCCCAGCTACTCAGGAGGCTAAGGTAGGAGAACCTCTGGGAGACAGAGGTTGCAGTGAGCCGAGATCAGGACACTGCACTCCAGCCTGGGCAACAGAATGAGACTCCTCAAAAAAAAAAAAAAAAACAACAACAGAAAGAAAAATAAGTAAAAGTATTATCCTGAATTTCCAAATATGGATAATTGTACATGGATTTAAAAAGAAAATAATTAAGTTCTTTGCAGGAATACTTTTCATAAAAAACAGACTTTCAAAAAAGTACATTCTCTTAGTTTGTATCATAATCTTTATGTCAATTATATAAGGATTAAGGGCTCACCTCTGCTTCCGGCTTCGTGGTAACTTTGGTGGTTCTTCATATGGATTTTGAAATATATCTAAAAAAATTGGCTCATATTTTTTGAATATTACAGTAGACACCTCAAAATTTCTCTCTAGCCTTTCTATACGTTCACGAAATTCTTGTGGTAGATTTGACATGTCCATCCATTTCTTCATTTTACTAAAAAACTGTATTAAACTAAAAAAAAAGGAGGAGAAAAAAGGCACCTTTAAAATTCATTTATATAATGGATTGAAAGGAAATATTCTATTCATGACTAAGACTCTTTATTAAAAAGCCAGATCTCCCAGGCAACATAGTTAAGACCCCATCTCTACAAAAATTTAAAAAATTAGCTGGGTGTGGTGGCATGTGCCTGTAGCCCCAGGTACTTGGGAGGCTGAGGTGGGAGAATTGCTTGAGCCCACGATGTCGAGACTGCAGTGAGCCTCAATCATGTACTCCAGCCTGGGTGACAAAGCAAGACACTGTCTTACATGAACAAAGAACAAACACCATCCCTCAAGCCTAAATTTAATTAAAAAAAAAAAGTCCTCACTATGAAATCACTTTCGTTCCCAGGATCACCAGGGGAATACAGGTTATTAATTAGTGGTCATCACATAGAGTTACTTCTATGGAGGGAGCGAGAGCACCTATCTACTTCCTTTATTCTCTATATTACCTAGACAATATTTGCATAAAATTTACAAAGTTAATGTTAGTTAACAGATTGACAGTTTATAAAATTAGTTTGAGGGAAAACAGAAGTCTCCCAAATGGAAAGACAATTCCATTTTCCAAATGGGAATTTGATTACAAAGCACCAGATTGTTACAGGTTAGGAGTAAAATTCAAGAGTTTGAGTTCCAATGTGTGGTTCCACAACCAAAAGTAAAGAAGGTAGCACATACTCAGAAAAAAACTTAATAGCTCTGGTGCCCAGGTTGGAGTGCAGTGGCACCACCTTGGTTCACTGCAACTTCCACCTCCTGTGTTCAAGCAAGCCACCGTGCCCAGGCCAATTCTGGGTACATTTTTTTATGTCCCTATGTTAACGTGGTCTTAGATAGAAAACTTGTCATGTCAAAGCTCACTTAATTAAAGGTCTAGCAATATATACAGAATAATACTTGTAATTTTTTTTTTTTTTTGAGATGGAGTCTCACTCTGTCGCCCAGGCTGGAGTGCAGTGGCATGATCTTGGCTCACTGCAACCTCTGCATCCCAGCTTCAAGCAATTTTCCTGCCTCCACCTCCTGATAGCTGGGACTACAGGTGCACACCACCATGCCTGGCTAATTTTTGTATTTTTAGTAGAGACGAGGTTTCACCATGTTTGCCAGGATGGTCTTGAACTCCTGACCTCAGATGATCCACCTGCCTCGGCCTCCCAAAGTGCTGGGATTACAGGCATGAACCACCGCACTCAGCCCTATGTTCTGATTATTTCATGTAGATTGGAAAGGCTTACTTGAGTCCATTTCGCCTGGCCAATACTTATAATTTCTTTTTAAGGTGACAGAAGACATTAATAGCAAATCATCCAAAGCTATTTAATATGGTTTGGATGTTTTGTCCCCTCCAAATCTCATGTTGCAATGTAATTTCCTTGGCTGGGCATGGTAGCTCATGCCTGTAATCCCAACACTTTGGGAGGGTGAGGCTGGAGGATCACCTGAGCCCACCAGTTTGAGACCAGCTTGGGCAATACAGTGAGATCTCGTCTCTACAAAAAATTTAAAAGTTAGCAAAGCATGGTGGTGTGTGACTGTGGGCCCAGCTACTCAGGAAGCTGAGGCAGGAGGATCACTTGAGCCTGAGGGGTTGAAGCTGCAGTGAGTCATGAACATGCTACTGCCTGGGCAAGAGAGTGAAAGCCCGTCTCAAAAAAATAAAAAAGAAACGTGACCTCCAATGTTGGAGGTGGGCCTAGTGGGAGGTGTTTGGGTCATGGGAGCAGATCCCTCATGAATGGCTTGGTGCTCTCCTCATGGTAGTAAGTTTAGTTGTCACTCACCTGAGATCTGGCTGTTTAAAAGTGTGGCACTTCCCACCCTCAATTGCTCCTGCTCTCATCATGTGATGTGCCTCCTCCCCCTTCACCTACCATGACTGTAAACTTCCTGAGGCCCTCACCAGGAGCAGATGCCAGCCCCATGCTTCCTATACGGCCTGCAGAACCCTGGGCCAAATAAATCTCTTTTTTAAATAAGTCACCCAACCTCAGGTATTCCTTCATAGCAACGTAAAACGTCCTAATACAGCATTCAAACTCTGGACATGCTGATTATAATCTGAGACTCTTAAGGACCTCATTAAAAGATTCTTACCAATAGCAGCAAAAAATTTGTCAGATTACTAAATATTTTTTGGCTTACAAAAAATTATGCTCCCTTACAGAGGACTTTAAAAATTTTGTTTTTTGGCCGGGTGCAGTGGCTCACGCCTGTAATCCCAGCACTTTGGGAGTCCGAGGCAGGTGGACAACCTGAGGTCAGGAGCTCGAGACCAGCCTGACCAACATGGAGAAACCCTGTCTCTACTAAAAATACAAAATTAGCCAGGCGTGGTGGCACATGCCTGTAGTCCCAGCTACTCCGGAGGCTGAGGCAGGAGAATTGCTTGAACCTGGGAGGTGGAAGTTGCGGGGAGGTGGAAGTTGCGGGGAGGCGGGAGGCGGAAGTTGCGGTGAGCTGAGATCGCACCATTGCACTCCAGCCTGGGCAACGAGAGCGAAACTCCGTCTTAAAAAAAAAAAGACTGTTTTTATTTTTGGATGGTCACATTTTGCATGTGAAACCCTCTGCTTTGAGGACATTTCCACTTTTGAGCCTTGTCTACCACTAAACAGATCAGCTTTACTGGAAGCTAGGATGAAGGCATATAATCTGATATCCTTTATCAGATACATCTGCTTGAGATTTTGAATCTGAAGCTGCTGGTGCAGAGAAGTGAAGAAGTGGTGAATTCTTACAGCAGGATCAATCTCCTGGGGCAAATAAAGTGGCAATGTCCAGGGACAGCATTGCTAGCCATGCAAACTATGTCCCTGCTAGATGGATTCTGTGATATGCTCTTTGGCTGTGTGGCCAGCATCCTTTTGTTCCTGGCCTTTTCTAAGCCTAGTTTTCTTAAGTCATCCTAAAGATTTTATCACCTATCCAATACTTCTTTTAGGTCAGCCAAAGTTGGTAAGTGATATCTCTTATTTTTTTGAGATAGGGTCCCGCTCTGTCACTCAGGCTGCAGTACAGTGGCGTGATTGTGGCTCACTGCGGGCTTGACTTCCTGGGCTCAAGCAATCGATCCTCCCGCTCCAGCCTCCCAAGTAGCTGGGACCACAGGTATGTGCCCCCACACCCAGCTAATTTTAAAATGTTTTTTAGAGACAGGGGTATCACTTTTTGTTGCCTAGACTGATACTTGCTTTTTATAAACAAGAGCCTTGACTACTACATCATCATATAATCCATTGTACATACTGCTCTCCCAAGAATGGCTTTCCTAACCTGGAACAAAATGCATCAGGGTGTTTGAAAACAAAAAAACCTTATAGCACTGTTATAACTTAAATCATAATTACAGTTTTTAAAACTAAAATAAGAAGCAAAGTAAACTTCACAGCTTTCAATTCATTGGGATTCTGTTACAAAGAATATGCTACTGCTGGGTGTGGTGGCTCATATCTGTAATCCCAGCACTTTGGGTGACTGAGGTGGGAGGATTGCTTGAGCCCAGGAGTTTGAGACCAGCCTGGGCAACATAGTGGGACCTCATGTCTACAAAAAACTTAAAAATTAGCTAGACTTGGTAGTGTGCACCTATAGTCCCAGCTACTCAAGAGGCTGAGGTGGGAAGATTGCTTGAGACCAGGAGGTCAAGGCTGCAGTGAGCTGTGACCACATCACTGAACTCCAGTCTGGGTGACAGAGTGAGATCCTGTCTCAAAAAAAGAAAAAGAAAAAAAAAAAAAGAATACACTACTCAAGTTGGGTGTGGCAGCATGTACCTGTAGTTCCAGCTACTCAGGAGTCTTAGGCGGGAGGACTGCTTGAGCTGAGGAATTCGAGATGAGTCTGGGCAACATAGTGTGATCTCATCTTATAAAAAAAATTAAAAGGCCGAAGCGGGCGGATCACAAGGTCAGGAGATCGAGACCATCCTGGCTAACACAGTGAAACCCCGTCTCTACTAAAAATACAAAAAAAAAATTAGCCAGGTGTGGTGGCGGGCACCTGTAGTCCCAGCTACATGGGAGGCTGAGGCAGGAGAATGGCGTGAACCCAGGAGGCGGAGCTTGCAGTGAGCTGAGATCGCGCTACTGCACTCCAGCCTGGGTGACAGAGCGAGACACTGTCTCAAAATAAACAAACAAACACATTTTAAGCTGGCATGGTAGCTTACACCTGTAATGCCAGCACTTTGGGAGGCTGAGGCAGGAAGACAGCTTTGAGTCCAGGAGTTCGAGACCAGCCTGGGCAACATAGAGAGAACCTGTCTCTATATAAAGTTTAAAAATTAGCTTGGCATGGTGGCATGCACCTGTGATCTTAGCTACTCGAGGGGCTGAGGTAGGCAGATCGCTTGAGCCTGGGAGGTTGAGAGTGCAGTGAGCCATGATTGCGCCATTGCACTCCAGCCTGGGTGACAGAGCAAGACCCGGTCTCAGAAAAAAAAAAAAAAAAAAAAAAATTTAAGAGAGAGAGAGAGAAGAGAATACACTATCCAAGCAAGTATATGAAAAGGTGCTCAACATCATTAGCCATCAGGGAAATGCAAATCAAAACTGGGATGGCTACAATAAAAAAGATGGATAACAAGAAGAATTGGCAAGAATGTGGAGAAACTGGAACCCTTGTAAACTCCTGGTGGGGACGTAAACTGGTACAGTCACCTTGGAAAACAGCCTGACAGTTCCTAAAAAGGTTAAACACAGGGCTGGGAGCGGTGGTTCACGCCTGTAATCCCAGCCACTCAGGAGGCTGAGGTACAAGAATCGTTGAAACCTGGGAGGCGCAGGTTGCAGTGAGCCGAGATCATGCCACTGCACTCCAGCCTGGGTGACAGAGTGAGACTCTGTCTCAAAGAAAAGTTAAACATAGAATCACCATATGACTCAGCAATTCCACTCCTCTCCATATATATCCAAAAGAAAAAATATATGTCCACATAAAAAGTTGTATACAAATGTTCATAGCAACACTAATCAATAGCCAAAAGGTAGAAATAACTCATTAACTGATAAATGGATAAACAAAATGTGGTATATCTATGCAATGGAATATTATTCAGCCATAAAAAGAACTGCTGATACATGCTACATCATGGATGAACCTTGACACCATTATCCTAAAGAAGCCAACACAGAAGACCACATATTATACGATTCCATTCATATGAAATGTCCAGAATAGAAAACTCTATAGAGACAGAAGTTGGATCAGTGGCTGCCAAGAGCTGGGTGTGGGGGTTGGAATACGAAGTGAATGCTAACAGGGGTTTCTTTTTAGGGTGATGGAAATGTCCTAAAATGGATTGTGGTGGTGGTTACACAACTCTGTGAAAATACAAAAAACCATGGAACTGTACAGTTTAAAGGATGAATTATATGGTATGTCATAATATCTCAATAGGCCATTAAAAAATACCTCCCCACAACACTACTCCAAAGAGGTTACAGTAAATACATGTAAATATGTTAGAAATATTAATTTGTTCACTTTTTTTTTTTTTGAGATGGAGTCTCAGTCTGTCTCCCAGGCTGGAGTGCAGTGGCGCGATCTTGGCTCACTGCAACCTCCACCTCCTGGGTTCAAGTGATTCTCCTCCCTCAGCCTCCTGAGTAGCTGGGATTATAGGCACATGCCACCACACCTGACTAATTTTTGTATTTTTGGTAGAGATGGGGTTTTGCCATGTTGGCCAGGGTGGTCTCAAACTCCTGACCTCAGGTGATCCACCCACCTCGGCCTCCCAAAGTGCTGGGATTACAGGTGTGAGCCACTGCACCGGCCTAATTTGTTCACTTTTCTAGAGGCAATTTGGCAACATGAATAAAAAGCCTTAAAAATGCTCAAGTCCTTTCATCCAGAAATTACTTTTTAAAGACTCTAACCTAAGAAGAAAGTAAAAAATACAGGCAAAAATACAAAGATGCATATCATGATACTTTGTGTGAAGGTGTTGTTTTTTAATAAGTAATATGCACAAGCACAAAATTCTAAAAGTTACTAAAGCATGTATAATGAAAATTCTCTTTCTCATCACCTGCCTCCCAGTTTTTCTCCACTAAGGCAATCATGGTTGCCTTAGGGACTAATAGACTGTCACCAGGTTTTGTTTATCTTTGCAGAGGTATTTTGGGAATTTATAAACATATACCGGCATACATAATTTTTTCCACTCAAATGATGTCATACTACAACAGTAGTCCCCCCATTTATCCTCAGGGAATATATTGCAAGACTCAGAGATGCCTGAAACTGCAAATAGTACAGAACCATATATAGAGTATATATTTTCCTATACGCATATACCTATGATAAAGTTTCATTTACAAATTAGGCACAGTAAGAGTTTAACAATAATAAAATAGAACAATTATAACAATTTACTATAATAAAAGTTATGTGAATGTGGTCTCTCTCTCTTTCTCAAAATATCTTATTGTACTGTACTCACCCTTCTTGTGATCTGTCAATCTGATAACTGAGAGGGCCACTAAGTGGCCAACAGGCAGGTAGCATACACAGCATGGATACAGTAAACAAAGAGATGATTCACGTCCCAAGCAGGATGGAGTGGATAGCACAAGATTTCATTATGCTACTCAAAACCATACACAATTTAAAACTTAAAATTGTTTATTTCTCGAATTTTCCATTTAATATTTTCAAACCATGGCTGATGGGCTACTGAAACCATGGAAAGTGAAACCAAGGATAAAGAAGGATTAATGTACCTACAATATTCTGCACCTTGCTTTTTCCTCTAATTTATCTTGTACATGTTTTTACATCAGTAAAACCCCTTCTATCATTTTAACAGCTGGAGTTTATTCCATTGTATACCATTCATTTTATCTCTTAAACTTTTTACTTTGAAATACCATCAAACCTACACTTGCGAGGAGAGCATAAGAAGTCCTTTATACCCTTTACCAAATATTAACATTTTGCATATTTGCTTTATCTTTTTTTTTTTTTTTTTTTTTTTTTGAGGCAGAGTCTTGCTCTGTTGCCCAGGCTGGAGTGCAGTGGCACAATCGCGGCTCACTGCAATCTCCGCCTCCCGGGTTCAAGCAATTCTCCTGTCTCAGCCTCCCGAGTAGCTGGGACTACAGGCGCCTGCCACCAAGCTCGGCTAATTTTTTGTATTTTTAGAGAGACTGGGTTTCATCACATTGGTCAGGCTGGTCTCAAACGCCTGACCTCGATGATCTGCCCCACCTTGGCCTCCCAAAGTGCTGGGATTACAGGTGTAAGCCACCTTGCCCAGCCATCTATATATACATGTATACTGTATATACATATGCATATATGGTAGTAAATTTTATGTGTCAGCTTGGCTGGGCCACGATGCCCAGATATTTTCTCAAATATTCTGGATCTTTTTGTGAAGGTGTTTAGTAGATGAAATCAGCATTTAGATTGGTGGACTTTTAGTAAAGCAGATTACTCTTCATAATGTAGGTGGAACTCATCCAATCAGCTGAAGGTCTTAATAGAAAAAAGACTGACTTCCCCTGAGTAAGAAGAAATTCTACCACAAGACTGCCTCAAGACTCAAACTGCAGCTCTTCCCTCAAGATGAAGACTCAAAGTGCAGTCTCCAACATGGGGCCTACCCCATCAGACTTTCGACTCTCCAAGCCTCCATCGTGTGAGCCAATTCCTTAAAATAAATTTTTCTCTATATATAGCTTGTTGGCTCTTTTTCTCTGGATAATCCTAGTTATTGCAATATACATATAATTTTTTTCTGAACCATTTGAGAGTCACGTTTAGCTTTCATGCCCTTTACCCAAAAATACTTCAGTTTCTATTTTCTGAAAAAAAAAAAAAATTATCTTACATAACCAAAGTACAATTATCAAAATCAGAAAATTTTACATTGATAAAATATTAGTCCATATTTCAACTTAAATTTAAAATTTACCAATTGTCCAAATGTTCTTTCGGAGCAATTTTAAACATCCTAATCTAGTAGCATGTATTGCATTTAGGTGTCATTTCCTTTCTGTTTCTTTCAGCCTGGAACCAGTTCCTCAGACTTCTTTGTAACACGAACATTTTAGAAGACAATTGGTCAGTTAATTGTAGTATGTCCCTAATTTGGGTTTGTCTCATGCTTCCCTCATTATTAGATTTAGGCTATGTATTTTTGACAAGAGTATTACCTAAGTGATGTCATATCCTTGTCAGAGGATCATATCCATTAGTCCCATTACTGATAACTTTGTACTTGATTTAGGTGGTATGTGCCATGTTTTCCATTTCAAAGTTTCTATTTTTTCCTTTGTAATTAGTGATTCATAGGAGATACTTTGCAATTACGTGAATATTCTGTTCTTCATCAAACTTTTATTCACTAGTTTTAATATCCATTGATGATCTTTGACTGTATCAATTATTACTATGAGGTTGCAAAATGGTGACTATTTTCTAATTCTACCACTTTTTCTACATTTATTAGCTGGCATTCTAATGTAAGCAGCATTCCTTTCTAATAACGGGAGTCTACTAATGGGAGTCTTTTCAACCTAGCTTCTAAGTTCCTTGACACACCTCCACCATTTTTTTGAGCACTCCTTACTTTCTGGCATAAGAAGCTGTTCCAGATGCATCAGAGAAAACACGTCTGCTAAGCATTGGAATCAGCCATTTCCTTGAGGACATTACGCTAAGTGAAATAAGCATGTCACAAAAGAACAAATATTGTAGGATGACACTTCTAAGAGATGCTCAGAGTAATCAAATTCATAGAGGAAGAAAAAGTAGAATGGTGGTTGCTGAGGCTGGGGGTAAGGGTGAAATGGGCAGTTTTCATTTTGGTTTTATTTGAAGTTTAACACTAATATTTTCCTATGTAAGGCTTAATGTATAGTTACAATGATCTGATTAGTCAAGATGGTCTTTTATTGGGGGGGGCCGGGGGGAGGTATATTTAACATTTCACACTGAAGATGTAACTGTCATGGGTTCCTAGCACTTTAGGAGGCCGAGGCAGGCAGACCCTTGGAGCTCAGGAGTTCAAGACCAGCCTTGGTAACATGGCAAACCCCATCTCTATAAAACAAAAACTACAAAAATTAGCCTGGCATGATGGTGTGTACCTGTTAAGTCCCAGCTACTTGGGAGGGTGAGGTGGGAGGATTGAGCCCAGGAGGTAGAAACTGCAGTGAGCTGAGGTGGCACCACTGCACTCCAGCTGATGCCACAGAGTAAGACCCTGTCTCAGCCAAAAAAAAAAAAAAAAAAAAAGAAAACAAAACAAAAAAAAACCCTCAAATGCCATAACAGCAGTGTAGACAAAAAATAACAAATGATTATAATTTTTAGAAAAAGAAACTTTTTTTGTTATCAAGTTTCCCAAGATCTAAACCAGCTGTTTAGCCAATCTTTTATTTGGGTCTTTATATCGGCCATTAACTTAGTGATGTTATCTGATTTATCTGGGATATAGATACTTAGTTTTTGAGAACAGGGGGCAGCCAGTTGAGATTTTTAGATGCTGGGCTTAAAGCATTTTTTTTTTTTTTTTTTGAGAAGGGTCTTGCTCTGTCACCTAGGTTGGAGTGCAGTGGCATGATCATAGCTCACTATAGTCTGGAACTCCTGGGCTCAAGTGATCCTCCTACCTCAGCCTCCCAAGATAGCTGGGACTACAGGTGCATATCACCACACTTCACTAACATTCTTTGTAAAATTTTTTTGTAGAGACTAAAAAGTAGTCTCTTACTATGTTGCCCAGGCTGGTCCTGAACTCCTGGGCTCCCTCCCAAGCGATCCTCCCACCTCGGCTTCCCAAAGCGTTGAGACTACAGGCATGAGCCACCACGCCCAGCCCACAAAGGTTTCCATATGTAAGCTACTATGGTGACTTTTCTGAAGTTTATGTAAAATTGTCCAGTTTCAGTTTGCCAGACTTCAGGAAAAAGCAGTTTTAATTTTAGTGATTTCAAGTCAGAAAAGTGGGAGAAAAATTTAGAAACATCAATTTCAAGACTTGCAGACAGGAAAGAATTCAGGACTTAGTCCAAATTCTATGCAAATAATAAATTAAAAAAATAGTCAAGGCTGGAATTTAATAATAGGTATGCTATAATTTTGATAGAATGTACTTTTTTTTCCTCTTCAATTCCCCATTTTTACCAAAGATTAATCTTAGTGGGACCAATTTACTTTCTTTTTAAAAATATTTATTTTATTTATTTATTTAATTTTATTTTTTGAGACAAGAGTCTCGCTCTGTTGCCCAGGCTGGAGTGCAGTGGCAATCTTGGCTCACTGCCACCTCTGTCCACGGGGTTCAAGCAATTTTCCTGCCTTGGCCTCCCAAGTAGCTGGGATTACAGGCAAGCACCGCCATGTTCGGCTGTTTTTTATATTTTTGGTAAAGATGGGGCTTTACTATGTTGGCCAGGCTGGTCTCTAACTCCTGGCCTCAAGTGATCTGCCCATCTTGGCCTCCCAAAATGCTGCCTGTGCCTGGTCCCGCCACAATTTACTCTCTCTCTTTTTTTTTTTTTTGAGATGGAATCTCACTTTGTGGCCTAGGCTGGAGTGCAGTGGTGCGATCTCGGCTCACTACAACCTCCACCTCCTGGGTTCAGGTGATTCTTGTTTCTAAGCCTCCCAAGTAGCTGGGATTACAGACACCCACCATTGCGCCCAGCAAATTTTTATAATTTTAGTAGAGACAGGGTTTCACCATGTTGGCCAGGCCAGTCTCGAACTCCTGACCTCAATAGACCCACCCGCCTAGGCCTCCCAAAGTGCTGGGATTATAGGTGTGAGCCACCACGCCTGGCTCGCAATTTACTTTCAAAATAAGGTTTAGTAATATATTTGGCCTGATTATTTGCACAGGGGGCAATAAGAATAGTGAGTGGCCACCTAGGCTCTTTTAAGTTGGTTTTGTTGGAACATTCATAAGGAATTTTGGATTAGACTTTTAAAAGCCTTGAGGCTAAGAAGTCAAGCCAAGGATCCATCATCAGACTGTTCCCATAATACCTGTATGCATTGGGTGAAATCCTCTCTTCCTGAAGTCCCCAAAAATATCTTGAGGTTCCTGGGCTTGTCAGAAAGTGACATCTTTTACTTACTGCAAGGTCAGGGACCTTGTTAGGGAACCTTTGAACAATAATGATTGCTCAAGGAATTGCTTTGATCAAAGGGACAGTCATGTAGTCTGAAACAGTTTCCAGGACCACTTCTCTCTTGTTTAAAATTCAGCTTTGGTCCTTTGTAATATTCCCCCCTCCATGAGACTCAACTTCTTAGGAATGAATCTTCCTAATGGTGTGAGATATTGACTTAAACATGACCCAAATACATGATTGTTCTGCAATGGCGAGTCAATCTTCCCAATCTTTTTTATCAGCTCTATAAAGTAAACTTTGGCTGGTGTGGTGGCTCACACCTGTAATCCCAGTGCTTTAGTGCTTTGGGAGGCAAAGGCAGGAGGATCTCCTCATGCCAGAAGTTCAAGACCAACCTGGGCAACAAAGCCAGACCCAGTCTCTAAGAAAAAACAAAAAACAAAACAAAACAAAAACTTAGCCAGGCATGGTGGAATGCACCTATAGCCCCAGCTACTTAGGTCACTGAGGCAAGAGGACAGCTTGACCCCCCCGAGTTTGAGGCTGCAGTGAGCTATGATCATGCCATTGCACTCCAGCCTGAGCAACAGAGTAAAAGCCTGTCTCTAAAAAACAAAAACAAAACAAAAACAACCTCAATGTTTTAAAGCAGTCTGGTCATATCTGAAAATATGCCATTCCAATCAAAGCCTAGGTAAAATAACCAGTGTCTATGATTGTGTCCTTAGAAGCAGAACTTTAATTCCAGCTCCATCAAGTGTGGAATTGGTTGCTTGAACAAAGTATGAATCTCAAACCAAAATTAGGAAGATTCGAAATCTGAGAGGAGACTCAACAGAGACCCCTGCTGGCTCAGCAAGATTGGGTGAATGGTACCAAGGCTCCAATTATAATATCAGTAAATGGAGGCTCGCTTCAGGTCACTTCATGGTTGCCAAAATGTCAACTGGCCAGGAGACATAGGGCAGCAGCAGCCCCTAGAAGACAGCACAGAGCACGTGTCTCTATGCCAGGGGAGCCTGCAAGGCTGGGCCAGGATCATAAGGTTTCTGCATCACTAAGGGACAACGCAGGGGCCTAGGGACAAGAATACAACCAGAAACCCCAGGGACCTGCGTACCTCCTTCTTTTTCTCCTCCTCAGGTTGGGGCCAGCCATCCCCCCTGCTGGTGCTGATACAGTCAGCCCTGCACCTCAGTGGAGCAGAGCACAGCATAGTTCACTGAGGCAGAGCTGGGCTGGACTAACAGCTAAACAGCTGAGTTACCATTTAATGTGTATAGTTTGGGAAGATAAGAAAGTTCGGGAAATGGTGGTGGTGTTGGTTGAACAATGTGAAGGTGAAGGTATGCTGAACTTAAAAATTGTCAACTTTATGAATTTTATGTTATATATATTTTACTCCACCACTAACACCATACACATACAAACACACACACACACACACTCTCTCTCTCTCTAGAGTTTACCCTCCATATCTGTGAGTTCCACATTCATGGATTCAACCAACCACACATCAAAAATAATTGGAAAAAAAGGATGGTTGTGTCCGTATTGAACATGTACCAACTTCATTTCTTGTGATTATTCCCCAAAGTATACAGTGTAACAACTACTGACATAGTATTTACATTGTATTAGGTATAAATAATCTAGAGATGGGACCAGGTGTGGTGGCTCACCCCTGTAATCCCTGCACTTTGGGAGGCGAAGATGGGTGGATCACTTGAGCTCAGGACTTCAAGACCAGCTTGGGGAACATGGTGAAACCCCATCTCTAAAAAAAAAGAGCTACAAAAATTATCTGGGCATAGTGGCACACACCCGTAGTCCCTGCTACTCGGGAGGATGAGGTGGGAGGATTGCTTGAATCTGGGAGGCAGAGGTTGCAGTGAGCTGAGATCATGTTACTGTACTCTAGCCTGGGCAACAGAGTAAGACCCTGACTCAAATAATAATAATAAAAGTTAAAAAAATTATATTTAAGTTGAAAATTTGAAAACAGCCCAAATTATTATAAGTCAAAGCAAACAAAATCATTTGAAATTTTTGTTTATTTCTCTGAATGAACACATTGATGCTGGGTAACTGCTCTTTTAGCATTAAAAATTTGACACTTAAAAACGTTTTGCGGAAGGCTGGGCGTGGTGGCTCATGCCTGTAATCTTAGCACTTTGGGAGGCTGAGGCGGGTGGATCACTTGAGGCCAAGAGTTTGAGACCAGCCTGGCCAACATGGTGAAATCCTGTCTCAACTAAAAATACAAAAATTACCTGAGCGTGATGAAATGCACCTGTAGTCCCAGCTACTCAGGAGGGCGTGGTGGGAGGATCACTTGAGCCCAGAAGGCGGAGGTTGCAAGTGAGCAGAGATCGCGACACTGCACTCCAGCCTGGGTGACAAGGTGAGACCCTGTCTCAAAAAACACAAACAAAAAATAAAAAAGATAAAAACAGGCTGGGCGCGGTGGCTCACACCTGTAATCCTAGCACTTTGGGAGGCCGAGGTGGGCGGATCACAAGGTTAGGAGTTCAAGATCAGCCTGGCCAAAACAGTGAAACCCCGTCCCTACTAAAAATACAAAAAAAAAAAAAAAAAAAAAAAATACAGGCGGGTGTGGTGGCATGCACCTGTAGCCCCAGCTACTGGGGAGGCTGAGGCAGGAGAATCACTTGAACCCAGGAGGAAGAGGCTGCAGTGAGCAGAGACCGTGCATTGCACTCCAGCCTGGGCAACAGAGCGAGATTCTAGCTCAAAAAAAAATAAACATTTTGGGGGAAAGGGATTTTGAGAATATCAATCTACATTTTAAAAAGACTTAGTTTTTTTTTTTTTTTTCATAAGTTTGTAATTATTTTTAATGGATTTTTTTTTTTTTTTTTTTGAGAGTGGGTCTTGCTTTACCAGCCCGGCTGGAGTAGAGTTGCATCATCATAACTCACTGCAGCCTCCACCTCCTGGGTTCAAGTGATTCTCCCACCTCAGCCTCCCGAGTAGCTGGGATTACAGGCATGCACCACCATGCCTGGCTAATTTTTGTAGAAACAGGGTATCACCCTGTTGCCCAGGCTGGTCTTGAACTCTTGGGTTCAAGAGATCTGCCCGCCTTGGCCTCCCAAAGTGCTGGGATTACAGGTGTGTGCCACTGGGCCTGACCAAAAAAGATAAATCTTTTGACCCATTTTTAGGAATCATACATATTTTTGGAATTTATCAGAAATATCATCTTTACAATGATGTTTATTTGTCCGCAACTACAAAGGACTGGATACAATCGAAATGGCCATAAGGCATGGCTAAATAGATGAAAGATCCTTATACCCTAAAATATCCTAGTATCATTAAAAAAATTAATGAGGTAGAACTACATATGCTGATATGGAAGAATTTCCAAAATATGAAGAAAAATAACTGTAGAGCAACACATATAGTATAATTTATGTTTTAAAAAGAAAAAACACCAGCCTGGGCAACATGGTGAGACCCGTCTCTACAAAAAATATAAAATTTGCCAAGCATGGTGGTGTATACCTGTGGTCCCAGCTACTCGGGAGGCTAAAGTGAGGGATCGCTTCAGCCTGTGAGGTCTAGGCTGTAGTGAGCTGTGATCACACCACTACACTCCATCCTGAGTGACAGAGCAAGACTCTGTCTCAAACAAATAAAGAGAAAAGAAAATAAAAGGAAAAAATAACAAAAAACAAGTTTATATATTTGTACATAGGAAGACATTTTTTTTTTGAGACAGAGTTTTGCTCTTGTTGCCCAAGCTAGAGTGCAATAGCACAATCTCGGCTCACTGCAACCTCCACCTCCTGGGTTCAAGAAATTCTCTTGCCTTAGCCTCCCGAGTAGCTGGGATTACAGGTGTGCCCCACCATGTCCGCCTAATTTTTTGTATTTTTATAGAAACGAGGTTTCACCATGTTAGCCAGGCTGATCTTGAACTCCTGACCCGAGGTGATCCGCCCGTCTAAGCTTTCCAAAGTGCTGGGGAGTCCAGGCATGAGCTACTGCGCCTGGCCAGAAGAAATTATTAATAATGGTTAATTACAGAGAGTGCCAAAAGGAGACGTTTTTCTTTTCTTTTTTTTGAGATGGAGTTTCACTCTTGTCACCCACACTGGAGTACAACGGCACGATCTCTGCTCGCTGCAACCTCCGCCTCCCTGGGTTCAAGCAATTTTCCTGCCTCAGCCTCCCCAGTAGCTAGGATTACAGGCGCCCGCAACCACGCCCAGCTAATTTTTTTGTATTTTTTAGTAAAGACGGTGTTTCATCATGTTGGCCAGGCTGGTCTTGAACTCCTGACCTCAGGTGATCCACCCGCATCAGCCTCCCAAAGTGCTGGGATTACAGGTGTGAGCCACTGTACGTGGCCAAGGAGACTCCTTTCTACTTATAAGCCTTCTGTATTATTTAAAATTTTTGAAAATACATTTGTGTGTATGTGTGTGTGTGCGCATGGTAAAACATACATAACCTTTACTGTTGTAACCACTGTTAAGTCTATAGTTCAGTAGCATTAAGTACATTCACATTGTGCAACCATCACCACTGTCCATCTCCAGAGTTTGTTTCATTATTTGAAATTTGATTTTTTTTTTTTTTTTTTTTGAGACGGAGTCTCACTGTGTCACCTAGGCTGGAGTGCAATGGCGCAATCTCGGCTCGCTGTAAGCACCGCCTCCTGGGTTCACGCCATACTCCTGCCTCAGCCTCCCGAGTAGCTGGGACTACAGGCGCCCACCTGGCTAATTTTGTTTTTGTATTTTTAGTAGAGATGAGGTTTCACTGTGTTAGCCAGGATGGTCTCGATCTCCTGACCTTGTGATCCACCCGGCTTGGTCTCCCAAAGTGCTGGGATTACAGGCGTGAGCCACCGCGCCCAGCCTTGTTTTTTTAATTTGAAGTGGAGTCTTGCTCTGTCGCCCAGGCTGGAGTGCAGTGGTGCTATCTCAGCTCACTGCAACCTCCACCTCCAAGGTTCAAGTGATTCTCCTGCCATGTACTGCTCTACATTTGTTTTGTTATAATTCTTTTTTGTTTAGTTCCCCCAGAATCTGTCATTACAAAGATTTTTGAAATTATATGAACAATGATGACAAACATTGACAGAAAAAGATCAGATTGTTTTATACTAACAATGATAATGTCTTGCTCAATTAAAAAATTAACCCCATTGATCTTCATTTAATTTTTATCATCTTATTTTATTTTTAGAACCAAAATTGTTTAAAAACATTTTTTTTAGGCTGGACACAGTGGCTTACGTCTATAGTCCCAGCACTTAGGGAGGCCGAGGCGGGTGGATCACCTGAGGTCAGGAGTTTGAAACCATCCTGGCCAACATGGTGAAACCCTCTCCCTATTAAAAATATAAAAAATTAGCCAGGCATGGTGGCGGGCGCCTGTAATCCCAGCTACTGGGGAGGCTGAGATCAGGCCATTGCACTCCAGCCGGGGCAACAAGAGCAAAACTCTGTCTCAAAAATAAAAAATAAAAAAAAATTTAAATTTAGCATCAACTAAAACCTATTTGCCATTTCTGAATAGGGCTTTAAACTTTGCTCCTCTTCTATTCTGGAAACACAGGAATAGCAAATAGACAATGACCACAAATAGTTTTGTCCCAGAAACAAAGAATATTAGCATGAATCCAAACTGGATAGCTAAATTTGTTTTGTTTCCTATCCAGCCAAATAATTCTATATGCTTGATACTAGAGTAAGTAAAAGATGTATCTGAGACCCATAGAGTAGCTGCAAGGTGAAAAAAATTAATATACAGTAGAGAAATAGGACAACATCTTGACCAGATGACAAAAATTAACATCACCAATGAGATGCAGATGGATAACACATGCCATCATCAGATGTGATATCCTGAGGAGACAAAATCACTTATACAGTTTTCCATCAGGGAATGACTAACCTGCATCTAATCAAAAGTTAATAGGAGACAAATCCAAAATTGGGAACCATCTATTAAAAGAGGGGATGAGGGCGGGCACAGTGGCTCACGCCTGTAATCCCAGCACTTTGGGAGGCTGAGGCGGGCGGATCACAAGGTCAGGAGTTTGAGACCAGCCTGGCTAATATGGTGAATCCGCGTCTCTACGAAAAATACAAAAATTAGCTGGGCGTGGTGGCACATGCCTGTAGTCCCAGCTACTCAGGAGGCTGAGGCAGGAGAATCGCTTGAACCCGGGAGGCGGAGGTTGCAACGAGCCCAGATCGCACCACTGCACTCCACCTGGGCAACAGAGTGAGACTCTGTCCCAAAAAAAAAAAAAAAAAAAAAAGAGGCTGAGGCAAGAGGACCACTTAAGGTCAGGACTTTGAGACAAGCTTGAGCAACATAGTAAGACCCTGTCTCTATAAAAAGATTTAAAAATATCAGTCAGGCATGGTGGCACATGATTGTAGTCTCAGCTACTTGGGAGGCTGAAGCAGGAGGATCATTTGAGCTGAGGAGTTTGAGGCTGCAGTGAGCTAAAAAGGTGCCACTGCACTCGAGGCCTGGGCAATATAGCAAGACTCGGCCTCTAAAAAAAATTTTTTTAATTAAAGAAAGGGACAAAGTGATTGTGGATTATATTCTTCAAAAATGGTAATGTCATAAAAGAAAAAGAAAGGCTGTGGAAATGTTCCTAATTACAGAAGAATAAATAGACATGATAAGCAAATGCAATACCTGATCCTTAATTAGAAATTGTACTTCCAGGAAAAAAAATGCCATAAAGAACATTATTGAATCAACTAACAAAACTAGAAAAGAGTTAGCAGGTTAAATAAAATTATTTTATCAGTGTTAATTTTGCTGAAGTTGGTAGCTGTACTGTAGTTATTTAAAGAAATACACAGTGAAGTATTTTGGGGTAAAAGGCTATAAATGTATGCTACTTAGATTGAAATGGTTGAGGATAAAAAGAGAAAGATCTGGCTGGGAGTGCTGGCTCACGCCTGTAGTCCCAGCACTTAGGGAGGCCGAGGCGGGTGGATCACCTGAGGTCGGGAGTTCGAGACCAGCCTGACCAACATGGAGTAACTCCGTCTCTACTAAAAATACAAAATTAGCCAGGCGTGGTGGCACATGCCTGTAATCCCAGCTACTCGGGAGGCTGAGGCAGGAGAATCGCTTGAACCCAGGAGGCAGAGGTTGTGGTGAGCCGAGATTGCACCATTGCACTCTAGCCTGGGCAACAAGAGCGAAACTCCATCTCAAAAAAAAAAAAAAAGAGAGAGAGAGAAAGATCTATATATTGAAGAAAGAAAAATCAAATGAGAAAGCAAATGGGATAAAATGTCAATAACAGGTGACTCTGAGTCAAGGGTATATGGTTATTGTCCTTTTCTTATTTTTGTAACTTCTCTGTAAGCCTAAAATTATTTCCAAATTTTAAAAAATTAATTTTAAAAAGTATAGCTAAAGATTCAACACAGAGGTTTCTAGCAGAATTTGAGAAAGGCAGAGAAAGAATATGAAAATTGGGAAAGGATTATCTATGTTATAACTTAGAATTAAATGAAGTCACACAGTGGCTCACGTCTATAATCCTATAGCACTTTGGGAGGCTGAGGTGGGTAGATCATTTGAGGTCAGGAGTTCGAGAACAGCCTGACCAACATGATGAAACCCCATCTCTACTAAAAAAAAAAAAACACAAAAAATTAGCCGGGCTTGGTGGTGTGTGTCTGTAATCCCAGATACTCGGGAGGCTGAGGCATGAGAATCACTTGAACCCAGGAGGCAGAGATTGCAGTAAGCCAAGACTGTGCCACTGCACTCCAGCCTGGCTGGCACAGTGAGACTGCGTCTCAAAAATAAATAAATAAATAAAAAAAATAAAAATTAAATGAAGTCAAATGATCTCAAAACAAGAGAAAACTGATTCCAAAATTTAGAGCTTATATAACATTTAAAAACATCAAAGAGGTTTACCTTAATTTAGCTGAACGTAGTATTCTGGTAAGTGAAACACAGTTGCCTTCCATGATACCCTTTCCAACCGTGGGAATAATGCTTTTGCGGCATGCAACATATAATGAACATGCCAACCAGTGTGTAACTTCTCCCTGGCAAGCAAAAGACAAACAGCCAAAACAGGTATAATATTATGTTAAAATGCTTTAATTCTAGAAACAAGAGATGTAGAATTATCTGGTCTCAATTTTCCTTATGTAGATAAAGGGCCAGAGAAGTGAAGATATTTGCCCAAGGTCACAAAGCTGTTAGTTGCAGTAATGGGTATAAAACTCCTTACTCTTAGTTCTGTGTTTTTACAACTATAACATGCTAAATTAATATTAATCTAAAGATAAAAGCCTGGCTTGGTGGCTCATGTTTGTAATCCCAGTAACTCGGGAGGCTGAGGTGCGAGTATCACTTGATGCCAGGAGTTTAAGACTAGCCAGGGCAACGTAGACTCTAAAAATGAAAATAAAAAAATTAGCCAGGCATGGTGGTGCTTGCCTGCAGTCCCAGCTACTTGGGTGGCTGAGGCAAGAGGATCGCTTAAGCTCAGGAGTTCAAGACTGCAGTGAGCTATGTTTGTGCCACTACATTCCAACATAGGCAGCTGAGCGAGATCCTGTCTCTTAAATCCTGTCTCTTAAAAAAAAAAAAAAGAAAAAAACTCTTTCAACTACACTCCAAATCTAATACAGGCATATGCCACATAACATCTTGGTCAACACTGGACCACATATACAATGGTGGTCACTTAAGATTATAATACTTGCCAGGCGCGGTGGCTCATGCCTGGGAGGCTGGAGCGGGTGAATCACTTGAGGCCAGGAGTTCAAGACCAGCCTGGCCAACATGGCAAAACTCCGTCTCTACTAAAAATGCAAAAAATTAGCTGGGTGTGGTGGCATGCACCTGTAGTCCCACCTACTTGGGAGGCTGAGGCAGGAGAATAGTTTAAATCCGGGAGGCAGAGGTTGCAGTGAGTAGAGATCGTGCCACTACAGTCTAGCCTGGGCAACACAGGGACACTCTGTCACACACACAAAAAAGATTGTAATACTGTATGTTCTAACTGTTCTATATATTAAAAAAATTATAATTTACTGTACCCCTTTTATGTTTAGATACACACATACTCACTATTATAGTTGCCTATAGTGTTCAGTACAGAAACATGCTGAACAAGTTTGCAGCCCAGGAGCAACAGGCTGTATTAAACAGCCTAGGTGTATAGTAGACTACACTATCTAGGTTTGCATAAGTATACTCTGTGAAGTTCACACAACAAAATCACCTAATGTTGCATTTCTTAGACCATGTCCCTGTCATTAAGTGAAGCATGTCTGAATTACCAGAAGAGTTCTATTAAAATTTGTCAGCATGACTTTCTTGATTTTAAGAAATGGCCTTGATGATCCTGAAGTTTCTATCATTTTTGCTTTATGTTTCTCTTTAACTAGTGTGGCAGGGAAAGGCAAGAACAGAGTAAAAAGTTGGCAAGGGAGTCACACATAAAAAATTAATATTAATCTTACGCAACATGAAGGAGACTGTCATTTTTGTAAGGTAAACATTTGGGGAATTATTTACCCCAAAACATGTCATCTTTAAAATACAGTCATATGCATTGCTTAATGACAGGGATATATTCTGAGAAATGCAACATTAGGCAATTTTGTTGTGCAAACATAGCATAGCCTACTAAACCTAGGCTATATGGTATGCTTATTGTTTCTAGGCTACAAACCTGTGGAGCATGTTACTATACTAAATACTGTTGGCAAATGTAACACAATAGTAATTATTTGTGTATCTAAACACAGAAAACATATAGTAAAAATAAAGTATGTGTGGTCCATCACTGAGTGAAACATTCTGCAGCACACGACTGTAGTAAGCACGGCTCTTTATATTAGTAGATATCTCAATTTACAATGCCACAAAAAGGTGACATTTGGGAATTCAACAATTTTCTGCATTAGACTTCAGACATCTCCAAGCTAGAATCACTTCATGATTTCACTGCTGAAATACAATAGCTGAAGTTTAAGGATTAAGAATTACAGATAGGCCGGTGCGGTGGCTCACGTCTGTAATCCTAGCACTTTGGGAGGTCGAGATGGGTGGATCACCTGAGGTCAGGAGTTTGAGAGCAGCCTGGCCAATGTGGCGAAACCCCATCTCTACTAAAAAATACAAAAATTAGCCAGGTGTGGTGGTGCACGCCTGTAATCCCAGCTACTTGGGAGGCTGAGGAAGGAGAATCACTTGAACCTGGGAGGTGGGGGTTGCAGTGAGCCGAGATCACGCCACTGCACTCCAGCCTGCGTGACGGGAGTGAGACTCCATCTCAAAAAAAAAAAAAAGAATTACAGATAAAGGCCAGGCACAGTGGCTCATGCTCGTAACCCCAGCACTTTGGGAGGCTGAGGCAGAGGATTGCTTGAGCTCAGGAGTTCAAGATCAGCCTAGGAAACATAGTGAGACCCCCATCTGTACAAAAAAGGAAAAAATTAGCCGGGTACGTGGCACATGTCTGTAGTTAGAGCTACCTGGGGAACTGAGATGGGAGGATCATTTGAGCCCAGAAGGTTAAGACTGCAGTGAGCTGTGACTGACCCATTGGACTCCAGCAAGGGTGAAAGAACGAGACTCTATCTCAAAAAAAAAAAAAAAAGAATTACAGATGTAAATCTGATAGCACAACATAATAGTGTTCTTATACACTGTTCCACAGACTGTCTTTAAGACCAAACCCTAGAAGGATAAAAAGATTGATAAAAAGATTTCTTGCAATAATCTAAAAGGGGTGGGTAGAAATGGGTGGCCATCAATAAACCCAATGTTCCTACCCTGAAGGAATGAGAAGTCTTTTCTCAAAGCACTAAATGAGGCAGGTAAGCTTAAAGATGAATATTTTTACAAGCTTTGATTAATGAATTGCTTGGGAATAGGGTCTGGTCATGGTGGCTTACGCATGTAGTTCCAGCACTTTGGGAAGCTGATGTGGGTGGACTGCTCGAGTTCAGGGGTTTGAGACTAGCTTGGGTAACACGGCAAAACCCTATCTCTACAAAATACAAAAAAATTAGCAGGACGTGGTGTTATGCGCCTGTAGTCCCAGCTACTCTGGAGGCTGAGATGGGAGAAGTGCCTGAGGCACTTTTTTTGTCTCAAAAAATAAAAAGAGAAAGAGTTGTTTGGGATTAGCATCCAAGTATTATAGAGCCTTTGGATACAGGCTACTAAATGAAAATTCTAGCAAGACGGTGAAAATATAAGTCCTAAAATTATTGTTTCGATTTTTTAAAAAACATTAAAGAATACACTGATTTTTATTTTACTTTTTAAAACAGGGTCTCACTCTGTTGCCCCAGGCTGGAGTGCAGTGGTACAATCAGGGCCACTGCAGTCTTGACTTCCCAGGAATGAGGGCCACTGCAGCCTCGACCTCCCAGGCTCAAGCAATTCCCCCCACCTTAGCCTCTGGAGTAGCTGGGACTAAAGGCACATGCCACCACACCCAGCTAATTTTTGTAGAGATGGGGTTTCACCATATTGCCCAAGCTGGTCTCAAACTCCTGGGCTCAAGTGATCCACCTGCCTCAGCTTCCCAAAATGTCGGGATAACAGGTGTGAGCCACCATGCCCAGCCTATTTTATTTTTTGTAGAGATAGGGTCTCACTATGTTGCCCAGGCTGGTCTTGAACTCCTGGGCTCAAGTGATCCTCCTGCCTCAGCCTCCCAAAATGTCGGGATAACAGGTGTGAGCCACCATGCCCAGCCTATTTTATTTTTTGTAGAGATAGGGTCTCACTATGTTGCCCAGGCTGGTCTTGAACTCCTGGGCTCAAGTGATCCTCCTGCCTCAGCCTCCCAAAGTGCTGGGATTATAGGCGTGAGCCACTGTGCCTGGCCTGACTTTCTTTCCTTAAAAAAGTCAACTATTTTATTCCATGAGAATAAAATAGAATACAATTCTATTTGATAAAATCCTATTTCATAAAAATTCTATGAATTCTATGATATCAGAAACCATTTTTTGCATTTCTAAGGCCTACTTGCCAGGCCTTAGAAATACAAAAAATGGTTTCTGATCTCACAGAACTTCACATCTGGAGCTAAGAAGAGGAACAGATACTATCATTTATAATTGGTGAGATATACAAGCTATAAGAAGAACTGAAGATAAAGTGTTGTAGGAGAATATAGTGCAGTGAATAACTGATTTTGACTACAGTTTAGGGAAGGCCTCACAAAAGGAGACAAAATTTGTAAATCACTAAAAATGTAAGCAGGAGTTTGTCAGGTAGACTAGAGAGGGGTAGGGATTGGAGAAAGACTTCTTAGGAAGCATGAGATATATGAAAATGACTACTCCAAATACCTTTAAAAATTGATTTTAAAAAAAGAGGAAAATAAACACTGGATAGAATAAACACAAAATTTCAGTTCATACATTTGTGCTTTCTAAAGCAAGCATTGGGCTGGGCACAGTGGCTCATGCTTGTAATCCCAATGCTCTGGGAGGCTGCGGCAGAAAAATCACTTGAGGCCAGTTCAAGACCAGCTTGGGCAACATAGTCAGATACTATCTCCACAAAAAATTGAAAAATTAGCTGAGCACCGTGGTGCATGCCTATAGTCCCAGCTACTGGGGAGGCTGAAGCAGGAACATCACTTGAGCACAGAAGTCTGAGTTTACAGTGAGCTATAATTGCACCACTGCATTCCAGGCCTGGTCAAAAGAGCAAGACCCTGTTTCTTTCCTTTTTTTTTTTTTTTTTTTTTTGAGATGGAGTTACACTCTTGTGCAGGGTGGAGTGCAATGGCGCGATCTTGGCTCACTGCAACCTCTACCTCCTGGTTTCAAGAGATTCTCCTGCTTCAGCCTCCTGAGTAGCTGGGATTACAAGTGCACGTCACCATGCTCAGCTAATTTTATATTTTTAGTAGAGACGGGGTTTCACCATGCTGGCCAGGCTGGTCTTGGACCCCTGACCTAAGGTGATCTGCCCACCTCGGCCTCCCAAAGTGGTGGGATTACAGGTGTGAGCCACCGTGCGCCCGGCCAAGACCCTGTTTCTAAGAAAGAAAAAAAGAAAGAAAAAATAAATAAGTAGAGCAAACATTGAAGATGTCCTATTCAACTCTGCCTAACTAGAGATTTAGCTCTTAACCTTTCCTGGTGTTGGGGGTGAGGGGAAAGATTCCAGGCAGAGGGAATGTTATGGATATACCACAAAACTGGGAACAAACTTGTCATATTCAAGAATCTGAAACAGGTGCATGCCTTGACCATAGTTTGACACAGTAAATGCTTATTCAATGACAGATGGTGTGACCTTGGGCAAGAGAGACCAAATCAGACCTAGGATGTCAGAAATGCTTTCTCAGGCTTTCAAAAATCAATCTGTTTTCAATTGAGACGCCATTCATTCTAATCTCCCTTACTTTCTTATTCTTCCCACAGCTCTCCAGTCATGCCACCCACGGATGTGGACCATTGTCCTTTACCCAGTCTATCCAGTTCTGAAGACACTTTTTTCAGGTACTATTCCTTCATATATAGGCACACATACAATCAACACTTTTCCAACTCTATGCCTTTGAACCCAGCAATTATTTCACTGGGTGGTGAGTCAGTGGTGCACCCTGGGAGTGGGTCCAGCGCCCTTGGCACATGAAAGCCTTTGAACATGAGGCCAGTGGTGCTACATGAAATACACTCCATCACAATTCTGTCTACACTGGGCTTATGCTCGTCTGGGTTTCTTTCTCTGTTTTTAGATAGAGTCTTGCTGTCACCCAGGCTGGAGTGCAGTGGTGTCATCTCCACTCACTGCGGCCTATGCCTCCTGGGTTTAAGCAATTCTCCTGCCTCAGCCTCCCGAGTAGCTAGATTACAGGCAGGCGCCACCACACCCAGCTAGTTTTTGTATTTTTTTAGTAGAGATGGGGTTTCGCCGTGTTGCCCAGGTTGGTCTCGAACTCCTGGCCTCAAGTGATCCGCCCGCCTTGGCCTCCCAAAGTGCTGGGATTATAGGCGTGAGCCGCCACGCCCAGCCTGGGTTTCTATATTAGAATAATCCTAGGCAAGACAACCTTCTGAGCCTTGCCATTATCACCTGGAAAGCAGTCTAATACTCATTGCCATGCCATGTTCACAGGGCTGTTGCGAGGATAAAATGCAAGAATGATGGGGAAAAAAATCAAGTAATTATAACTGACATTTGTTTTATTCAGAGCCAGATACTGATGCAAAGCATCAGGACGATGCTCTGACGGAGGAGGAAACGTAGGGCTGAGATCAGCTTCGTGTGCACATTGGCTTTGATCAAACTGCTGCACAGCGATCGGCAGCTCCACCCTGGTGAAGCACAGGGTGGAGGTTATACGGCTCAGACCCTGGGTCTGGCTCCATCTCTAACCGTGTGACCTTGGGCCTGTAGCTTAACCCGTCTAGGGCTCCGCTTCCTCTTGAGTGAAATGGGGATCACAGAAGGGGTTCAGACGGAACTGAGGGTCCATTTAAAGCTCTGGGCAGTGATGTCTTGGCATGCAGTTCATTTTCACTTTACCATTATATTTGTTCTTACTGATTTAAGGGCAGCACCATGACGTTTGTGGCGCTTGGCGGGGTAGAAGGAAGTGTGGTCAGGAAGCCTGGGGTCTGAGCGGCGCGGGACCTAGGCCGCTCCTTTCCTAAGCTTCAGTTTCCCGCCTCGAAATGATGGGTGGATTGGCTGAGCTACACCCACCTTTCCCGCCCCTCGGCTCTTGGCTGCGCAGCGACCCTCCTAAGTGGGGAAACTCCCACCACCCCATAGGCCGGGGAAGGGGCGGGGCAGGGGTGGGGCCTGGCGAGGGTAGGGTCCGGCCGCCCCACCTGCTGCCGCTCACCTCTAGGCTGTAGTTGCCTCGGATGGCAGTAAAGTCGTCCAGGGCTTCGGCCGCGCTCCCCTCGTCCAGGTTCAGCTCCTGGCACAGGGCCTGTAGCGCCTCCCCGGCTGCGGCGACCACCGCCGCCCCCTCAGCGTAGGGCTTGTCCTCGAACATCCCTTCAGGCCCCGCGGGCTGCGCGCCACGGCCCCCGACTTCTTTCTCCCTCCCAGGCGCGCTACCCACAACCACCTGCGCCAAAGCGCGCGAAAATCTGCAGTTGCGGAACGTCTTGTCATCCACCGTCTGCCTCCGCTTTTCTCCTCAAAAAAAGTCCGTTTTTCCTCCGGAGCTCCTAGCAGTCCCTCCCCGGAAATGTGATAAGAAGATGGACCTCAGATTCTGAAAGACCTGTCCTTGGCCCTTGGCTGGTCGCGGGGGGCCCAGCCGGCGGGACAGAAAAAGAGCGGAGGGATCCTCAGCCCGCGCGCGGAGCCTGCTGGGAGGTGTAGTCCATCTCTTGGGAGATGAAGCTCGCGGCCTCCCCCTGTCTTCCTGGTTAGGCTCTTGGGTTTTGGGGCAGGGCTGGGCTGCCTACTGCCAGGTGGCCTCGTGCAGCGTAGTGAGATGCCTCCTCTATCCACGGGCCCTGGGTTTGTCACTGTCCCTGGGCGCCAAACATAATCTGACTGAGCTGTACCCCTTGAGTTAGGAGATGGAGGCTGAAAAAGAAAAAAGTAGCCCCTGGACGAAGAGGGGCCTCTTGGGACTCTCCCCAAAGTCCTAGTGCCCAGTGAGTGGTTCGCTAAATGACAGAGGGGAAGGACTGGTGACGGATATTAGAAGACGAATCCTCATCTCATGCTAGTCGCTAAAAGAGGCAGGCAGAGAAGACTGCAGTAAATGAGGCAGGAGAATAGGGTCTGGAGGCAGGGAACCTATGGCTGTTTCACGTGACTTCTTAGACCTAAATTGAAAGGAAAACCCCAACTTTCCACGCCTAAGTAACAAAAGAACCAGAGGCTGTTCCCTTGGACCTTTTCTGCATGGCAGATGGGAAATTGGCTGTCTGCAACAAATCACACTGAGCGCCTTCCAGTCTTCGTTTGCAACTTTGTAACTTCACTCCAGCCTCTGAACGGTTGCTGTCCACAACCAATCAGACTGATGGCGGGAGAGTCTTCCTTTGCATAGAAGTATAATTTTGTAACTTCACCCTGGCCTCTGATTGGTTGCTTTCTGCAACCACTCAGACTGATTGTGGGCTACCACTTCAGTTACATCAAGAGAGCATAAAGTGGCCAATGGGAAACTTCTAGAGGGTATTTGGACCCCAGAAGATTCTGTGTCTGGGCCCTTGAGCTGCTGCGTGGGTTCGCTTCCCCACTATGGAGTGTACTTTTGTTTTCAATAAATCCCTGTCTTCGTTCTTTTGTTGTTCCATTATTTGCTTTGCCTGTAATCCCAGTACTTTGGGAGGCCGAGGCAGGTGGATCACTTGAGTCCAGGAGTTCGAGACCAGTCAGGCCAACAAGGCAAAACCCCGTCACTACTAAAAATATAAAAATTAGCTGGGCGTGTGGGTGCACTTGTGTAATCCTAACAACCTGGGCAACTGAGACATGAGAATCAAGAATCGCTTGAACCGAGGAGGCAGAGGCTGTAGTAAGCCAAGATTGCACCACTGCACTCCAGTCTGGGTAACAGAGTGAGACTCTGTCTCAAAAACAAACAACTGAGGACACATCTGTCAAACCCAGCCTCACCTACATGCATTAAAAAAAACCAAAAATCAATATGCCCTTCCTTATATTGGTTTTATTTTTTCTTATTATCCCAGGACATGCCCATTTAACCCAAAATTGAGCTTTTCTGAATAGAAAATGAAGTATGGAAGGCCGGTTGCAGTGGCTCACACCTGTAATCCCAGCACTTTGGGAGGCTGAGGCAGGCGGGTCACCAGATCAGGAGATCGAGATCATCCTGGCCAACATGGTGAAACCCCGTCTCTACTAAAAATACAAAAATTAGCTGGGCATGGTGGCGGGCGCTTGTAATCCCAGCTACTTGGCAGGCTGAGGTAGAAGAATCGCTGGAACCTGGGAGGCGGAGGTTGCAGTAAGCCAAGCTCGTGCCACTGCACTCCAGCCTGGTGACAGAGCGAGACTCCGTCTCCAAAAAAAAAAAAAAGAAAAGAAAAAAGAAAATGAAGTATGGGTAGTGAAATAGATTTACTCTGCCCTTCATTTTTGAGCCAGATACACATGAAGGTTGTTTCTATTTTGATCCCATTGTGTGATAGCCTCTATGATTAGCCTCCCTGTTGTGGTTTAATATTTCAGAGTTCTCCCAAAGCATGTGGTTGGAGCCTGATTATGACCTTTAGGGATTCCAAGACTAAAAAGATTATAGTGTGCACCCTTCCAAATGTAATTCAAAATATATGCAATTCTAAATCACAAAATAAGTGTAAGAAAGTACAAGAAAGTTCTAACTAATTTTCCCAAGATGTCTCATTTTGAAATTCTTAAAATTTTTTTTCTTTTTTTGTCCTCCAGCTTTGCTATGCCCTAAGCAGAAAATCAGTCTGCACTTGCCCCTCTCAGGACAAACTGCTTGTCTAACCTTCTATTTAAAAAAAAAAAAAAAAAAGCAGTTGATATTTGTGGGGGAGGGGCAAGACCTGACCTCACCATTCTTTTTTTTTTTTTGAGACAGAGTCTCACTCTGTCACCCAGGCTGGAGTGTAGTGGCAAGATCTCAGCTCACTGCAACCTCTCCCTCCTGGGTTCAAGCAATTCTCCTTCCTCAGCCCCCCAAGTACCTGGGACTACAGGCACACGCCACCATGCCCGGCTAACTTTTTTTTTTGCATTCTTAGTAGAGACGGGGTTTCGCCATGATGGCCAGGCTGGTCTTGAACTCCTGACCTCAGGTGATCCACCCGCCTCAGCCTCCCAAAATGCTGGGATTATAGGCGTGAGCCACCATGGCCAGCTGGACTTCACCATTCTTAATGTTCTTTTTCCTTGGAGGAAAAACTAAAGTGGTGATCTTTAAGCTGGTTCTGCACTGTGGAAGTAGTGCATTACAAAGATTAATAAAGCCTCTCTACCCACAGAAGGGGGAAAGGATTTGCATACAATCTTAGAAAAGCAAATGTAAATGGCTTTTAGATGTGAAAAGATGCCCAACTTTCTTTCTTTCTATTTATTTATTTATTTATTTATTTATTGAGACGGAGTCTCACTCTTGTTGCCCAGGCTGGAGTGCAATGGAGAGATCTCGGCTCACTGCAACCTCTGCCTCCTGGGATCAAGCAATTCTCCTGCCTCAGCCTCCCGAGTAGCTGGGACTATAGGTGTGTGCCACAATGCCAGGGTAATTTTTGTACTTTTTAGTAGAGACGGGGTTTCACCATGTTGGCAGGATGGTCTCAATCTCTTGACCTCGTGATCCCACCTGCCTCGGCCTCCCAAAGTGCTGGGATTATAGGCGTGAACCACAGTGCCCGGCCCCAACCTTTCTAATAGGAAAAATATATATACAAGTTTAAACCGGTATAAAATCATATTTTAATCTATTCAATTGTCAAAAATCCAAAAGTTTGAAAATGTTCTAGTGACTCCCCATTTCTTTCAGGGTTAAGCCAAGCTCCTTGTCCTGGCCTACAAGGCACTAAGGGTCTGGTGGTCCCCTGTCTAACTCTGCCTTTATTTGCTACTCTCTCCTTTCTCACCCTACCATAGTCATACTTGTGATTCCTTTTGGCTACCTTTTTTTCCTTTAATTTGAAAAATGCAAACTCAATTTTTTATGTAGTTGTTAACCCCAATGTTTAAAAAAAGTAAAGCATTTCATCCAAATTACTAACTAAAAGATAATAGCTAAGAATACCTGAACCAGATATCAAAGAATTGGGGGTAATGGGGGCCGGGCATGGTGGCTCATGCCTGTAATCCCAGCACTTTGGGAGGCTGAGGTGGACAGACCACTTGAGGCCAGGAGTTCGAGGCCAGCCTGGCCAAAATGGCAAAACCCCGTCTCTACTAAAAATACAAAAATTAGTTGGGCGTGATGATGCTCGCCTGTAGTCCCAGCTACTTGGGAGGCTGAGGCAGGAGGAGAATCGCTTGAACCGGGGAGGCAGAGGCTGCAGTAAGCCAAGATTGCGCCACTGCACTCTAGCCTGGGCAACAGAGCGAGACTCTGTCTCAAAAAAAAAAAAAAAAATGCAATTAACCATTAGATACTTCCATTCTTCACCTGCCAGTTGTTCCATTTCCTTTCTTCTTTCCCATATCACCTCCAAGATGTCCCTCCATTGCCCTAGATAGCTCAGCTCTGGCTCTCTGTGTATATTCTTCAACCAAACAAGAGCCTGAGAATCAGATTGATGGTGACTATTTCTAATTAGTCCAAATTAGTCCAGTGTGCCTCTTGGGGGCCTCCCACAATTCCACATGCAGCTTATAAAAGTGGTTGCCCAACACAAACTAATCTCTTTTCCCAGAAAACTTCTGCTTGTAAGAAATTTTTCTCCATTTATGCTTAAAGCAGACAGTGGGTACTCAACAAATAATAGTTCCTATCCTAGAGCCATTTGAGGATCTGACATCGGTTATAGGAGAGGGAATTATGAAAATGGAAAAAAGGGAGAAGGAGTGGAAAACTTGGATATATTGGGATAGATTTACCATTACACCAATTCAGAAGTTTTTTTCTTGCTTGGAGGTTTTTTCTTTTTCTTTTTTTTCAGACGGAGTCTCGCACTGTTGACCGGGCTGGAGTGCAGTGGTGTGATCTCGGCTCACTGCAACCTCCACCTCCTGGGTTCAAGTGATTCTTCTGCCTCAGCCTCCTGAGTAGGTGAGACTACAGGCACATGACACCATGCCCGCGTATTTGCATTTTTAGTAGAGACAGGGTTTCACTATGTTGGTCAGGTTGGTCTCAAACTCCTGACCTCATGATCTGCCTGCCTCAGCCTCTCAAAGTGCTGGGATCATAGGCATGAGCCACCGCACCCGGCCGCTTGGAGGTTTTTAAGGGAAAGGAAAAGGAAGAAGACAGGGTCATAAAGGATTTCACAAAAATACATCATTAAATATGAAACTATAGAATGGATTGTTGGCCAGGCATGGTAGCTCACGTCTGTAATCCCAGCACTTGGGAGGCCAAGGTGGGCAGATTACTTAAACTCAGGAGTTTGAGACTATCCTCGGCAACATGGCAAAACCCCATCTTTACCAAAAATACAAAAAATTAGCTGGGCATGGTGGCGCACACCTGTAGTCCCAGCTACTTGGGAGGCTCAGTGAGGAGGATCACTTAAGCCCAGGAGGCCGAGGTTGCAGTGAGCCATCATCGTGCCACTGCACTCCAGCCTGGGTGAATGAGTGAGACACTATCTCAAAAAAAAAAAAAAAGTTACTTTATTCTTAATATTGTTGGCAATTAAGCAGACATACTAACATTGTAACATTAACATTTATTTAGAATCTCTTTTGAAGCTGTCCTTGACCTGTTTCTCAAGACTGGAATTCTGCTGGGTGCAGTAGTACATGCTTGTAATCCCAGCACTTTGGGAGGCTGACACAGGAGGATGACTGGAGGCCATGACTTCAAGACTAGCTTGCCGCACAACATAGCAAGATTCTGTCTCTACAAAAATAAAAAAAAAATTAGCTTATTCATCTCTAGCTGTCAGTCCCTGGTGTGAGTCCAGTACAAGGGGGAGGAAGAGGAATTAACAATCACTAAATATGTACTCTGTGCTCAATCTGTGTAATACCTCTTACATACACTCTTTCATTTACTCCTTCCAACAAGCCTTTAGTTAGAAAACGCTATCTCCATTTTTTACATGAACCTGCAGATGAGAAATTAATTATTTTTTTAATGTTTCCAGAAAGTCAGCTATAATGCTGGCATTTGATCCCACATGTGCACACTCCAAACTTCATAATATTTCCACTGTATTATTTTGCCTATTCCAAATATAGCTTTATTTGCAGAGCGAATAATTGTGCTGATATTTGGTGAGATAGCATGTGCAATAGAAAATCCAGTTTATGATTTAAATGGAGGCAGAAGATGTAGATACAGGCAAATCGTAACATCACCTATGTTAGCTCTTGTTTCTGTTTTGCCTTTCCCATTTGACAAAGAACTGTTTGTAGCAGTTAAGGGCTATTTTATTTTCTGAGATGGAGAGAACAGCATGAAGGGCATACCATTAGTAGGTATGGTTGTGTGTACCTGTAGTTCCAGCTACTTAGTAGGCTGAGGCAGGAAGCCAGGACTTTAAGGTTAGTGAGTTATGATCATGCCACTGCACTCGAACCTGGGTGACAGAGGGAGACCCTATCTCTAAAAGAAATAAAACAAACAAAAGAAAGATGTGAACTTTTTTTTTTTTTTTTTGAGACAGAGTCTTACTCTGTCGCCCAGGCTGGAATGCAGTGGCGCGACCTTGGCTCATTGCAACCTCTGCCTCCTGGGTTCAAGCGATTCTCCTGCCTCAGCCTCCCAAGTACTCGGGATTACAGGTGCCTGACACCATGCCCGGCTAATTTTTGTATTTTAAGTAGAGACGGGGTTTCATCATGTTGGCCAGGCTGGTCTCGAACTCCTGACCTCAAGTGATCTGCCTGCCTTGGCGCCAAAGTGCTGGGATTATAGGCGTGAGGCACCATGCCCGGCCAAAAACTCTATAGATATTTAAATTATATCTGCAATTTTAAACTAAGAACTGCCCTCCTCTATATCTTAAGGTTTTGAAAGCAAAAGACATGTTGGAGGTAATTAAATGGGTAGAGGTGGCTTCATGCTGGCATTGTTTTAAGTCTGAAAAAAGTGGGGCTGGCATCAGTGGCCTCTGTGGTTTCTGAAAGGATTGGTTTTTACCTGATGTTGCTTGCCTTGTGTTTCTAGGCAGAGGACCTGCCCATGAACTTCTGCAACCAGTTCACTCTCTGCTTAGGTTTTGGTTCGGCCCTCGCCATCTGGACTAGTAACAGAGTCTGGGAAGTGATGATGCACAGCGAGGGCTCAGGGTCACACAGCAGGTCTCTCAGATCTAGCGGTAGGCAAACACAGGTTGGAGGTAAAAGCCCCTGAGATCTGTGGAAATGAATGAAGGTCTAGATAGCAAAAAGCTTACATGCCCATAGCAGCTTAGATTATGGTCCAACTGTCTAAAACTTTATATATCAGTGAATTGTTTCCAATTTTGATCTACAAAACCTACCGGTTTCTGAGTTGCCAAACATGTCACTCCTCTGCAATAATCACATTCCAAGTAGTCTTTCTAAAGTCGAATGATCTGGACCTCCCAAGCCATGTCTAATGTTAACATCTAAGTTCCTGTGTTGGTCCTAGAAGTAACTCTTACATCATTATCTTCTTTCAATTAAAAAAAAAAAACTTTTAGTTTTTAATGTTTTCTTTCTTTTCTTTTTCTTTCTTTCTTTTTTTTTTTTTTTGAGATGAAGTCTCCTTCTGTCGCCCAGGCTGGAGTGCAGTGATGCGATCTTGACTCACTGCAACCTCCGCGTCCCAGGTTCAAGTGACTGTCCTGCCTCAGCCTTCGGAGTAGCTGGGATTAAAGGTGCCCACCACCACGCACGGCTAATTTTTGTATTTTTATAGAAATGGAGTGTCACCATGTTGGCCAGGCTGGTCTCGAACTCCTGACCTCAAGTGATCCACCCACCTTGGCCTCCCAAAGTGCTGGGATTACAGGTGTGAGTCACTGTGCCTAGCAGTTTTTATGTTTTCTTATTGCAAAAGAAATACATGTTCATTGTGCAGAACATTTAGACATTACATGTAAGCACAAGAAGAAAAGTCACCCATAATCCTACCATCTAGCAATAACTACTGTTATTTTCAATATATATCTTTCTGGTCTTCTTTCCATACATTTATATTTACATATATATGCTTTTATTTTTTGTCCAAATGGAACCATATGACCGAGGAATTGCAAATGCTGGTTTTATTTAATGATACCACATCATCATTTATCTGAGTCACTTAAAAATTATTCTAGGCCAGGCGCACTAGCTCATGCCTGTAGTTGCAGCACTTTGGGAAGACTAGGGAGGTGGATCATTTGAGCCTAGGAGTTCAAAACCAGCCTGGGCAACATGGCAAAACCCTACGCCTACAAAATATCAAAAAATAAAACATTAGCCGGGCGTGGTGGCTTATGCCTGTAGTCCCAGCTAGTTGGGAGACTGAGGTGGGAGGATCCCTTCAGCCTAGGAGGTGGAGGTTGCAATGAACTGAGATCATGCCACTGCATTCCAGCCTGGGCAACAGAGTGAGATCCTGTTTCAAAATAAATAAATAAATAAATAAAATAAAAATTATTCTATAATATGTTTCTTGGCTATTCAGGTTGAGGATCCCGTATCCAAAATGTCTGGGAGCAGAAGTGTTTTGGAAATTAGACCATTTTGGATTTTGGAAGACTTGCATATACATAATGAGATATTTTGGGGATGGGACTGAAGTCTAAACACAAAATTCATTTATGTTTCATATACACCTTATACATATAGCCTGAAGGTAATTTTATACAATATTTTAAATAGTTTTGTGCATGAAACAAAGTTTTGACTGTGTGTGTGTGTGCGCGCGCGCGTGCGTGCGTGTTTTAAACAGAGTCTCGCTCTGTCACCCAGAGTGACAGATCTTGGCTCACTGCAACCTCCGTCTCCCGGGTTCAAGCGATTCTCCTGCCTCAGGCTCCTGAGTAGCTGGGATTACAGGTGCGCGCCACTATGCCTGGCTAATTTTTGTATTTTTAGTAGAGACAGGGCTTCACCATGTTGGCCAGGCTGGTCTTGAATTCCTGACCTCAGGTGATCCGCCTGCCTTGGCCTCCCAAAGTGCTAGGATTACAGGCGTGAGCCACCACAACTGGCTTGATTGTGTTTTGTCTTATGAGGTAGGTCAGGTATGGAATTTTCCCATTGTGGTGTCACGTTAACACTCAAGAAGTTTCGGGTTGGAGAACATTTAAGATTTTGGATTTTTTTGATTAGGGATGCTCAACCTGTATATAATTCTACAATATGAATATGCTATAATTTCTTTAATTATCTATTGTTTCCAATCTAGATTATTTCCCACTTTTGTTATTCTAAATAACAATAAATGGACATTCCTGTAACTATTTCTGCTTATTTTCATAGATTAAATTCCTAAACAAGAATTGATAAGTCAGGCTGGGCACGGTGGCTTATGCCTGTAATCCCAGGACTTTGGGAGGCTGAGGCGGGCAGATCACAAGGTCAGGAGTTCGAGACCAGCCTGACCAACATGGTGAAACCCCGCCTCTACTAAAAATACAAAAAATAGCCGGACATGGTGCCTGTAATCCCAGCTACTCAGGAGGCGGAGGCAGGAGAATTTCTTTTTCTTTTTCTTTTTTTTTTTTTTTGAGACGAAGTCTCACTCTGTCACTCAGCCAGGCTGGAGTGCAGTGGCGCAATCTCGGCTCACTGCAACCTCTGCCTCTCGGGTTCAAGCAATTCTCCTTGAATCACACCTGGCTAATTTTTGTATTTTTAGTAGAGACAGGGTTTCATCGTATTGGTCAGGTTGGTCTCAAACTCCTGACCTCAGGTAATCCACCCACCTGGGCCTCCCAAACTGCTGGGATTACAGGCATGAGCCATTGTGCCCGGCCCAAAGTTTATTAATTGGTAATCTTTGCCATTTCGACAGAAAAACGCATACTGTCATCTCATCATGATTTATTTTGTAAACCTCTGATTACTAGTAATACCAAATATCTTTCATCTATTTATTGGCGATTTGTAATTATTCTATGAACCTCTTATTCATATTGTTTGCCAGTTTTCTTTTGAGGGTTTCTAATTTGATTTAAGGGTATTAACCCTTTATCATGTTGCAAATATTTCCCTTCATATTATTGTTTGCATTTCACTTTTAACTATTTCTCTCTTTTTCAAAGTTGGTTTTTAAATTTTTATGTAGACAAATCTACCATTATTTTATTTTATGGATATGCCTTTGGTATCATACTTAGAAAAGGTTCTCTTTTTTATTTTATTTTATTAATTAATTTATTTTTTTGAGACAGAGTCTTGCTCTGTTGCTCAGGCTGGAGTGCAATGTCACGTTCTTGGCTCACTGCAACCTCTGCCTCCCGGGTTCAAGCAATTCTCGTGTCTCAGCCTCCTGAGTAGCTGGGATTACAGGTGTGTGCCAATATGCCCAGCTAATTTTTGTATTTTTAGTAGAGACGGGGTTTCGCCATGTTGGCCAGGCTGGTCTTGAACTCCTGGCCTCAGGTGATCTACCCTCTCAGCCTTCCAAAGTGCTGGGAGTACAGGCATGAGCCACTGTGCCGGGCCAGGTTCTTTTTTTTATGTATAATTCTCCAAGGTCTCAAAAACGCTCAAGACCTCTTCATAATTTGGAGCTTTATATTTATTAAGCAGTGTTTTGCCTTTAAATTCATCTTGTTTGCTTCCAAAATGTAACACTTCACTAGTTGGTAGTTTCCTTCACTTCTTGCATTGAGGTCTGTCTACATGTTCCACAGAACATTTATTTATTTATTTATTTATTTATTTATTACTTTTTGAGATGAAGGCTCGCCCTGTCGCATCTCGGCTCACTGCAACCTCCGCCTCCCAGGTTCATGTGATTCTCCTGCTTCCGCCTCCTGAGTAGCTGGGACTACAGGCATGCACCATCACACCTGGCTAATTTTGTATTTTTAGTAGAGACGGGATTTCACCATGTTAGCCAGGCTGGTCTTGAACTTCTGACCTAAGGTGATCCACCTGCCTCGGCCTCCCAAAGTGCTGGGATTACAAGCGTGAGCCACCGCACCCGGCCATGTTCCACAGAACATGAAATGTCAATCACATATGGTTCATTCTAATCTATATGCACATAATTATATATTTTTTCTAGATTTTTCATATAGATAACTTTTGAATGGAAAAGGAAGTTTCATCCCCCATTTAGATTAGAAAATAATTTCCTTTTATTTGAACAGAATCAGCCATATAGAATCCTATCCCTTGGAATAATCCACATGGCTTCTTTCTTACTTTCTTTTCTTTTCTTCTTTCTTTCCTTCCTTCCTTCCTTTTCTTTCTTTTTTTTTTTGTTTTTTGATGGAGTCTTACTCTGTCACCCAGGCTGGAGTGCAGTGGTGCAATCTCGGCTCACTGAAGCCTTGACCTCCTGGGCTCAAACGATGTTCCCACCTTGGCCTCCTGAGTAGCTGGAACCACAGGCGCACACCACCATACCCACTAATTTTTTTTTTTTTTTTTTTTTTTTAAATAGAGGCCAGGTGCGGTGGCTCATGCCTGTAATCCTGGCACTTTGGGAGGCTGAGGTGGGTGGATCACCTGAGGTACGGAGTTCGAGAACAGCCTGGCCAGCATGGTGAAACCCGTCTCTACTAAAAATACAAAAATTAGCCAGGCATGGTGGCGGGCACCTGTAATCCCAGCTACTTGGGAGACCGAGGCACGAGAATCGCTTGAAACCAGGAGGCGGAGGCTGCAGTGAGCTGAGATCACACCACTGCATTCCACCCTGGGCGACAGAGCAAGACTCCATCTCAAAATATATATATATATACACATATATATGGAGAGACGAGGTCTCACTGTGTTGCCCAGGCTGGTCTTGAACTCCTGGGCTCAAGTAATCCTCCCACCTCCGCCTCCCTAAGTGCTGGAATTACAGGTGTGAGCCATTGCACCCAGCCTCCTTTCTTTCGCTTCTGATATCTGTGAGGAAGTGGAGACCTTAGAGAAAAGTGGCATGATCTTTCTTAAATAAGCTTTAGCTCCTAGCTGTTTCACCAGTTATGTTTTTATTTTATAAGTAATGAATTGCTAGGATTTTGATTAGATTCTGCAAGTAATAATTTTGGATTGTAAGACAGCATCATATGGCATTTTCTAATGGTAGGACTACTTCTTAGTGGGAATAAAGAATGCCTGTTTTGGCTGGGCGTGGTGACTCATGCCTGTAATCCCAGCCCTTTGGGAGGCCGAGGTGGGTGGATCACCTGAGGCCAAGAGTTTGAGACCAGCCTGACCAATATGGTGAAACCCCGTCTCTACTAAAAATACAAAAATTAGCAGGGCATGGTGGTGCGTGCCTGTAATCCCAGCTACTCGGGAGGCTGAGGCAGGAGAATCACTTGAACCCGGGAGGTGGAGGTTGCAGTGACCCATTATCAGGCCACTGCACTCCAGACTGTGCGACAGTGCAAGACTCCATCTCGAAAGGAAAAAAAAAAAAAAAAAAAGAATGCCTGTTTCTCAGAATAGGAGATTTGAAAGAAAAACATTAAGGAAAAAAAATTAAAGAATTAAAGAAAAATGTGACTATAAAACATCTCTATTACCAAGTCCTACCTGAGTTACAGGACAACGGCTTATAGAAAATAGTACTGCAGTCACCTCTGTGGTACTTATGAGGAATGATCATAATTTACTAAGATAGTATTTCCAGGTAATGTCTTATTTGCTGACAGACAAGGCTCAGGAACTGTCTCCGAGACTCATCAAAGCTAGGTTCCAGACAAATAGGGTGATGTCCTTTCCTAAAGGGGAAACTGGACTGGGATGGGACTGTCATTCAGCTGAAATCACCAACAGGATTCCTGCTACAAAAACCAGGTTTTCTAGAGCTCAGGGTCTCAGCTCTGCTATAAAGCCTTCCCACACTGGCTGCCTCGGATACCTTCCAAAATATGGGTACACCCCAAATTCAAGGACTGTTATCACTTACCATCCTCTATCCAGTCAGTACCCATCCTCCTGAGCTCATTGTGATCCATGTACTTCGATAAAAGGCCTAAAGGCAGGATAAAGTCAGTGAGTCTGTGATCTGGCTTTTGCTCTTGGAAATGAATATCTAAAAGTTTTTATCATTAAGACATCTAAGCAGCCGGCAGAATCGGCCTTCTGATAATTAGGCACATTCCAAAAACTGGGCTTCCAGGTGCCTGGTAGTTACCTATAGGTAACAGGGCCCCTTCTTCCAAGGTCATCTTCATAAAGAATGGGGATACTTGGCCGGGTGCAGTGACTCACAGCCGGGTACAGTGACTAATGCCTGTAATCCCAGCACTTTGGGAGGCTGAGGCAGGAAGACTGCTTGAGCCCAGGAGTTTAAGACCAGCCTGGGCAATGTAGCAAGACCTTGTCTCTTAAAAAAAAAAAATTGGCTGGGCATGGTGGCACATGCCTATAGTCCCAGCTACTCAAGAGGCTGAGGGAGGTAGGAGGATTGCTTGAGCCCAGGATGTTGAGGCTGCAGCAAGCCATGATGGTGCCACTGTGCTTCAACTTGGGCAACGAAGTGAGACCTTGTCTCAAACCACCACCCCCGCCTACACACATAAAACCCCCACACCATACATACATAAAAATGGGGATACTGACTGGGCGCGGTGGCTTATGCTTGTAATCCCAGCACTTTTGGAGGCTGAGGTGGGTGGGTCACCTGAGGTCAGGAGTTCAAGACTAGCCTGGCCGACATGGTGAAACCCCATCATTACTAAAAATACAAAAATTAGGCCAGGCGTGGTGGCTCACGCCTGTAATCCCAGCACTTTGGGAGGCCGAGGCGGGCGGATCACCTGAGGTCAGGAGTTCAAGACCAGCCTGGCCAACATGGTGAAACCCCATCTCTACTAAAAAATATAAAAATTAGCAGGGTGTGGTGGCAGGCGACTTAATCCCAGCTACTTGGGAGGCAGAGGCAGGAGAATCTGAACCCGGGAGGCAGAGGTTGCAGTGAGCTGAGATCAAGCCATTGCATTCAAACCTGGGGGACAAGAGCGAGACTTCTCTCAAAAAAAAAAAAAAAAAAAAAGAAAAATTAGCCAGGTGTGGTGGCAGGCACCTGTAATCCCAGCTACTCAGGAGGCTGAGGCAGGACAATCACTTGAACCCGTAAGGTGGAGGTGGCAGTGAGCCGAGATCGTGCCACTGCACTCCAGCCTGGGCAGCAAGAGTGAAACTCAGTTTCAAAAACAAAACAAAACAAAACAAAACAAAAAAAAGACAGAGGGCCAGGCACCGTGGCTCACGTCTGTAATCCCAGCACTTTGGGAGGCCGAGGCGGGCAGATCACGAGGTCAGGAAATCGAGACCATCCTGGCTAACACGGTGAAACCCTGTCTCTACTAAAAATACAAAAAAAATTTAGCCAGGCGTGATGGCGAGCGCCTGTAGTCCCAGCTACTTGGGAGGCTGAGGCAGGAAAATGGCATGAACCCGGGAGGCGGAGCTTGCAGTGAGCCGAGATGGCGCCACTGTACTCCAGCCTGGGTGACAGAGCAAGACTCCGTCTCAAAAAAGAAAAAAAGAAGGGATGCTTGACAACATAATTTGGGAAAGTACAGGACAAAAGTGACTGTAGGAATGAAAGGACTTTCTTTGTACCTACAAACAAGACTGCTGATCTTCTGATGGGAAGTTTTGGGTTCTTGGAGTACGTCAGTGTTTGTTCTAGGATGTTAATTTTCCCCTTGCACTTTTTTTCCTAAGTATGGAAAAAAGTAAGTATAAAGCAGTGAAGCAGCAGCACTCTATTGATCAGCCTTACCATAGTTTCTGGGGTCAGAGACTCTTATCAGAGAGAGTACAGTAGTGTTTGAAATAACTACAGTTGCTGAATGAGTATTATACCCGAATAACAAGCCCCTAGACCAAGTTATTCTAAATCCTGTGAATGCCCCTTGCTTGTACCCACTCATGCCATATATTGTGCCTGTAATGTTTCTAAAGCCATCTTGGCTTCTCTGTATCTAAGTCTTTGTTCTTTAAGTTCCACCTTGAGTTCTGCCTCCCTATGAGCTTGTCCCTGACTGCTTGCCTGCCTGACCTAACCCTGCTCTGAGCATTTTGCAGGTACTCCTCTCCTGGCACGCACTTTTTTACATCGAGGTTTTATCTCCTTTGCTAGCTTGCAGGCTCCCCTCAGGAAGTTTGTTTTTGTTTTTGTTTTTGTTTTTTCAGAAGGAGACTTGCTCTGTCGCCCAGGCTGGAGTGCAGTGGCGCGGTCTTGGCTCACCGCAACCCTCACCTCCTGGGTTCAAGCAATTCTCCTGCCTCAGCCTCCCAAGTAGCTGGGACTATAGGTTCCTGCCCCCAAGCCCAGCTAATTTTTTTTTTTTTGTATTTTTGGTAGAGACGGGGTTTCACCATACTGGCCAGGCTGGTCTCAAACTCCTGACCTTGTGATCCACCCGCCTCGGCCTCCCAAAGTGCTAGGATTACAGGCGTGAGCCACCACGCCCAGCCGCCTCAGGAAGTTTTAATCCTTGGGTTCTCTATGGCCTGTTACGGCTTTTGGGTGAAGGAAGGCACCTCTCAGTGGATCTTTTATAAGGACAGGCACCTCAAGAATAGGAGGGGGAGGCTGGGCATGGTGGCTCATGCTTGTAATCCCAACACTTTGGGAGGTTGAGCTGAGTGGATCACCTGAGGTCAGGAGTTCCAGAACAGCCTGGCCAACATGGCAAAACCCCAGCTCTGCTAAAAAATACAAAACTTAGCCAGACATGGTGGTGTAAGCCTGTAATCCCAGCTACTTGGGAGGCTGAGGCCTGGGCAACTGAGACTCTGTCTCAAAAAAAAAAAAAAAAAAAGGAAGGGGAAAATAGGAATTTATTTTGATAGAACTTACGGCTTAATTAACATGGACAACTTGTAGTTGACAGCACCAAATTTCCTTCTGTAAATACTGTCATCAGTGTATCAGCTATAGGTTTGGGTGCAGATCAGACAGATAATCCCTAATGGAAACCCCGACACAAGGGCACTGCAAGTCTGATCACAGAAAGCTTCTGTGGGTCCTAAAGAGATGATACATATGGAAGACTCCTGGGAATAGTCAGTCCTAGGGTCTGCTAGGTGGTTCTAGGGTCAGCTTCTAGAAAACCATGGATGGGCTTCCTGAGGCAGCCCAGGCTCAAGCTTGACCCTGAGATCAGCCACAGTAGCCTCTGTGGAGTTCGTGAAGAGAAATGACACCACCTGGGTCCTGGCAGAACCAGTGGCATGCTGCCATCATGCTGCATGGCCACACAGCATGGCAGCCCTTGCTTGGGACTCCCTGGACATGCTCTGATGGACAGTAAAACAATCCGTTCTAGTCAAGGAAAGGATTCAAGATAGTTATAAAAGCAATATATAACTCCATTTCAATTCAGTCCATAAGTAACTTTTTCAGCATCAACCTGACCTTGTAGCCTCTGACCCATGTTAGAAGGGCTCCTAAGAGTCCACCAGTCTTTTCATGACTAAGAGTGGCAATCGAAACTAACTTTGTGACTCAGTTGGGAGGGAACTATAGAAACATAAATCCACAATAAAAAACAGGTCATAGATATCAACTGCTGATGTGAAAAGAAATGGGAAATGTTTCTTGTATGCCATGTTCTGTCATTAAATAGTGTGTCAGAAGAAAATAGGTCTCTCAGTATGTTAAAGAGTTAACAAAGCCATTATTGCTCACATACAAAGAATCTGCAGATTGTTCCTGCTTCAGTAGGTTTGATGTGCCAGGGATCTTTGGAGTACACTTCTTGGGGCAGCTTCCACTTCAGGAACTGGGCACATATAGTTAGGACTCGCCTGCTCTCCTGTGAAAAAGATGATCATAGATCAGCATTTTCAAACATTTTTATTTTTTTGAGCTGGAATCTCACGCTGTCGCTCAGGCTGGACTACAGCAGTGCCATCTTAGCTCACTGCGACCTCCACCTCCCGGGTTCAAGCAATTCTCTTCCCTCAGCCTCCTGAGTAGCTGGGATTATAGGCGCCCACCACCATGCCCGGTTAATTTTTGTATTTTTAGTAGAGACAGGGTTTTGCCACGTTGGCCAGGCTGGTCTTGAACTCCTGGCCTCGGGTGATCCACCCACCCTGGCCTCCCAAAGTGCTGGGATTACAGGCGTTCTGAACCACCGTGCCCAGCCTCATTTCTAAACAGAGGTAATCTTTCTTCAATAAAACTAGTACTAAAGTGCAATATGAAAAACTGATAAAAGAGAGCAGAAGAGCGGAAAGGAACTAGAATCCTGCCCTCCTCCTCCAACTTTTCCAAATAGTCCTTACGTGGAATCCACAAAAACCCTGGGGTTCTGGGGAGGATGTAGAAACCACTGGTGTTGGGCAAAAGTGACAGCTTGAAGATGTAATCCCTAGACCAGAGGTTTGGGCAGGAATTCCCATTACCCTGTGCCCTAGAGATGAAGCTCCCACCTCCACTTACTGTTCCTATGCCATTTTTCTGTCACTCTACAAAGGAAGTGTAGCCCCTGACTTCTGTCCTTGTGGCATCTCTGGGTTGGAAGGAAGGAACTCTAGAGGACTGATCTCTTCCTGATCCACATCCTTGAGCAAAATTTAGCAAGTGGGTCTCTTTTCTAGTTCATTGTTCTCAGAATGCCACCCATACACCATGCAACACCTCTGATGAATCTCCAAGCCAGTATTTTATCTCAGGTCCACTAGATGTTTGGGCCATAAAAATTCCTTTGGCTACTGATGGGCATATAAATTACTTCAGCCACTGTGTTTAGTGGTTTATAAATATCTAATAAAAAGTTAAAGATACCTGGATATTCTACTTGAGGGTTTATGCCCTCAAGAAACTCTCATATGCGTGCACAAGGAAACAGGTAAAATAATTGCAGAACTGTAATCACGAAAAATTGAAATGTCAGGCCAGGCACAGTGGCTCATGCCTGTAATCCCAGCTTTTTGGGAGGTCAAGCAGGTAGATCATTTGAGGTCAGGAGTTTGAGACCAGCCTGGCCAACATGGCAAAACCCCATCTCTACTAAAAATACAAAAATTAGCCAGGCATGGTAGTGGGCAGCTGTAATCCCAGCTACTCAGGAGGCTGAGGCAGAAGAATTGCTTGAACCCAGGAGGTGGAGGTTGCAGTGATCCGAGATCGCACCACTGCACTCCAGCCTGGGCGACAGAGACCCTGTCTCAAAAATATATATGTATATCTATCTATCTGTCTGTCTGTCTGTCTGTGTGTGTGTGTGTATGTATGTATGTATGTATGTATGTATCTATCTATCTATCTATCTATCTATCTATCTATCTATCTATCTATCTATATGAGTATATGAATGCTTCTTTTCTTTGCAGAGTTGGCTCTGGATTTGAAGTTTGAGGGATGAGAGACACCAACAGTAGGCCTTACCTCAGCTACTGCATCATTTTCATCCTGAGAATACAGAAGTAGTGGGACCAAGCTGTCCAGGACTTGGTTCTCTATACTCTTCTTATCTGGGTTTTTTACAGACTTTATGGCGGCTCCAAAGAGAGTCACGGAGAAATGATGAACATCAGATCTCACCTGGGAAGGGAGTAGCCAAAGGGAAGCAATTCACTGAACGTGTGCGTGCTTAGCTTGTAACAACCTGGGAGGGGTTGAAAAAAGCCAGTCCTGACAATGAGGCTATTTAGCTGTATGTAGCTGAAGGCAAGAAATAAAATATACGTGGACACAGGCCAGGCGCAGTGGCTCACGCCTGTAATCCCAGCACTTTAGGAGGCTGAGGCGGGCAGATCACTTGAGGTCAGGAGTTCAAGACCAGCCTGGCCAATATGGGGAAACCCCATCTCCACTAAAAATACAAAAATTAGCCGGGCGTGGTGGCGCATGCCTGTAGTCCCAGCTACTCGGGAGGCTGAGGCAGGAGAATTGCTTGAACCCAGGAGGTGGAGGTTGCAGTAGGCCAAGATCATGCCACTGCACTCCAGCCTGGGTGACAGAGCAAGACTCCGTCTCCCTCCCCCTCTCTCTCTGTATATGGACACAGTAAGACTTGCTGCTTTGGCACTACTTGTTTTCTCACCCTACAAGTGAGAGATGCACATAGTCTCACCTGTAGTCGGCAAACCTCGTGCCTGGTACAGGCAGGAACCATTCACACCGGCTGCTTTGCTGAAATTCGAAATCCCAGCCTTGGTATGTTTTACTCTTCCAAGGATGCTGGTCATTGTGCTCTATGCATTTCCTCTTGAGAAATATATGGCATTTGGGACAGGGACATAAGTATCATCCACCATCTTGACCCAGTTCTGATAGTTCTTGAAGGGAAAGACAATGTTTTCCCCTTCCCCATCACAAAGCAGGGTAGTACCTTAGCAAGTTTCTATGTTCAGTTGTTTTTTTTTTTTTTTTTGGTTAAACCTGAAAAACAATAACATCTGCCCTATCAACATCACAGGTTACCTAGAAGGGTCTTAAGAGAGGAGGTTTGAAATGCTCTGAAAGTAAAAGTCCTATACCAAGTAGAGTGTATTTATTACTATACCAACTTCTGTTTGCTGTTATGCCCATTACCCTCCTCCTAGGAAAGTCTCTCCTCTCTGATTGTCTTACATCACCAAATAAAGAGAACAGGGTCCTCGTCATGGCAGCCAGGGTAGTGAAATCCATTGTTCTAACAAGTTGCAGGAGTATCTGGATGGCTGACAGAACGATCTTCTCATCGGTTTCACGCAAGCTGTCTACAATGTATGGCAACAGGCTCTTGATGTCTTCTCTCTGCGTGGCCAAAGGGAGCACATCACCTTTTCTCCAAATCGCACGTCACCTGGTACCAAAGGGGGTGCTCCCCATCTTTACTCAGTACCTAGTGCTCACTGATTTTTGTTAGGGCTGGTAGATCCAGAAGGGAGAAGAAGGGGATATGATGGCCTTCTCTCAGTACTGGCAGGTCTGATACATAGAAGAGGGGCAGAGCTGCTTTGAGTTGCCTCAAGGGCAAAAGTGGGACCAGGCAGGGAAGGTCTAGGGCTATGGGCTTGGGCTCACTGTAAGGAAGAGCTCTGCTAACAAGGGAAAGTGGAACAGGTCACTCAGGCCACAGTGAGCTCCCAAACACACAAGATATCCAAACAGAGGCTCAAAGATCCTGATATGGTTTGGCTCTGTGTCCCCACCTAAATCTCATCTCGAACTGTAATTCCCACTTGCAGAGGGAGAGACTTGGTGGGAAGTGATTGGATCATGAGGGCGGTTTCCCCCATGCTGTTCTCATGATAGTGAGGGAGTTCTCAGGAGATCTGATGGTTTTAAAATGGCAGTTTTGGCTGGGTGCAGTGGCTCATGCCTGTAATCCCAGCACTTTGGGGGGCTGAGGCAGGTGAATCACTCGAGGTCAGGAGTTCGAGACCAGCCTGGCCAATACAGCGAAACCCCACCTCTACTAAAAATACAAAAATTAGGCTGGGCACAGTGGCTTACGCCTGTAATGCCAGCACTTTGGGAGGCCGAGGTGGGCAGATCACCTGCGGTCAGGAGTTCGAGCCCACCCTGACCAACATGGCAAAACCCTGTCTCTACTAAAAATACAAAAATTCGCCAGGCATGGTGGCACATACCTGTAATCCCAGCTACCTGGGAGGCTGAGGCAGGAGAATCGCTTGAACCAGGGAGGCGGAGGTTGCAGTGAGCTGAGATCGCACCATTGTACTCCAGCCTGGGTAACAAGAGCAAAACTCTGTCTCAAAAAAAAAAAAAAAAAAAAAAAAGCCTGGCGTGGTGGTGCCTGCCTGTAGTCCCAGCTACTCAGGAGGCTGAGGCAGGAGAATTGCTATAGCTTGAACTCAGATAGCAGAGGTTGCAGTGAGCTGAGATCACACCACTGCACTCCACCCTAGGTGACACAGCGAGACTCAATCTCAAAAAAAAATAAAATAAAATAAAATAAAAGTGGCAGTTTCCCCTGCTTTCTGTCTCTCTCCTGCTCCGCCATTGTGAAGATGTACCTGCTCCCCTTTGCCTTCCACCATGATTGTAAGTTTCCTGAGGCCTCCCTAGCCATGTAGAATTGTGAATCTAGTAAACCCCCTTTGTTTATAAATTACCCAGGCTCAGGGAGTATCTTTATAGCAGTGTGAAAATGGATCCCCTGGCAGGAATTCAAGCAGAATTTGACCGAGGACTTAAGGGTTCTTCTCATTCTGAATGGGGATTCTGCTCTTCTGAAACTACTGAAAGGAAGCAATCTCAGGGTTGTAAAGTTTAAACATACACATGAAAAAGTAAGTAGAATATAAACGCAAGTTAGGAAGCCAGTTTAAAAAAAAAGAAAAAGTAAGTAGAATAAAGCAATAGATATTAATGTATCCAATCAACCAGAATTAATATACGCTGACATTTGTCATTTTTGCTTCAGAAACACTTCTTTTTTTTTTTTTTTGAGACAGTATGTCGCTCTGTCATTCAGGCTGGAGTGCAGTGGCGCAATCTTGGCTCACTACAACCTCTGCCTCACGGGTTTAAGCAATTCTCCTGCCTCAGCCTCCCAAGTAGCTGGGACTACAGGCACATGCCACCATGGCTAATTTTTGCATTTTTAGTAGAGATGGGGTTTCACTATGTTGGCCAGGTTAGTCTCAAACTCCTGACTTCACGTGATCTGCTCGCCTTGGCCTCCCGAAGTGCTGGGGTTACAGGTGCGAGCCACTGCGCCTGGCCCCAAATATTTTTAAATAAAATATTTGGTGAAGTGGCTCATGCCTGTAATCCCAGCTACTCTGCAGCTGAGGTAAGAGGACTGCTTAAGGCCAGGAGTTCAAGGCTGCAGTGAGCCATGATCATGCCACTGTTCTCTAGCCTGGGCAACAGAGCAAGACCCTGTCTCTAAAAAAATTTAAAAAGTAAAAATAGGCCGGGTGTGGTGGCTCACGCCTGTAATCCCAGCACTTTGGGAGGCCAAGGCGGGCGGATCATGAGGTCAGGAGATCAAGACCATCCTGGCTAACACATGAAACCCCGTCTCTACTAAAAATAAAAAAAATAGGCAGGGGAATGGCATGAATCCGGGAGGTGGAGCTTGCAGTGAGCCGAGATTGTGCCACTGCACTTCAGCCTGGGTGACAGAGCAAGACTCTGTCTCAGAAAAAAAAAAAAAAAATAAGTAAAAATAAATAAATAAATAAAATAGAACTCCAAGCCACCTGTGGTGGTTCACACCTGTAATCCCAGCATTTTGGAAGGGTGAGGCAGGCAGATAGCTTGAGGTCAGGAGTTCGAGACCAGCCTGGCCAACATGGTGAAACCCTGTCCCTACTAAAACATACAAAAATTAGCCAGGTGTAGTGGCAGATGCCCGTAGTCCCAGGTATTTCGAAAGCTGGGACTTGTGGAGACTTGGAGAATCACTTGAAGCCGGGAGGCAGAGGTTGCGGCGATCCGAGATCGTGCCACTGCACTCTAGCCTGGGTGACAAAGAGAGTCCCTGTCTCAAAAAAAAAAAAAGAATAGAACTCCAGTGACAAAACTGAAGCTTCAGAAATTCCTCATGTCTTCTGGCTTAGGCTTAGTTTTCTCACCAGGCCTATGGAAGATGAGCTTTCTTCCAACATGAATGTCAGTGATCTTTTTTTTAGATGACAAGCATCTTGGGAGCATATCAATGGTCTTTTCAATCTACTCCATGGGGCAACACAGTACAAGGCATAAAACAATACCTAAATGCTGTCCAGGTTGTGATAATGAGTATACCTCCCCAGCAAATTGCAGCTATCAACTATTATGAATATATATAATTTGGACTTCTTCTTTATTTCATTTAATTCCATTAACTCTTTTTTTCTCTTTTTTTGTGAGACAGAGTTTTGCTCTTGTTGCCCAGGCTGGAGTGTAATAGCGCGATCTCGGCTCACTGCAACCTCCGCTTCCCGGGTTCAGACGATTCTCCTGCCTCAGCCTCCCAAGTAGCTGGGATTACAGGCATGTGCCACCACGCCTGGCTAATTTTTTTGTATTTTTAGTAGAGACGGGGTTTCTCCATGTTGGTTAGGCTAGTCTCGAACTCTTGACCTCAGGTGATTCACCCGCCTCGGCTCCCAAAGTGCTGGGATTATAAGTGTGAGCCACTGTGCCTGGCCTAACTTTTTTTTTTTTTTCCCGAGACGGAGTCTTGCTCTGTTGCCCAGGCTAGAGTGCAGTGGTGCCATCTTGGCTCACTGCAACCTCTGCCTCCCGGGTTCATGCGATTCTCCTGCCTCAGCCTACTGAGTAGCTGGGATTACAGGCATGTGCCATCATGCCCGGCTAATTTTTGTATTTTTAGCAGAGATGGGGTTTCACCATGTTGGTCCGGCTGGTCTCAAACTCCTGACCTCGTGATCCATTCGCCTCGGCCTCCCAAAGTGCTGTGACTACAGGTGTGAGCCATCACGCCTGGCCAATTTCATTAATTTTTAAATAGTCAGTACTTGCCTATTTCTTAGGCATAAAACTTTAAATGATACAAAAGGATGTGCAGGAAAAAAGACCCTCTCCCACCTACTCCTGTCCCCAGGCTACCCAATTGTCTTCAGCTGTTTTCAGTTTCTTAGGTATTATTTTGGGGTGATTAATTGGTGTCTTAGGAATCAGTGGTCTGGGCCAGGCGCTGTGGCTCACACCTGTAATCCCAGTATTTTGGGAGGCCGAGGTGGACAGATCACTTGAGCCCAGGAGTTCGAGAGCAGCTCTGGCAACACAGTGAGACTCTGTCTCTACAAAAATTTTAAAAATCAGCTGGGCATAGTGGCATGCGCCTGTGGTCCCCGCTACTCAGGAGGCTGAGGTGGGAGGATCACTTGAGCCCGGGAGGTTGAAGCTGCGGTGCGCAGTGATGGTGTCACTGAACTCCAGCCTGGGTAACAAAGCAAGACCCTATCTTAAAAAAAAGAAAAAAAAAAAGAAGAAAGAAAGAAAGAAGGAAGGAAGGAGAGAAAAGAAAAGAAAGAGAAGGAAAGGAAGAAAGGAAGGAAAGAAAGAAAAAGGAAAGAAAGAAGGGAAAGAAAGAAAGGAAAGAAAGAAAGGAAGGAAGAAAGAGAAAGAAAGAAAGAGACAGAAAGAAAGAGAAAGAAAAGAAAAGAAAAGAATCTATGGTCTGGGGGCCCCTCCTACCATCTCCTGGTGTCCAACAAGATTGTACAGTCCCCTCAGGCCGAGAATTCTAAAGAGATGATTTCCATCTTGTAGCCAGTCTTTAAAGCGGGCAACAGAGTATATGCTGGGCAGTCTCTTGGCCACTGGACTCCGGAGAAGCTGAAAGAACCCAGAGATCGGCCAAAAAAATGACCTTTAAGCCCTTTTTCATGTGGGGAGCTACCTTCCCACCAATGCTAAAGTACATATTTTCCTTTTAAATCTCTATTACGGAACATACAGGATGATGTTTATTTACCCTATAGGTACACAAGGAATACTGAATTATGCATGTGTGGAAAGAAGATTTTTGAGAGGCTTGAATCCGAAAATTCTTTCTTTTTTGTGTGTTTGTTTTGTTTTGTTTTGTTTTTTTGAGATGGAGTCTCACTCTGTTGCCCAGGCTGGAGTGCAGTGGTGCGATCTTGGCTCACTGCAATCTCTGCCTCCTGGGTTCAAGCGATTCTCATGCCTCATCCCGAGTAGCTGAGATTATAGGTGCCCACCACCATGCCCAGCTAATTATTTTGTATTTTTAGTAGAGAGTAGAGACGGGGTTTCACCATGTTGGCCAGGCTAGTTTTGAACTCCTGAACTCAGGTGATCCGCCCGCTTCAACCTCCCAAAGTGCTGGGATTACAGGCGTGAGCCACCGCGCCTGGCCTTGAATCTGAAAATTATTTCTATCTCACTCTTGAAACAGATCCCAACATGCCACTAACTCGATGTAGCCTAGGAAGGCAGGGATTGCTGCTTCATAGGCTTCCTGAATCCAGCTTCTAAAGAATGAGTCTTACCTCCACAAAAAAGCCTGCAGATGTGAGTTTATGTTTATCATTCCCTCGGTTAAGAAGAGGGACTAATAAGTACATGACCTTCTGTGCAAGGAGCCGATTTCTTTCCAGCAATGCGCTGCAAAACACAACACCAACAGAATGACTCTCAGGAATGCTCCCATCCAGAGGGCATTGTCTCAGGGCTGGGGACCCTCTAGAAGTTCTTGCCCAGCTACAGGATAGTATACGGTAGGGCCAGGACCTCTGAAAAATTTGCCTAGCATTATGGATATTTGCCCACCCTCTTATAAGGAGGTTATTCAACCTTAGTTGCTGTGATAACTAGAAGGGAAATAAATACCCAAAACAATGCCGATTTAGAACAGGTGGGTGTATGCATGACAAGGAAGCCTTACTTGGCAAGGAGAAATACTCCCTGAAGATGGCCATCTTTTCCTCCCAGGAGAGCCCATCCTTTATTCTTTTCCATGATGTTGAATTCCTGCAAGCAGCATGTTCTGAGGAGGAGAGTCTTTGTAGCCTGCATGGCAAAGCTAAATCAAACGAAAACAGTGTGGGTGATTTGAACAGGTCCCTCCAACTTACCAGCACACAGTCATCCCATTCTCAGTGAGGAGGGTCATGCATTGACAACTGCTGGACTGTAATTCTCTGCTTTCCAAATTGCCCAAAAGACTCTTCTCTTTTTTCTTTTACTTTCTTCTTCTTCTTTTTCTTTCTTCCTTTTTTTTTTTTTTTTTGAGACGGAGGCTTGCTCTGTTGCCCAGGCCAGAGTGCAGTGGTGAGATCGTGGCTCGCTGCAACCTCTGCCTCCCTGGTTCAAGCGATTCTCCTGCCTCAGCCTCCTGAGTAGCTGGGATTACAGGCGCACGCCACCACACCTGGCTAATTTTTCTATTTTTAGTAGAGACTGGGTTTCACCATGTTGGTCAGGCTGGTCTCAAACTCCTGACCTCAGATGATATGCCTGTCTCGGCCTCCCAAAGTGTTGGAATTACAGGCGTGAGCTACCGTGCCCGGCCTACTTTCAAGACTAGTCAAGTGCAGTAGTGAGACCAGAAGAGTCTTAATGCTCTAATAACTTGTAAGGCCCTTTACACAAGATCTCAGCATAAAGAAATCTAACTAGGTCTCATTTCCCCAGGAGTTTAGAAGGAAATCTATGATAAAAGAAATGATCTGGGATGCTAAACAGACACACACTGCTTTTTTAAAAAGCTTTACTGAGATACAATTTACCCCACACTATTTATCTCCACTGTTTTTATTATTTATTTATTTACTGAGACAGGGTCTTGTTTTGTCACCCAAGCTGGAGGGCAAGGGTGCCATCATGGCTCACTGCAGCCTTGAGCTCCTGGGCTCAAGTGATCCTCCTGCCTCAGCATCCAGGGCAGCTGGGATTACAGGCATGTGCCATCAGGCTCCAATAATTTAAGAAAAAAAAATTTTTTTCTGAGACAGGGTCTGGCTCTGTCTCCCAGGCTGGAGTGCGGTGGCGCGATTTCTGCTCACTGCAGTCTCAATCTCCTAGGCTCAAGCAATCTTCCCACCTCAGCCTCCCGAGTAGTTGGGACCACAAGTGTGTGCCAACACACCTGGCTAATTTTTATAGAGACAGGGTTTCACCATGTTGCCCAGGCTGGTGTTGAACTCCTGAGCTCAAGTAGTCCTCCTGCCTCGGCCTCCGAAAGTGTTGGCATTACACATGTGGGCCACTGCACCCAGCCTAAAAATTTTTTGTAGAGACAGGCTCTTGCCCTATTGCCTAGGCTGTTCTTAAACTCCTAGCTTCAAGTGATCCTCCTGCCTTGGCCTCCCAAAGTGCTGGGATTACAGGAATGAGCCCTTGTGCCTGGCTGTCCACTGCCTTTAAAAGCTACTTACTGAACTGTTATCCCGGACCTAGCATCAGAGAATCTTAAAGCTGGAAGGAGCCTGAGCAACACAGTGAGACCCCTTCTTTATAAAAAATAAAAATAATTAGCTGGGCATGGTGGCAGGCAACTGTGGTTCAGCTACGCAGGAGGCTGAGGTGGGAGGATCACGTGAGCCCAGGATGTTGAGGCTGCAGTGAGCCATGATCATGCCACTGCACTCCAGCCTGGGTGACAGATGGAGACCCTGTCTCAAAAAATAAAATAATAAAGCTGGAATGGTCCTTTGAGATCACCTTGCCTGACCTTTCCATTTATAGATAAGGAAACTGAGGCACAGAACAATAGATTTGCCCAGGGTATAGAACTAGTTGAATGGATGAATGAGAACTGCACTAGAACTCAGGTCTACTGACTTAGTCTGGTGTTCTTAAATATGTCACATTATAGTACTTTCTCTGAAAGAAATCCATGTACCATAGCAACACTAAGAAACGTCTTTATTATTATTATTACTTTTTGAGACAGAGTCTCGCTGTGTTGCCCAGGCTGGAGTGCAACGGCACGATCTCGGCTCACTGCAATCTCTGCCTCCCGGGTTCAAGTGATTCTCGTGCCTCAGCCTCCTGAGTAGCTGGAATTATAGGCATGTGCCACCACGCCCAGCTAATTTTTTTATTTTTAGTAGAGACAGGGTTTCACCATGTTGGCCAGGCTGGTCTCAAACTCTTGACCTCAGGTGATCCACTTGCCTCGGCCTCCCAAAGTGCTGGGATTACAGGCATGAGCCACCATGCCCAACCAACAACACTAAGAAATTTCTACTGAGACTCTAATGGGACTTAAAAATATCTCTCCATGCAATAAAACAGAAAGCAGAAATCACTGCATGGTGGATCAGTACAGTTTTGGAGGTAGGTTTAGGCTGTTTTGTTTCTGTCTGTACTTGATTTATTAGGAAAGGGCTAACACAATATCACATTTGGCTAACCCAGATATAACCCAGATAGCCAAATTTACCTTGTTACTAATAAAACCAAAGATAACCAATGAAAGCTCATAATGATTCCTGGGCATTTCATCTTGATGGCTCATGAGGGTTGAAGGTTGTAAGCTCCCCTCCAGTTGGGACTACACCTTGGCTATCCCTGTGTTCACCACAGTGCCCAGTGCTTAGTACGTGTTACTTAATGTCAATGAAATAATGATGGGCAGTACCACAAAGGGGTGACCTCTGAAGGCACTTCCTGTTCTGTGTACAGGCCACTTGGGATGTCAACATCAGACATGGTGAGGCCGATGCTGTGATGAATCTGGATAAGCAGTGTCATGAGAAGCTGAGGAAAGAGTCGGAACGTAGCTGCTCGAAGCCTGTTTCCCAAAAACACCTCATAAAGGGCATCTGTTGCCTGTGGTGGAAAAGACACAGAGAGGAACTAAGCACCTGCCATTTTGAAATACGGAAGTCATGAAGGAAACTATTAACACATTTGACTACATACAAATATAAAGCCAGGGCAACATTTATCATAAAGTTAGATGACAACAGGCCAGGTGCAGTGGCTCATGTCTGCAATCCCAGCACTTTGGGAGGCCAAGGCGGGTGGATCACCTTAGGTCAGGAGTTTGAGACCAGCTTGGTCAACAGAGTGAAACCCCATCTCTACTAAAAATACAAAAAAATTAGCCAGGTGTGGTGGCTCACGCCTGTAATCCCAGCTACTCGGGAGGCAGAGGCAGGAGAATCGCTTGAACCTTAGAGGTGGAGGTTGCAGTGAGCCGAGATCGTGCCATTGCACTCCAGCTTGAGTGACAGAGCGAGACTCTGTCTCAAAAAAAAAAGAGTTAGATGGCAACAACCTGGAGAAGTATTTGTATCAATATATTGTTCTTACTATATAAAATGCTCTTACGTAGCAGTAAAAAAATTACTCAAAGGGTAGGCCACACACCAGTAGCATTGTCATCACCTGGAGCTGGTTAAACAGGGAGAATTTCAAGCCCCATCCCAGGCCTTCCATATCAGAACCTGTATTTTATTATTATTTTTTATTTTTTTGTTTTTGAGACAGAGTCTCGCTCTGTCACCCAGGCTGGAGTGCAGTGGCGAGATCTCTGCTCACTGCAAGCTCTGCCTCCCGGGTTCACGCCATTCTACCGCCTTAGCCTCCTGAGTAGCTGGGACTACAGGTGCCCGCCACCACGCCCGGCTAATTTTTCATATTTTTAGTAGAGACGGTGTTTCACCATGTTAGCCAAGATGGTCTCGACCTCCTGACCTCGTGATCCACCCGCCTTGGCCTCCCAAAGTGCTGGGATTACAGGTGTGAGCCACTGCGCCCAGCCGAGAACCTGCATTTTAATGATATCCCAAAGTGACTGTGGTTTGTGTGCATATTAAATCTGAGAAGGACTAGTGTACAGGACATGAACAAACAAGTCATAAAAGAAATACAAACAGCCAATTAAAAACATATACAAGGCTGGGTGTGGTGGCTCATGTCCGTAATCAGCATTTTGGGAGGCTAAGGCGGGAGAATTGTTTGAGCCCAGGAGTTTGAGACCAGACTGGGCAACATGGGGAATCCCCCCGTCTCTACTAAAAAATACAAAAATTAGCCAGGCATGGTGGCACTCTCCTGTATTCCCAGCTACTCAGGAGGCTGATGTGGGAGGATCGCTTCAGCCCAGGAGGAAGAGGTTGCAGTGAGCTGAGATCATGCCACTGCGGTCCAGCCTGGGCAACAGAGTGAGACTCTGTCTCAAAAAGAAAAATAACAATAATTTAGACCACAGAAAGCTGAACCATAAACTGGTAGGGAAGAAAATAAAGTAAAAAGTAAATGTTGATAGTAGGGCAGGCTGTGTGTGTGTGGAGGCAGGTTTATGGGAACGCTGTACTTTCTGCTCAATTTTTCTGTGAACTTAAAACTGCTCTAAAAAATAAAGTATTTAAAAGGAAAAAATGAAAAAAGTATACCAAATAGATATACCAAAAGTTTATATATGTATAAAGACTTCTGGAAAATTCATTTTTAGGGAGATTGTTACAGACATGAGCTAAGAATGGTTTTTACATTTTTTAATAAAAGGATTGTTTAAAAAAATCCAAAATCCAAAGATTGTTTAAAAAAAATCCAAAGAATATGTGACAGAGACTATATATTTACCATCTGGTCTCTTATAGAAAGTTGGCCAACTTCTGCTCAGGGAGATCTGCACTTTCTTTTTTTTTTTTTTTTTTTGAGACAGAGTCTCTCTCTGTCACCCAGGCTGGAGTGCAGTGGTGTGATCTCGGCTCACTGCAACCTCTGCCTCCCTGGTTTAAGTAATTCTCCTGCCTTAGCCTCCTGAGTAGCTGGGATTACAGGCGGCCGCCACCATGCCTGGCTAATTTTTGTATTTTAAGTAGAGACGGGGTTGCATCATGTTGGCCAGGCTGGTCTCAAACTCCTGACCTCAAGTGATTGGCCTGCCTCGGCCTCCCAAAGTGCTGGAATTACAGGCAAGAGCCACCATGCCTGGCTTTTTTTTTTTTTTTTGAGATGGAGTCTCACTCTGTTGCCCAGGCTGGAGTGCAGTAGCGTGATCTCGGCTCACTGCAACCTCTGCCTCCCGGGTTCAAGCAAGTCTCCTGCCTCAGCCTCTTGAGTAGCTGGGATTACAGGTGGGCGCCACTACACCTGGCTAATTTTTGTATTTTACTAGAGATGGGGTTTCACCATATTGGCCAGGCTGGTCTTGAACTCCTGACCTCAGGTGATCTACCCACCTTGGCCTCCCGAAGTGCTTGGATTACAGGCGTGAGCCACCGCGTCTAGTCTGCACTTTGTTTTATACAGTTCTACGATATTTGAAGTTTTTTTCCCCACAAGTTTGCATTTCTCTTTAACTACGATGATACATATTTTTTAGAGGATGCGGGAAGGAATGTTTTAAACATATTAAACCAGAGATGTTTCCAAGGGACAGATGACAGTCATGGGTTCTTAGTTTCTGTTTCTGGTTGGGTCAATAAAGCCCCTTCCTCATCCCTCTTTTCTGCTTATCACTAGAGATAGAAACTAAACACCATGGCTTCAGGCTGCTAAAAGCCTAAAACAAAACAGAACAGAACAACAAAAACAAAAAAAGGCAGGTTGGACGAGTTTGTATTAAAGCATTCTGACTCCTTCACTCTCCCCAGCTCCCTCCATGTCAATCCCTTGGCAGAAACACTGTAGACTTATAAATGGATGACAGATGCAGGCTTTGAGAGGGACCAAAAGGAACACTCTCCACTGGGGTGTGGGGTCAGTCATCCTGGGAGGGGCTGACATTAGAGGGGCAAAGCTCAAGGGCTTACAGCCACAGCCACATATGCCATCTTCTCCTGTGCAGGCTCATTATGGCATTTCTGCAGCTTCCTCAGGAGCCTCCACAGAATCCAGGTCGTGCTGGGAAGCTCCACCGCCAGCATTCTCCACACCTCAGCCAGGTGCCTGGAAATCCCAAAGAGCAAGAAGAGAGTGGCTGATTCCAATGCAATCTACAACAGGTTCTCCTCTCTACTCAGTTCTTCAGGGTGTCAAAAGACTGACTTTGATTTCCTAACAGTAACTCCCCAGGTTTATTTTTTTCCTTTTTGTGAGACCCTGTCTCAAAAAAAAAAAAAAAGTGGTTGTATCCATTTATTTGCCAACAAGCAGAGTAGGATTCCTATTGCTCCATATTTTCTTTTATTTACTTATTTATTTTTTAAATTTTATTATTATTATTATTATTTTGACATGGTGTCTTGCTCTGTCACTCAGGCTGGAGTCAGTGGCGTGATCTTGGCTCATTGCAACCTCTGTCTCCTGGGTTCAATCAATTCCCTTGCTTCAGTCTCCTGAGTAGCTGGGATTACAGGTGCCCGCCACCACGCCCGGCTAATTTTTGTATTTTTAGTAGAGCCGGGGTGTCGCCATGTTAGCCAGGCTGGTCTCGAACTCCTGACCTCAAGTGATCTGCCCACCCTGGCCTCCCAAAGTGCTGGGATTACAGGCGTGAGCCACAGCACCCAGCCGATTTTTAAAATTTTACTTTAAGTTCCAGGATACATGTGCAGAATGTGCAGGTTTGCTACATAGGTATCCATGTGCCATGGTGGTTTGTTGCACCTCTCAACCCGTCATCTAGGTTTTAAGCCCACACGCATTAGGTATCTGTCCTATTGGTCTCCCTCCCCTTGCCCCCCACCCCCGAAGTCCCCAGGTTTTATCGAATCAAGTTCCCATTGCCTCAGCATGGACTTCAAGGCTATTCATAACCTGGTCCTGACTTAACTTTTCGGCCTCATCTCTTCCCCATCACACATCCTGTGCTCAAACCATCCAGACCATTCACCTTTACCTAAGAAAACACAGACTTTGAAAACCCTATACCTTTGCTTATGTCACTGTCCTTTTTTTTTAGACAGGGTCTCACTCCGTCACTCAGGCTGGAGTGCAGTGGTGCCATACACAGCTCACTGCAGCCTTGAACTCCTGAGCTCAAGCAATCCTCCTGCCTCAGCCACCCGAATAGCTGGGACCACAAGCGTGTGCCACCACACCTGGCTAATTTTTAAATTTGTTTTTGTAAAGACGGGGTCTCGCCATGTTGCCCAGGCTGGTCTTGAACTCCTAGGCTCAAGCGATCCACCCATCTCGGCCTCCCAAAGTGCTGGGATTACAGGCATGAGCCACTGTACCCGACCCTTATGTCACTTTCTTAAACTGGAAGGCCCTTTCCAAAACTCTTCTCTGCCCATCAAAATCCTTCAAGGTCCAGCTCCAGTGTCATGTCTCCTAGGAAGCCTTGGTTGCTTCTTTACCATGTCTTTCATAAGAGTTCTCATAGCACTTAAAAAGTTTCTTCTTCTTAGAGGTCGCTTCAATCTTATCTGTGCTATCATCAGTTCTTTATGAGTGTATCTGTTCGCTCTGAAGGAAAGGATTCTTTCTGGCTCTTCTTCTAGGAATTCCTCGGGACTTGCACAATGCCAGGTTCATAAAAGGTTAAATTATAGACACATGTATTCGATCTGGTCTGTGGTCCTCAAATTTTGGCTAAAGTTAATCCTTGAAATAAAGCTTTGATCCTGCCTAGAAGAGATATCTTCTAAAGAAAAATAATATGTAATAACTTCTCTGTCATTGATTCAAATGTAGGGCCTGAGAGTTACATAAACATTGTGGAAGAACATTACAGTGGGAAGAAAATTGGGAGTTACTCGTGCTTTTAATCCATTCTTTTATTTTCAGAATCCATTTAGGCATCTTGGTATGCTAGAGTAAGTTTTTAAAGTGTGATCTTCCAGGCCAGACGTGGTGGCCTATAATCCTGTAATCCCAGCACTTTGTAATCCTAACACTTTATAATTCCAGCAACTGCAATCCCAGTAGCTTGTAATCCCAGCACCTGTAATCCCAGCACTTTGGGAGGCTGAGATGGGAGGACTGCTTGAGCCCAGGAGTTCAAGACCAGCCTGGGAAACATGGTGAAACCCTGTCTCTACAAAAAATGCAAAATTAGCCAGGTGTTGTGGTGTGTGCTTGTAGTCCCAGCTACTCAGGAGGCTGAGGTGGGAGGATCATTTGAACCCAGAAGGCAGAGACTGAGGTGAGCCAAAATCATACCACTGCACTCCAGCCTGGGTGGCAGGGTGAGACTGTCTCGGGGGGAAAAAAAAGGAAAAAAGAAAAGAAAAGAAAAAAAAGAAAAAAAGTGTGGTCTTTCAACTGTGAGACTCATCCTAAAACATGAGAGGCTTAAAGACTATCCCAACATTTCACTCCTCACCTCAGTGATTCTAATTTGTGAATAAAACAAAGTAAGAAGGTCCTAAAGAACTCCTAAAGAAAAGGCCAGAAAGGCAATATAGGATGCTGAAAAAACTCACAGCTGCAGAATGATGAGACGGCAGAATAGGAACATTCATCTGGGATGACATAAAGAAATTCTCATATTTACTTACCCTCGGTTATTTTCTTTGGATTCCTGAGGGAGTAAATGAAGTACTTTGAGAAGCTGTTTATTGTGAGAGAAGTGTTGCAAAATGCTTTTAGTTTGCCGCACATTTTAAGTGTGCTGAAAATGCATCTGAATTTAGAAAGCGCACAGCCTTTAAGCCAATGGTTCACGAATTTCAGTGTGAGAAACATTTGGAGAGTTTGTTTAAAATATGGAAAAAATCTTCCCACCTCCAGTGATTCTGATTCTGTAGTTGTGACATGGGTTTTGTTTGCCCATCATCCCTTCGGGAAACCACCTTTTCAAGATCCTTAACAATCCTATTTGGTTCGTGTAGTTTGGTGGGAGCTGACTCCAAGCCAGGCTAATCAGAGTCCTGCCCAGGACTAAAAAGCTTAAAAGGAAATGACACACCCTTTCCACTGCAGTTTTGAGCTGATGGTAACCATCTTTGCCATCTTTAGTGCAAGTCCATCTGAGAGATGAATGGAGCCCTGATAAAATAAACTGAGTCTCGGGATTCAATCCTGACGACAGACCCTTGGACTTTGCTGTAATATAAGCCTATACAATTTCTTAAGGTAGTGTGAGCTCAGTTTCTGCTACTTCCAACCAAGAGTCCTGACTAATATAGTATGTGTGATGTAGGGTCTTGGAAAATGCTTTTCTTCTTTGAGACAGGGTTTTACTCTGATGCTCAGGCTGGAGTGCAGTGGTGTGATCACAGCTCACTGCAGTCCCAATTTCCTGGGCTCAGGTAAATTCTCCCACCTCAGCCTCCTGAGTATTTGGAACTATAGGCGTGTGCCACCACAACTGGCAAATTTTGCACTTTCTGTAGAGACAGGGTTTCACCATATTGCTCAGGCTGGTCTTGAACTATTGGGCTCAAGCCATCCACCCATCTCAACCTCCTAAAGTGCTAGGATTACAGGTATGAGCCACCACACCTAGCCAGAAGATACATTTTTTTTTTTTAACAAGCTTCATAGGGGATTCTGAGGCAGTGTTTCAGACACTTTAACAAACACTGCACTAGGAGACTGAAGAAGCCTACATCTTTAAGAACAAATATCTTGCTGTAGCATCCTTACAGAATAGAAAGAGAAACAGCCTCTTGTCTTTTCTGGTGGAGTACTGGGACAGAGCACTGCACCAGGGTAGTATGAGGGACACATGTCACATATGTACTCTATGACTTCTTTGGTCCTGCATTAGTGAACTGAGTTTCTTAAAGTATTTCATGTCCCATAGAGAAACAGTCAGTGGTGAAAATGTAGTGTAATTCCTGGGTCAGTAAATGATATCACCATTAACTTGGCCTCCAAAGCCAAAAACTGAGGAGTGGGGAGTTAGCCTGAATGCCTTCTTCCTCCCTGCCATTCCTTTCTGATTCAATCAAGGTCTGCCTACAGATGCTCCTATTTCTTTTTTTCTTTTTCTTTTTCTTTTTTTGAAATGGAGTTTTGCTCTGTTGCCCAGGCTGGAGTGAAGTCGTGTGATCCTGGCTCACTGTTCAAGCCAATTCTCCTGCCTCCCGGGTTCAAGCAATTCTCCTGCCTCAGCCTGCAGAGTGGCTGGGATTACAGGCACATGCCACCAAGCCCGGCTAATTTTTGTATTTTTAGTAGAGACGGGGTTCGCCATGTTGGCCAGAATGGTCTCGAACTCCTGACCTCAGGCGATCCACCTGCCTTGGCCTCCCAAAGTCCTAGGATTACAGGTGTGAGCCACCGTGTCTGGCCAATGCTCCTGTTTCTTTACTCCCTCCTCCTCTCCATCTCTGAAGCCACTGCCCTAATCAGGGCATCATCATCTTTTGCCTGGAAAAGGTGCAACTGCTTAACTGCCTGTCTCTCTTCCTGTTTGGTAGAACAGCCTCTAATCCATTTCCATCAGAGTCACAGTAAAAATCTGCATCTGATGATGTAAGTCCCTTAACTAAAGTTCTTCAGTGGCTTCCCAACTCCCGTAGTATAAAGTCCACTATCGTAGTTCTTAGTTGGTCCCAATCTATCGCTGCTAACTTCTGACCACTTTTTAAAAGCAGCTTTAGTGGCTGGGCGTGGTAGCTTACGCCTGAAATCCCAGCACTTTGGGAGGCCAAAGCGGGCGGATCATGAGGTCAGGAGATTGAGACCATCCTGGCCAACATGCTTCAGCTCTAGCCATCACATCACTTTCCAGGTGGCAGGAAGAAGAAAGATGATGAGCCTACTCTCTCCCTTTAAGGTTATTTGCCATAGGTTGCATGTACTACTTCAATTTGCATCCAGAATTTAGACAAATAGTCACACCTATATGCAAAAAGTCTAGGAAATAAGAGTATTTCAAATACCCAACTAAAGTTCAGGGATTCTATTACTATAGAAAATGAAAAAATAATTAGTGAATACTGTCTTAAGTATACAACTCACTGACTTTTAGTAAATTTACAAAGTTGTGCAACCATGACGACGATCCAATTTTAGAACATTTCCATCACTGCAAAAAGATCCCTGGTATCTGAGCCCTTCTTACTATCTACTTTCCTCTCCAGCCACTTTGATCTGCATCTGGCTCTTAGCATTCATCAGCTTGGGGGCAGCTCTGCTTTCAGAAATCACTTCCTGACCCTTCATTTAATTAAGTCCCGACCTAGGGGCTTCCACAGAACTCCCTACTTAGCTTTAGAATACTTATGCATCTATGGGGCTACCAGACTGTGCTGCTTAAGGGCGGGGTGCATGTCCTGTCCATTACTTATGGGTCCTAATAGCACCTTGCACATAGTTGATGCTTTAGGCAGCCTCCTAAGAACAACCACCCCAATCTATATGTAAACCCACTAACGTGTGGAGTCCTAACTAGGGGAAGGAAGCCAGGCTGGCGGGAGCAAGGGAAAGCAAAAAGAAAAAGCAGATAAGCTGTAAGTCTGCCTTTCTTCATGGTCCAGGACACGGCCCTTCTGTGCAATCAGCTCCCCATCTTCCTGTGCCCAACTATCACCAGACACCTGCAAATTAGCTCATTGCAACTTGGCATTATCTATACTGCACAAGGCCCTCTTCAACACGCAGCATGAACACTATGCTGTAAAATCTCCAACAAGTCTTTGTCTCCTGGCAGTCGGCTTCTCTTTTGCAGGCTGTCTGTTGTCTCTCTGGCGCCATTATTTTCCTACTTTCTCTAATAAATCTGCCTTCCTCTACCCACAACTGTCTTGGTAAATTCTTTTACCCCAGCACCACCGGCCCAGTCATTGCTCCCCTGTGACATAATGAACTTCAGGTAAATGACAAAAATATAATCAGAATAACATTTCCTGGCCGGGCGCGGTGGCTCATGCCTGTAATCCCAGCACTTTGGGAGGCCGAGGCGGGCGGATCACGAGGTCAGGAGATTGCGACCACAGTGAAACCCCCTCTCTACTAAAAATACTGTAATCCCAGCACTCTGGGAGGCCGAGGCGGGCGGATCACGAGGTCAGGAGATCGAGACCACGGTGAAACCCCATCTCTACTAAAAATACAAAAAATTAGCTGGGCGGTGGCGGGTGCCTGTAGTCCCAGCTACTTGGGAGGCTAAGCCAGGAGAATGGCGTGAACCCGGGAGGCGGAGCTTGCAGTGAGCCGAGTTCGCGCCACTGCACTCCAGCCTGGGTGACAGAGCGAGACTCTGTCTCAAAAAAAATTAATAATAATAATAATAATAATAATAATAACATTTCCTGAATAAGTCAGTTAAATTTCTAAAAGATTCCATAGTTTGCATATGATCTACAGCAGTTCTCAAAGTCCTCCCAGAGGTAGAACAAATACAAACAAGAGAATAATGCTAAAAGCATACTTAAAATAATTAAATAGGGCAGCACACGGTGGCTCATGTCTGTCATCCTAGCACTTTGGGAAGCTGAGGCAGGTGGATCACTTGAGCCCAGAAGTTCGAGACCAGCCTGGGCCTGGATAACATTGAGAAACCACACAAAATAAAAAATTTAGCTGGGCCAGGTGGTGTGGGCCTGTAGTCCCAGTTGCTCCAGTGGCTGAGGTGGGAAGACTGCTTGAGCCTGGAAGGTCGAGGCTGCAGTGAACTATGACTGTGTCACTGCACTGCAGCCTGGGTGACAGAGAAAGACCTTGTCTTAAAAAACCCCACAAAAAACAAAACTAAATATATTTAGTATTTTGTACTTAGATTTATTTATTTATTTATTTAATTTGAGACAGAGTCTTGCTTTGTCTCCCAGGCTGGAGTGCAGTGGCGCGATCTCGGCTCACTGCAACCTCCGCCTCCCGGGTTCAAGAGATTCTCCTGCCTCAGCCTCCCAAGTAGCTGTGATTACAGGTGCGCATCACCACGCCGGGCTAATTTTTGTATTTTTTTAGTAGAGATTGGGTTTCACCATGTTGGCCAGGCTGGTCTGGAACTCCTGACCTTGGGTGATCCACCCCCTTTGGCCTCTGAAAGATTAATTTTTATATAAGAGTTGAGTATAGATAAGCTGTAGCAAGTACCAAACATTTAAGAACAACTTGTTAGAGAAATATACAAAAGCAAGCTCAAAAAATTTTTAAAAATTTAAAAAGCTTGAGTGTGGTGGTACACACCTATACTCTCAGCTACTCAGGCAGCTGAGGTGGGAAGATCACTTGAGCCCAGGAGTTCAAGACTGCAGTGAGCCATGATTGAGAAACTGTCTTAAAAAAAAAAAAGTAAGACTGTTACTCCAGGCTGGAGTGCAGTGGCTATTCACAAGTCCAATCATCATATACTATGGCCCCAAACTCCTGGCCTCGAGTGATTCTCCTGCCTCAGCCTCCTGAGTAGCTAGGACTACAGGCGCGTGTCACCACGCCCAGCTTTAAAAAAAATTCGCATTCTTTTTTTTCTCTGAATGGGTAAAAGTCTTCCATTATTTGATTTAGTTCAGGTTAGAGAACACAATAAGCACTACATCAAGATATTATGTGAGAACCATTCACTTAAAAGAATATTTTTCAAATAGTTTAAAGCAGGGAAATCTCTTCTTAAATAAAATAGTTGCCCAGAATCACAATAGAGAAAGCAGATAAAATGAAGCGCTGCTCTGGTTAAAGTGGGGTGGGGGCATGGAACTTTATTCTGAAGCCTTCCTGCCCCATCCGTAGGCATCTTTGTGGAACTTTCCAGGGTGCCTCCAAATGTGAAAAACACTAATCGAAAAAACCGTCTTTACACCTACTATGTACCCACAAAAATAAACAAAAAACCCATCCTGTTTGATCCTCTCTCTGATTCCATTCTTCCTTATGTATGCGTATTTACTTTTTAAATGTATATATTTATTGCCTTATTTTTAGGCAAAATCATTCTCAAGTCAGTTGCAGACATTATGACACTTTACCTCTAAATAACTTTAGTATCTTATCTCTTAAGAATAAGGACATCCTTCTGCATAACCACAGTATTTCACACCTAAGACAATTACACTAATTTTTTTTGTTTGTTTGTCTGAGACAGAGTCTTACTCTGTCACCCAGGCTGGAGTGCAGTGGTGTGATCTTGGCTCATTATAACCTCCTCCTCCTGGCTTCAAGAGATTCTCCTGCCTCAGCCTCCCAAGTAGCTGGCATTAGAGGCATCTGCCACCATGCCCGGGTAAATTTTGTATTTTTAGTAGAGACGAAGTTTCACCATGTTGGCCAGGCTGGTCTTGAACTCCTGGCCTTAAGTAATCTGCCCACTTCTGCCTCCCAAAGTGCTGGAATTACAGGTGTCAGCCACTGTGCCTGGCCAGAAAATTACACCAATTTAATATTCTAGTATAGAGTCCATATTTAAATTTTCTCCAAGCTTTCTTTTATAGCTTTTGTTTTTGAACCAGGATCCAATCAAGGTCACGCAGTGCATTTGGGTATGTTTTTGAATATCTTTTTATCTAGGACAGTTCCCTCACCACCAGTTTTACTTCCATGATGTTAATTTTTTTGAAGAGTCCAGTTCAATTATCTTACAGAATGTTCTTCATTTGGGATTTGTGGGATTCTTTTCTGATGATTATGCATTATGTTCTGATTTATATCACCAGCTTTATGTATACTGTGTCTTCTCCACAAGACAATCATTAGATTTTTGAGGGCAACCATGTTTCACAATACCCAGAGCTGTGTCACATAATCCAATTTAATCCAGAGGCTGTACGGGATTCTGTTACCTGTTATATGGCACTGGATGACACAGAAGGAAGCTGAGCACTATATCTGTGTACTTGGGTCTCGATATAAATAAACTCACGGTATTTATGATTTGTTGGCGGACTCTAGGCTGGCTGATTATGGATAACTGGGCACAGATAACTCCCATAATTTCTGGCACCTGAAGAGGAAAAAGAAATTACTAAGACTGTAATCCTATAGGACACTGATGGTTACTGAGGATATCGTGGCCACTTCTGAAAGGTCTTGGGGGGGTGACTTTTTTTTAAAGACAGGGTCTTGCTCTGTTGCCCAGCCTGGAATGCAGCAGTGCTAACACAGCTCACTGCAGCCTTGAACCCCTGGCCTCAAATGATCCTCCCACCTCAGCCTCCTGAGTAGCTGGGACTACAGGCACACACCACCACACCCAGGTCATTGTTGTATTTTTTTGTAGAGACAAGATCTCTCTATGTTGCCCAGGCTGGTCTTGAATTCCTGGGCTCAAGCGATGCTCCTGCCTTGGCCTCCCAAAGTGCTGGAATTACAGGTATAAGCCACTGCGCCTGACCCCTAGGGGGTGACTTTTAAACAAACTGTTTATTATTTTTTAAAGTTTATGATTAAAACTACTTAAAATATATCTGTATGTGTGTATACACATATGAAGGATTTGGAAAGATTTATAATCAAAACTGTCAATACTGTGTTTTTGAGGGATAGAGTATTAGATTTTTTTGCTTCTATATTTTTTCTAATTTTTCCTCAATAATTGATGTATTGATTTTATAACAAGACAAACTAATAAAAGTGTTGCAAGGAAGCTGGGCTTTTTTCCACTGTGACTCTGAGAATGGCAGTGGAGTCCTTACCTATCTTCTTCCCAGAGATGTCCATCAGGCTCAGGTAAGGGAAATAGGAGCCACTGGGCTTTGGTCTATTTCTCTGCTTGGACCGCTCTTCCCACCCACAGACGCATGGGTTCCTGTCTCTGTGGAAATGTCAGCTTCTCAGAGAGGCACACCTCAACCACTTAATATAAAATGGCCATCATCAGCACCAGTAGGCTGGGCATGGTGGCTCATGGCAGTAATCCCAGCAGTTTGGGAGGCTGCGGCAGGCGGATCACTTGAGGTCAGGAGTTCACCACCGGCCTTGCCAACATGGTGAAACCCCATCTCTGCTAAAAATACAAAAAATTAGCTGGGTGTCATGGCAGGCGCCTGTAATCCCAGCTACTTGGGAGGCTGAGGTGGAAGAATCACAGCAACCTGGGAGGCGGAGGTTGCAGGGAGCCAAGACTGCACCACTGCACTCAAGCCTGAGCAACAGAGCAAAATGCTGTCTCCAAAAATAAATAAACAAAATAATAATAATAATAATAATAATAATAATAATAATAATTCTGGCTAACAAACACAAGGGTAAATTTACTGGGGTTTTGGGGAAAGATTTTCTTCCCTGAATCAAGACATAAAAAGGAAGGCAACATCTTTCTTCTTCTTGGACTTAGTCTACTCCACTCAGAAAGTCCAAAATTGGTCTGACTACCTTATGACCACATGAACAGACAAGGCAGAAGGATGAAGAAACCCCTGGGTCTTTGATAACACTGTTGAATCACTGAATCAATCTTGGAAAATACTCTATGTCCAGACTTGTTATTATGTGAGAGAATAAATCCTTTGGTTAAACTTCTACCTGCTGGGCTTTTTTTGCTGCTAAAAGCACACAACTGATACAAATGCCCATCTCACCATGCTCTTATCGTGTTATTCTTTTTGCATCTTTGTTATTTTAATAGGTTTAAAAAAGGGTGCTCATCATTTGTTGTTGTTGTTTTTAATTTGTTTTATTTGTTGTTGTTTTTTGAGACAAGATCTCCCTCTGTCGCCCAGGCTGGAATGTAAAGACATGATCATGGCTCCCTGCAGCCTTGTCTTACTGGGCTCAAGCAATCCTCCTGCCTCAGCTTCCCAAGTAGCTGGGAACACAGGTGTGTGCCACCATGCCTGGCTAATTTAAAAAAAATTTTTTGTAGAGATGGGGTCTCACTATGTTGCCCAGGCTGTTCTTGAACTCCTGGGCCCAAGCAATTTGCCTGCCTCAACCTCCCAAAGTGCTGGGATTATAAGTGTGAGCCACCATACCTGGCCAGTTCTCATCATTCTTAAATTATTTTTTATTTGTACCCAACTACAATATGCACACAATTTAAAATGTCCAGTGGTATTTCAATCTTCTTTCCTCCCTATTCCCCAGGTCTGTTCTCCAGAGAGAACTACTTTTATCCCTTTTGTCTCTTCCAGCATGTCCTTCTCTATTTCTAAATAACGTAACTATATAGTTATTTCTTGATGTATTAATTTTAGATATATTTAGATAAATTCTCTTAATTTTGATTTGTAAGTCTGCCTCCTTCTAGGGATGGCTTTTTATTTACTTTTATTTATTTATTTTAAGGCAGCTTGTCGCCCAAGCTGGAGGGCAGTGACGCGATCTCAGCTCACTGCAGCCTCCGCTTCCTGGGTTAAAGCAATTCTCTTGCCTCAGCCATCCAAATAGCTGGCAATGCAGGTGTGCACCACCATGCCTGGCTAATTTTTGTATTTTAAGTAGAGACAGGGTTAAGCTATGTTGCCGAGGCTGGTCTCAAACTCTGGAGCTCAAGCCATCTGCCCACCTTGGCCTCCCAAAGTGCTGGGATTACAGGCGTGAGCCACTGCGCCTGACCACTTACAGCTTTTTAAATCTTGATACCTTTAACCCATCTGGATGAGTATCTAAATTAAAGTTATTCTCATATGTGTTAGTTATATCTCCCCAGAAAAACTCTACTCTTCTAGAAAATATGGACCGCATCTTTTTTTTTTTTTTCGAGATGGAGTCTCACCCTGTCGCCCGGCTGGAGTGCAGTGGTGCGATCTTGGCTCACTGCAACCTCCACCTCCCAGGTTCAAGCGATTCTCCTGCCTCAGCCTCCCAAGTAGCTGGGACTACAGGCACGCGCCACCACGCCCAGCTACTTTTTGTATTTTTAGTTGAGACGGGGTTTCACCATGTTGGCCAGGATGGTCTCGATTTCTTGACCTCATGATCCACCCGCCTCAGCCTCCCAAAGTGCTGGGATTACAGGCGCGAGCCACCGTGCCTGGTCATAGACCACATCTTAGATTAAAAAAAAAAAAGTCTCTCTCCCTGGTTACGTACACAGTAGTTGTTTGGTGTATGTTTATAGAGTGGATATTTATGACTAAACAGACTAAGGTTTGACCCTGTACTCATGAGTAGTCGTTCTCAGCTGAGAAGGACAAGCAGAGACTTCAATAGCTGCAGGGATGAAGAGGTTCTACTGGCTTTTTGAACACAGGAAATGGCCACTGAAAGTTTACCTTCTCAAATTGGGACTCTGTATTTTTCGCCAAAGTTAGCAGTAATTCTCCTGCTGATCGCTGGATGCAGGGATGTTTCAGGTTTTTCAGGGTATCAAATGTAGTCATTATAAACTGGCAGAGCTCATTTGAATCAAGAAAACCTTCAAAGACCTGAAATGATGTAGGAAAATGAACTTCCAAGAAATAGGGAAATATAGTATGATAGAAAGTGTCCTGAACAAGGACTTGAGTCTAAGTTAACAATCAGAGAAGTGGACAAAGATGTACAAGGCTGTTTTATTTGAGTCTTGTGGTTTTGTTTTGTTTTTGGAGATAGCATCTTACTCTGTCATCCAGGCAGGGGCACAATCACGGCTCACTGTAGCCTCAACCTCTTGGGCTCAAGTGATCCTCCTGCCTCAGCCTTCTGAGTAGCTGAGGCTACAGGCACCTGCTACTACACTCTGATAATTTTTAAAATTTTTTGTAAAGTCAGGGGTCTCACTATGTTGCCCAGGCTGGCTGTGAACTCTTGGCTCAAGCAATCCTTCCGCCTCAGCCTCCCAAAGTGTCAGGATTATAGGTGCAAGCCATGCACCCAGCCCAGTCTTGTTTACCATGGTAAAAAGGTGGAAGCAATCCAAATGTCCACTGCTAGCATCTGTGCATGGCCTTTTGCTGCTCTGACACTGAGGCTGGAGTGCAGTGGTGCGATCACAGCTCACTGCAGCCTGGACCTCCCAGGCTGAAGTCATCCTCCCACTTCAGCTTCCTGAGTAGCTAGGACTACAGGCGTGCACCACCACAGCCAGCTAATTTTTTTATTTGTGGAGATGAGGTCTCGCTATGTTGCCCAGGATGGTCTCGAATCCTAGGCTCAAGTGATCCTTCTGCCTCAGCCAACCAAAGTGCTGGGATGACAGGGGTGAGCCACTGCATCCAGCCTGCTGCTCTTACATTTAGAAAGAAGCTTTACTGACCAGGTGCAGTGGCTCATGCCTGTAATCCCAGTTGTTTGGGACCCTAAAGCGGGAGAAATACTTGAGCCCACGACTTGAGACTAGCCACTTGGCCAACATGGAGAAACACTGTCTCTACTAAAAATACAAAAATTAGCTGGGCGTGGTGGTGCATGCCTGTAATCCCAGCTACCTGGGAGGCTGCGGGAGGAGAATCGCTTGAATCTGGGAGGCGGAGGTTGCGGTGAGACGAGATCGTGCCACTACACTCCAGCCTGGGCGACAGAGCAAGACTCCGTCTCAAAAAAAAAAAAAAAAAAAAAAAAAAAAGAAGCCTGCCATGTGGCTCATGTCTATAATCCCACCACTTTGGTTGGGAGGCCAAGGCAGGTGGATCACCTGAGGTCAGAGTTCAAAATCAGCCTGACCAACATGGAGAAACCCCATCTCTACTAAAAATACAAAATTAGCCGGGTGTGGTGGCACATGCCTATAATCCCAGCTACTCAAGAGGCTGAGGCAGGAGAATTGCTTGAACCCAGGAGGCGGAGGTTGCAGTGAGCCAAGATTGCGCCATTGCATTCCAGCCTGGGCAACAAGAGCGAAACTCTGTTTCAAAGAAACAGCCCCCCCAAACAAAACAAAACAAAACAAAAAGAAAAGGAAAGAAAAGAAAAGAAAAGAAAAAGAAAGAAGCTTTATTATGAGATCTTCAGAAAGAGTCATACTTTTATAGGATAGGACTTAAAAAAAAAGGCCCTAATGTTACACAGCTGACAGGTTCCCAGGCATAATTAAAATGCCTTGTCAGGAGACAACATACTAAAAGAATGTGTCATTCTGTTTCTCATTGCATTTGGTAGTAAAGTCCTTCACATGATTATAATAGGTACAATCTACTGAGCACTTACTATGTGACAAGCATTTAGCAAAGCATTTTCCATACGGTATCTCCTTTAACAACGACTGAATTGTAAACAGTATAAATTGTAAAAAAGAAATTGTAAAAACTGTCCCAATTTTTACAGATCTCCATCGCACAGATGAGAAAACTGATGTGCAGAGAGATGAAATTACTTGGTACCTTTCACCCTACATGAGTAAGATCTGTGGGTTTTCTTTATTTTCCCCTATCCCCTAGCATACCTGGTACCTGGCAGATGTGTAAGTATTTATTGAATAATGAATAACTACATTAATTTAAAAAGTCTGGCTTGTTGGATCAACCATACTCTCTTGCAGCTCCTTTTTGTGACCAGCATTTACGTTTGCAAGAGACTCGCAATTATGAATAGTAGGAGCAGAGCTGGTATGAAGTGAAATCCAGGGATACTGGCCTCAATGGCAGGTTGACCTTAACCCCCAAACTAAGAAGGCAAGGCATATATGGGCCAGGAACATGGTGCCTTGTCTCCAAACTATGGAACGTTTAGAGACCACGTTTCCTGGGCAATTGTGTATGGTTTTGTTTTATAAGAAATGACCAGAACTTTTTCCAAAGTGGTTTTTACTGTTTTACGTTTCCATGAATAAATGCAGGAGACTTCTGGTTGTTCCCCATCCTTGCCAACACTTCTGGCTGTGGTTATAATTTTAGCCATTCTTATTACCTGGGCAATTCTGAAAGGACAGTTGTAGAAGCATTTAGCGGCAGAGCTGTGGAGCTCCAGGAATTCTCGACATTTTGTCAATGCTCTTTTCAAGTTTTGCTGATCTTTCTTGTCATGAGTGATATCTGAAAAGAAAATATAAAATATTAATACTTTCTGGCTTCTTTTCTTCTTCTTGATTTTACAGGTCTGGTTGATCTTCAGTTTAAAGTGGATTCCAAGATCTCACTCTTCTTTTTCACTTGAACAAAAATGCCTGGGGGAGGGAGTGTGTGTTCATCTGAAGGCTGATTTATTTCTCTTTCCTTCTAGAACAATACATAAAAAGAACCAAAAGAAAAAACAAAGAGGAGGTTGAGGCAGATGGATCACTTGAAGTCAAGATTTCGAGACAACCCTGGCCAACATGGCGATACCGAAAAATAAAAAAATTAGCCAAGCATGGTGGCGCACTCCTGTAGTCCCAACTACTTGGGAGGCTGAGGTGGGAGGATCACTTGAACCCAAGAGGTGGAGCTTGCAGTGAACCGAGATCACGCCACTGCACTCCAGCCTGGGTGACAGAGTTAAGAACCTGTCTTTTCTTTTTTAAATTTTTTTTTGAAGCAGAGTTTCACTCTTATCACCCAGGCTGGAGTGCAATGGCGCGATCTCAGCTCACTGCAACCTCTGCCTCCTGGAGGTGATTCTCCTGCCTCAGCCTCCTAAGTAGCTGGGATTACAGGCATGCGCCACCATGCCCAGCTAATTTTGTATTTTTAGTAGAGATGGGGTTTCTCCATTTTGGTTCAGACTGGCCTCAAACTCCTGACCTCAGGTGATCCACCCACCTCAGCCTCCCCAAGTGCTGGGATTACAGGCATGAGCCACCATGCCCAGCCAACCCTGTCTTTAAAAAGAAGAAGAAGAAGAAAAAAAGCAAAAGCAAAGAGCTTTTTGTAAGACCAGAGCATTTGAGTGATTTGTGAGTACAACCAAAGCATGCTACCTTATTTCCCCACTGGTGAGGAACTGTGAGGGGTCTCCCTATGAAGCTTAGGTTCCCAGAAAAAATTGCCCAACTCTATACTGTGTATGATAATTCTGATAGCAGAACTCTTCATCATGTGTCAAGTATGCCAATGCTCCTTGTAGTGTCTTGTTTTTCTCATGTTTTATTGTGACCTAATATTTGCTGGAAATTCGTAGATGGAAAATTTATCTTTGAGCCCTTGGCTGAGGATACTTTCTCTCCAACTAGAAAATAAGTTCCCTGGGGGAAGGTATCTTGTTTGTCTTGTTTACTGATGCATCACTAGAACAATAAATGCTTCATAACTATTTGCTGAATCAATAATCAACGTATTTCTTTGGCTGTATACCTGGTAGAGATTGCTCATACTGTGCCCAATGACAGGACAGTTGCTTTGGGAAGCATGGAGCTTCCTCATCCATGTGAAGCGCAGACTGAGGCAGAGGAACTACGGTTGTGTGTAGCTTAACAACAGGGATATGTTTTGAGAAATGCACTGTTAGGCTATTGCGTCACTGCATGAACATCACATAGAGTGTACTTTTTTTTTTTTAAGACAGAGTCTGTCACTCTGTCACCCAGGCTGGAGTGCAGTGGCGTGATCTCAGCTCACTGCAACCTCCACCTCCCACGTTTAAGCGATTCTCCTGCCTCAGCCTCCTGGGTAGCTGGGACTATAGGCACGCGCCATCACGCCAGGCTAATTTTTGTATTTTTAGTAGAGATGGGGTTTTGCCCTGTTGGCCAGGCTGGTCTTGAATTCCTGACCTCAGGTGATGGACCCTCTTCGGCCTCCCAAAGTGCTGGGATTACAGGCATGAACCACTGTGCCTGGCCTAATTTTTTTTTTTTTTTACATTCTAAAGTGTTTTTGTTAAAAACTAAGACAAAAAACACACACTAGCCTAGGCCTACACAAGATCAGGATAATCAATACCACTGTCTTCCATCTCCACATCCTGCCCCACTGGAAGGTATTCAGGGCAATAACACGCATGGAACTGTCATCTCCTATGATAACAATGCCTTCTTCAGGAATATCTCCTGAAGGGCCTGCCTGGGGATGTTTCACAGCTAACTGTTTTTTTAATAAGTAGAAGGAGTCATGCTAAACTAATGATAAAATGTATAGTAAATAAATGAACCAGTAACATAGTTATTTATTATCATTACCAAGGATATATACTGTACCTAATTGTAGGTGCTATACTTTTATATGACTGGCAGTGCAGTAGATTTGTTTACACCAGTATCACCACAAACATGAATAATGCATTGTACTGTAATGTTATGATGGCTACAATGTCACTAGGTGATAGAAAACTTTCAGCTCAGCTGGGTACGGTGGTGGACACCTGTAGTCCCTGCACTTTAGGAGGCTGAGGTAGGAGGACTGCTTGAGTTCAGGAGTTGGAGACCAGCCTGGGCAACATAGTGAGACTTCGTTTCTTTTTATTCTTTTTTCTTTCTTTTTTTTTCTTTTTGAGATGGAGTCTAGCTCTGTCACCAGGCTGGAGTACCGTGGTGTGATCTTGGCTCACTGCAACCTCCGCCTCCCAGGTTCAAGCGATTCTCCTGCCTCAGCACCCCAAGTAGCTGGGACTACAGGCATGCCACCACGCTCAGCTAATTTTTGTATTTTTAGTAGAGACGGGGTTTCACCAGGTTGGCCAGGATGGTCTCAATCTCCTGACATCGTGATCCACCCGCCTCAGCCTCCCAAAGTGCTGGGATTACAGGTGTGAGCCACTGTGCCAAGTCGAGACTTCCTTAAAAAAAAAAAAAATAATAAGGCTGGGCGTGGTGGTTCACGCCTGTAATCCTACCACTTTGGGATGCTGAGGCGGGCAGATCACTTGAGATCAGGAATTCGGGACCAGCCTGGCCAACATTAAGTAACATTTAGTAGGGATGGTGAAACCCCATCTCTACTAAAAATACAAAAATTGGCTGGGTGTGGTGGCGGCTGCCTGTAATCCCAGCTACTCAGGAGGCTGAGGCACGAGAACTGCTTGAACCTGGGAGGTGGAGGTTGCAGTGAACCGAGATCACACCACTGCACTCCAGCCTGGGTGACAGAGCGAGACTCCATCTCAAAATAAAATAAAATAAAATAAAAAGAAAAATTTCAGCTCCACTCTAATCTTACGTGACCCATACATGATCAGTTGTTGACTGAAATGTCATTATATGGTGCATGACTGTACTTGGTAGGGATGGAGTAGACTGAGATTCAAACACTGGGGGAATGCTGGGTTAGATATCCTCTAAAGTCCCTTCTAACCATGGAAGTCAGTGATTCATTCCTTGACCACACTGGCCCTCTCTCTATTTTTCAAACTCCTCAAGCTCATGCCTACCCAGGTTCCTTTCCTTAGCCATTCCTTCTGCCTAATATACTCTTCTTACCTCTTCAGGTGGCAAACTGCTCTTTATTCTCTGGATTACCTTTCCTGAACCCAGCAACTAGATTTGATTCTTACTCATGGCCCCTGTAATTTCCCTTCATAAGGACATTAATTTTCCTGCAGCCTCAACCTCCTGGGCTCAAGCGATTCTCCCACCTTCGTCTCCTGAGTAGTTGAGATTATAGGCATACTCCACCATGCCAGCTAATTTTTAAAATTTTCTGTAGAGAAGGGGTTTTCCCTGTTGCCCAGGCTGGCCTTGAACTCCTGGGCCCACGCAGTCCTCCCGGCTTGGCCTGGCAAAATGCTATGAACATAGGAGTGAGCCACTGCGCCCAGCCTCACTCCTACTTCTGACCAAACTAATCACTCTAGTTTGTCCACAGGGCCACATGTTTAGCCACTCCCTGGCTGTGCAGATGGATGGCAATGATGGGTCTGATCTAGTGTTAGGATTCTAATTATTAAGTCAGTGTTGCTTCATCTCTGCCTATGGACCATGTATCTTTCTCTTTAGGAACTACTGTAAAAGGCCTTTCCAGAACATGGGGACTGAATGCGTAAGGAGGGCAGGTACTTATGTTGTGCTGGAGAATTCACTCAGGACCTCGCAGCCTTCAGCAGTGCCTTACACTTCAGCCTCAGGGTGATATGCAGCAGGGAGTGAATGCCCTCTGCAGCCTCCTCAGCCACCTTTTCCTGTGGGTCCCCACAGAGCAGTGCCATCAGAGCCACTAGGTGTCCAAGTCTTTGGAATCGCAGTGGAAGCTTGAGAAAGAAAAAGAAAAATGTCATTAGAATACACGTGCATTTAGTGCCTTCGATTTGAGTTGTTGAGAAGTAATCCCAATTCTACTCTCAACTCAAGAAGTGTAAGGGTCACAATCAGCCTGTGGATCTCTGTAGGGTTCATATTTAACACAGGTAGACACAGTATAGCCAGTAGATGGTGTTATTAAGAAATAGGGAAATGCTAACCTAAGGGAACAATCTGAAAAACGAAAAAGCTTTGTGCATAAAGATGTTAATTCCAGCACTGTTTTTATTTTTATTTTTTAATTTTAATTTTTGGGAGTACATAGTAGGTCTATATATTTGTGGGGTATACAGATGTTTTGATACAGACATGCAATGCATAGTAATCACATCATGTAAAATGGAGTATCCACCCCCTCAAGCATTTATCCTTTGTGTTATAAACAGTCCAATTATATTCTTTTAGTTATTTTAATAATTTTTTTTTTTTGAAACAGAGTTTTGCCCTTTTCACTCAGGCTGGAGTGCAATGGCACAATCTCAGCTCACTGCAACCTCTGCCTCCCCGGTTCAAGTGATTCTCCTGCCTCAGCCTCCCGAGTAGCTGGAATTACAGGTGTGAGCCACCGCACCCAGCTGATTTTTGTATTTTTAGTAGAGATGGGGTTTCGCTGTGTTGGCCAGGCTGGTCTCAAACTCCTGACCTCAAGTGATCCACCCACCTCAGCTTCCCAAATTACAGGCCTGAGCCACTGCAGCTGGCCAATAAACGTACATTTAATATTACTAAATAAAAATGTATTAAAATTTTAATATTATTTAAAAATTACTAATGCACAATAGTCACCCTGTTGTGCTATAAAATATTAGGTCTTATTCATTCTAACAATGTTTTTGGTACCTATTAACCACGCCCACCTCTCCCCAATCCTGCCACGACCCTTCCCAGCCTCTGATAACTATCCTTCCACTCTTTATCTCCATGAGTTAAACTGTTTTGATTTTCAGGTCCCACAATATGTGAAAACATGTGATGTTTATCTTTCTATGCCTGGCACATTTCACTTAGCATAATGACCTCCAGTTCCATCCATGTTGTTGCAAATGACAGGATCTCATTCCTTTTATGGCTGAATAGTACTTCATTGTGTATAAGAACCACATTTTCTTTATCCATTCATCTGTTGATGGACACTTAGGCTGCTTCCAAACTTTGGCTATGGTGAAGAGTGTCGCAACAAACAAGGGAGTGCAGATATCGCTTCCATATACTGATTTCCTTTCTTTGGGTTATAGACCCAGCGGTGGTCTAAGGACCGCGCTTTGGAAATAATTGCATGACAGTAGTAAAAGGAATTATCCTACAGCCAGTCTATGAACACAACCATTAAAAATCAAGTATCTAAGGAATTTATAATGTGCTATTCTGCTAAGTAAAAAAGCTGAATGTGGCCAGGTGCAGTGGCTCATGCCAGTAATCCCAGCACTTTGGGAGGCTGAGGTGGGCAGATCACCTGAGGTCAGGGATTCGAGACCAGCCTGCCTGGCCAACATGGCAAAACCCCATCTCTACTAAAAGTATGAAAATCAGCCAGGTGTGGTGGCGGGCACCTGTAATCCCAGCTACTCAGGAGGTTGAGGAAGGAGAATCGCTTGAACCTGGGAGGTGCAGGTTGTAGTAAGCTGAGATCGTGCCACTGCACTCCAGCCTGGGTGACGAGAGTGAGACTCCATCTCAAAATAAATACATAAATACATAAATACATACATACATACATAAAATAAAAAATAAAAATAAGCTGAACACAAAGTTGAGATATAGCACTTAATTCTATTTATAAAATTCATTTTTTAATATCCTGCTTGATTATGGAAAAAAATCCATGTAATGTAGCTGGAAAAATCATACCAGAAAAAGAAATATAACTTTAAATAAATACTGGAGAAAACTGGATAAATTAAAAAATTGGCTGGGCGCGGTGGTTCATGCCTATAACCCCAGCACTTTGGGAGGCCAAGGCGGACATATCATTTGAGGTCAGGAGTTCAAGACCAGCCTGGCCAACATGGTGAAACCCCGTCTCTACTAAAAACACAAAAAAATTAGCTGGGCGTGGTGGCACATGCCTGTAATCCCAGCTACTCGGGAGGCTGAGGCAGGAGAATTGCTTGAACCTGGTAGGCGGAGGTTGCAGTCAGCCGAGATTGCACCACTGTACTCCAGCCGGGGCAACAGAATGAGACTCCATTTCAAAATAAATAAATAAATAAAAATTTAAAAAATTAAAAATAATAAAAATGAAACATTAAGGTAGAAAAGATAAATGAAGTTAAGAATTTGGTTGGTGCTCTCCCTCTCCGTCATCTCCGTCTCCTGCTTTCCACGGTCTCCCCCTCTCCCTCGTCTCCATCTCCCACTTTCCACGGTCTCCCTCTGTTGCCGAGGCTGGACTGTACTGCCGCGATCTCGGCTCACTGCAACCTTCCTGCCTGATTCTCCTGCCTCAGCCTGCCGAGTGCCTGGGATTGCAGGCACGCGCCGCCACGCCTGACTGGTTTTTGTGTTTTTTGGTGGAGACGGGGTTTCGCCATGTTGGCCGGGCTGGTCTTCAGCTCCTGACCTCGAGTGATCTGCCCGCCTCGGCCTCCCGAGGTGCCGGGATTGCAGACGGAGTCTCACTCACTCAGTGCTCAATGTTGCCCAGGCTGGAGTGCAGTGGCGTGATCTCGGCTCGCTACAACCCCCACCTCCCAGCCACCTGCCTTGGCCTCCCGAAGTGCTGAGATTGCAGCCTCTGCCCGGCCGCCACCCTGTCTAGGAAGTGAGGAGCGTCTCTGCCTGGCTGCCCGTCGTCTGGGATGTGAGGAGCCCCTCTGCCCAGCCGCCCAGTCTGGGAAGTGAGAGTGCCTCTTCCTGGCCGTCATCCCGTCTAGGAAGTGAGGAGCGTCTCTGCCTGGCCGCCCATCGTCTGGGATGTGGGGAGAGCCTCTGCCTGGCCGCCACCCTGTCTGAGAGGTGAGGAGCGCCTCTGCCCGGCCGCAACCCCGTCTGGGAACTGAGGAGCGCCTCTGCCCGGCTGCCCCATCCAAGAAGTGAGGAGCCCCTCTGCCCAGACGCCCCGTCCGAGAGGTGGGGGGCGCCCCCGCCCGGCAGCCGCCCCGTCCGGGAGATGGGGGGCGCCCCCACCTGGCAGCCGCCCCGTCTGGGGGGTGGGGGGCCCCTCTGCCCAGCTGCCACATCTGGGAAGTGAGAAGTCCCTCTGCCCAGCCACCACCCCGTCTGGGAGGTGTACTCAACAGCTCATTGAGAACGGCCACGAGTACGATGGCAGTTTTCTTGAATAGAAAAGGGGGAAATGTGGGGAAAAGAAAAAGAGATCAGATTGTTACTGTGTCTGTGTAGAAAGAAGTAGACATAGGAGACTCCATTTTGTTCTGTACTAAGAAAAATTCTTCTGCCTTGGGATGCTGTTAATCTATAACCTTACCCCCAACCCTGTGCTCTCTGAAACATGTGCTGTGTCAACTCAGGGTTAAATGGATTAAGGGCGGTGCAAGATGTGCTTTGTTAAACAGATGCTTGAAGGCAGCATGCAAAAGAAAAAAAAAAAAAGAATTTGGTTGGCATGCAGAATGCATAATCATCATTTGCTTGAGGCAGGCCACAGAGCAAGGCTCTGAACTCTCTCATGGCTAATGTAGAGGTGCACACAATGATCCATATGACATGATTCACGCTGTCCTTAAGATAAGAAAAGAAGCAACTAGCCACGTGGAGGAAGCATAGCTTTTCCTAGGGTTGAGATGGAAAGAAATTTCTTCCATGGCTCTACAGAAATAAGACACAGAAATATTGTGAACAGCATTTACAACCTATTTACAGTAAACACGTAGCAACATGCAAAGCTATGTAACATCTTTAATTCACTGATATAACCTTCATTCATTCAATCAACCAATAAATACAGTGTCTGTTATGTGCCAGGAACTATGACTGGCACTGGGGATATAAGCAGTCAACAAAAGAGAATATACCTGCTTGTGGAGGTGATGATCTAGTTGGGGAAACACAAAGTAAACAAAATAAATATGTAAAATGTATTATGTATCAAATGATGATAAATGTCATGATTAACAAAAATTCAGGGGAAAGGGATAAGAATTATTATTTTAGGATGGTCAGGGAAGGCCTCGCTAATATTGAAATGAGAGATTGATACCTGGGAGAAGAGTATTCTGGGCAGAGAGAATGGCAAGCGCCAAGGACTGAGAAGGTATGTTTGGTGTTTCTGAGGAACCATAAGTAGGTTAGGTTGGCTGCAGCGATGTTAACGATAGGGAAAGAAATAGGAAGTAGATGAAGAATGGGCCAGAAGGTGTCGCAACCTGTAGAACATTGTGAGGACTTTGGCCGTCGGAGGGTCTTGAGCAGAGAAGGGACATGGGTTGACTCACATTTACTCAATCAATATTGAATTGAGCATCAACCACATGGCCGATTGTGTGCTAGGCAGGCACTGAGGCTACTGTGCTGAACAAGACAAGTATAATTGCAAGGCACAGTGGCTCATGTCTGTAATCCCAGCATTCTGGGAGGCAGAGGTGGGAGGATTGTTTGAGCCCAAGAGTTTGGACCACCTTGGGCAATATAGTGAGACCCCCATCTGTATAAAAAACAAAAAAAATTAACCAGGCATGGTGGCACATGCCTGTAGTCCCAGCTACTCAGGAGGCTAAGGCAGGAGCATTGCTTAAGGCCAGGAGGTCGAGGCTGCAGTGAGCTGTGATTGTGCTACTGTACTCCAACTTGGGTGACAGAGCAAGACCCTGTCTCACATAAAAAAAAAAAAAAAAAAAAAAGACAAGCATAATCACTGGTAGAATTTACATTCTATTAGTGGGAAACAGATAACACAGCAGTAAAGAAAGAATCAAGCCAGATAACCTCTGATTCTAGACAGCCCTAGGAAGGAGAGAGTGATGAGACAGAGAGCAAGCGTAGGTCTGTCTGTGGTGAGCAGAGGCCCTTTTGAGGTCGAGACATCTGAACACAGTGCTAAAGAACCAGGAGGGGCTGGCTCTGTGCAGAGCTAGGGAAGGTCATTCCAAGCAGAGAAGGCAGCAAGTGCAAAGGCCATGAGGCAAGATGAGCCTTATGTGGGAAGAAGGAAGGTAAAGGTGGCTGCTGTGTGATAAGTCAGGGGACTTAGGTGTAGAGAGGTAGACAGACCTACATCAGACATGACCCCGTATTCTAAGATCAGTTTGGAAATCACTGGATCAAAGAAGTGACATGGGGTAAAAAAAGAAAATGAAGAAAAATAAAGAAAACACAGGGGAGAAAACAAAGAAACAAAACAAAAGCAAGAATGACATGGGTCTGAAGAGGATGACTCTGGCTATATGTAGAGAACAAATTGGAAGTGGAAGCCCCCACCCCAACACACTCATGCACAAAAAAGAACTTGGAAGGTGCCAGACGCAGTGGCTCTGCCTGTAATCCCAGAACTTTGGGAGGCCGAGGCAGGCAGATCACTTGAGGCCAGGGATTCGAGACCAGCCTGGCCAACATGGTGAAACTCCGTCTCTACTAAAACTACAAAAATTAGCCAGGCGTGGTGGCCTGCACCTGTCACTGAATGACAAACAGTTAATAAGTTTTTTTTTTTTTGAGATGGAGTCTCGCTCTGTCGCCCAGGCTGGAGTGCAGTTGCGTGATCTCGGCTCACTGAAAGCTCTGCCTCCCGGGTTCACGCCATTCTCCTGCCTCAGCATCCCGAGTAGCTGGGACTACAGGTGCCCGTCACCACGCCCGGCTAATTTTTTGTGTTTTTATTAGAGATGGGGTTTCACCGTGTTAGCCAGGATGGTCTCCATCTCCTGACCTCGTGATCCACCCACCTCGGCCTCCCAAAGTGCTGGGATTACAGGCGTGATCCACCGCGCCCGGCCCTAAGTTTTATAATCATAATATTAAGAACCCCCAAACTTTATCAAGACAAAAAAGGCCACTGAAGAATTATGCTCCTAGTTTGATTACTAAATGCTTCTTCAACATTTCCTTTTTTATTCTTTATTCTTTAGATTTCTTTGAGAATATGAAAAAAGTTAGAGACCCAGATAAAATATATCTGTCAAAACTCATTGAACTGTATACTTAAATTGGATAAATTCATTGTATACAAATTATACCTCAATAAAATTGATTTAAAAAAAAACTATGGACCTTCCTCAGAAAAATCCAGAAGAGGATGGGCGTGGTGGCTCACGTCTGTAATCCCAGCACTTTGGAAAGCCAAGGAAGGAGGACCACTTGAGCCTGGGAATTTGAGACCAGCCAGGGCAACATGGTGAAACCCCATCTCTAGCAAAATAAATAAATAAATAAATAAAAATTAGCCAGGCGTGGTGGTGTGTGCCTGTAGTCCCAGCTACTAGGGAGGCTGAGGCAGGAAGATTGCTTGGGCCTGGGAGGTTAAGGCTGCAGTGAGCTATGATCATGCCACTGCACTCCAGCCTGGGTGACAGAATGAGATCCTGGCTCAAAAAAAAAAAAAAAAAAAAAAGGAAAATCCAGAAGACTGCACCACACCACATACTGCACACTCTGCATACAACTTGTGGACATTCACAGATCCCAGTGGCACCCAGGTTAACCACTCTCATATTTTGCAACTCTCTTTTTTTTTTTTTTTTTGAGATGGAGTCTTGCTCTGTAGCCCAGGCTGGAGTGCAGTGGTGTGATTTTGGCTCGGCTCCCTGCAGCCTCCGTCTCCCAGCTTCAAGTGATTCTCCTGCCTCAGCCTCCTGGATAGCTGGGATTACAGGTGCCCGCCACCACGCCTGGCTAATTTTTGTATTTTTAATAGAGACGGGGTTTCACCATGTTGGCCAGGCTGGTCTCGAACTCCTGAGCTCAAGTGATCCACCTGCCTCGGCCTCCTAAAGTGCTGGGATCACAGGTGTGAGCCACCGCTCCCGGCCCCATATTTGCAACTCTCTGTAGGAAAAAAATACGCTAAGGAAGATCTCCAGGACCTGGAGAGAGTTTAACGTACAGGAGGGAATCATCTGAAACTCTCTTCTTTAATCTGTCGCCAAAATTAGAGGTCGAGGGCTGTGGAAGGAACAACAATGCGTTGTTGGTATAGAATAATAGGGTAGTCAGTGATGGCCAGAAGTTACTTGCTTTTATTCACTAAAGAGAAAAAAGGAAGTAGCATAGTTGGAGGGGCTGCACTTACTTTAATAAGTTCGGATATCGTTTCAATGTGAGAAATAAAGGACTGACTGGAATGCAGTCCTTTTAAGCATGACTGTTAGAACATCTGTATCAGGAACAAAAAAATTATTTTCCCTCTTGTGCTTTGGGCAGGAAAAGAAAAGTAAAAAAGAAAGAAAAGAAAAGAAAAACAAATTATCTGAGGAAAATTTTGGTAGAAGGACCTAGCATTCCCACCCTACCAATCTCTCTTCCAATTCCCAGGCCTTATTGGAGAAATGATGGATGGGGACAGGAGACGCTCCAATGGCTAGAAAACCTGCTCAGGGAAGGGCAAAGAGATTATCAGGTGGAAAAAGGAGTAGACCCAGGAAGGAGGAACTAAGTTTTGAGGAATTCTTGTTAGGAGTTATGGAGAGGATTCTCAACCAAGAAGTGAGTGAGTGAGTCAAAAATAAAGGAGGTTTTTTGTTTTTTTTTAGATGGAGTTTCGCTCTTTGTTGCCCAGGCTGGAGTGCAGTGGCATGATCTTGGCTCACTGCAACCTCCGCCTCCCAGGTTCAAGCAATTCAAGGAGAAGATTTTTTTAAAAGAGATAAGGCTGGGTGCAGTGGCTCATGCCTGTAATTCCAGTGCTTTGGGAGGCTGAGGCAGGAGGATTACTTGAAGCCAGGAGTTCAAGACCAGCCTGGGCAACAAAGTGAGACCCCTGTCTCTACAAAAAAAAATTTTTTTTTTGAGACGGAGTCTTATTTTTTCGAGACGGAGGCTGGAATGCAGCGGCGCGATCTCGGCTCACTGCAAGTTCCGCCTCCCGGGTTCACACCATTCTCCTGCCTCAGCCTCCCGAGTAGCTGGGACTACAGACGCCTGCCACCATGCCCGGCTAATTGTTTTTGTATTTTTAGTAGAGACGGGGTTTCACCATGTTAGCCAGGATGATCTCGATCTCCTGACCTTGTGATCCGCCTGCCTTGGCCTCCCAAAGTGCTGGGATTACAGGCGTGAGCCACTGTCTGGCCTACAGAAAATTTAAAAAATTAGCCAGGCGTGGTGGCGTGTGACTGTAGTCCCAGCTACTTGGAAGGCTGAGGCAGGAAGATTGCCTGAGGCCAGGAGTTCAAGGCTGCAGTGAGCTATGATGGCCCCACTGCACTCCAGCCTGAGTGATGGATCAAGACCCTGCCTTGAATAATGATCATAATAATAATGAGATGCCATAGGGGAGATGATTCAGAACTGAGAAGTGAGAGAGAGAAAGAGAAATGTGAGGATCTGAAGAGGTGCCACGGTACCACTCTCTTTGAGTTGCTGGGAGATATTGAAGTTGATTTATTTAAATTTGCCTGCTGTACTCAAATATAATACTATACAGAGACTAGGCCACCATGGGCCTCAGGTATTTTCAGGTTATAGTTACTATATCATTATGTTCCAGCTGTTGTGTTAAGCAATGGAGACGCAAAGATTAATCAACACAGCAACTGGCCCCAAGCTGCTCAAGAGAAGAGCAGATAAGAAGACAATGCTAAGTGCTATGATAGTACATGAGCACGAAGGGGACACAGAACCAGCCTGGGGAGTTATAAAGAGGAGGGGAAATTGGCAGTGAGGGAATGGCTTTGGATCTTTCCTCCTCTGCAACTGAAGGGCCGCTCACCTTCAAGTTGAGATGTTTGGATAGGCACTTCAGAATTTGAGCCATGCTGGCCGTGGCCCGTTCCCGCTCATGGTCTTTGACTGACTGTAACCAGGGGTCCAAGTGCTGTGAGAAATAAAGGGAGGCTGAATGGTTTATCAGGAAGATTTGGGATACCATCCTTATTGTGTTTAGAAAGAAATGTGGAGTGACAAGTTCCATGTTGCTACCAGATCTCAAAATACTTTGCTAAATGCTATTATAGCTCAGGTTGGAAATAAAAGTGGTAGAATGACAAGCAAGGCACAAAGACATGGGTGGTGGGTGGTTTGGTTGTTATATAGGAGCTTAGGAGCTTCTTTTCTTTTTTTTTTGAGATGGAGTCTTGTTCTGTTGCCCAGGCTGGAGTGCAATGGTGTGATCTTGGCTCACTGCAACCTCTGCCTCCTGAATTCAAGTGATTCTCTTGCCTCAGCCTCTCGAGTAGCTGGGACTACAGGCACTTGCCACCACGCCCAGCTAATTTCTGTATTTTTGTAGAGACGGGGTTTCACCATGTTGGCCAGGCTGATCTCGAACTCCTGACCTCAGGTGATCTGCCCGCCTTGGCCTCCCAAAGTGCTGGGATTACAGGCGTGAGTCACTGTGCCTGGCCAGACCTTATTTTCTAGACTTATTTTCTCTTCAGCCCAATTCTTCAATTAATTATTCTGTACTTCTGAATGTTTTTAGCCCTTTCAAATCTGCTTTGGAAAGAAATAAAGTTAACAACATGCTACTAATTTTAAAGTTTAACTCTGAGGACAGCCAGGTGTGGCTGCTCATGCTTGTAATCCCAGCACTGCGGGAGGGATTATACAGACTGCTTGAGCCCAGGAGTTGGAGACCAGCCTGGGCAACATGGTGAAACCCCATCTTTACAAAAAAAATACAAAAATTAGCTGGGCATGGTGGCGTGTGCCTGTAGTCCCAGCTGCTCGGGAGGCTGAGGTGGGACGACTGCTTGAGCCCAGGAGGTGGAAACTGCAGTGAGCTGAAATCGCGCCACTGTACTCCAGCCTAAGTGACAGAGCGAGATCCGGTCTCAAAAAACAGAAAAAAAGAAAGGCTTGAATTAAGCTGCTAAGGCAGGAAAGTACAAAGTACAACTGCATACAGAGGAGAAACCCAATCTGGCTGGTATGCTAATGTATAAATAGAAGAGGAATGAGAAGTAGTATTAAGGTCAGTTAGGATGAGAATAAATGCCCATCAGACCATTTAAGAAAATAAGCTAGAAAATGAGCCCCTGTAGCAGCCAAACCACTCGACTGCCTAGGTTTTTGTGCCTTGCTTGTCAGTTAGGACAACAATAAATGCATCATTTGGGTGCAAACGATTAATAATAGCTTAAAGCCTTATCCCTTTCTGGGATATTTGCATCTTAAAAAAAGGGTAAGAAAAATAAAAATAAAATAACAACAATAAAAAAAGGGTAGGAGAGCAAGATACCCGAATGCAGTGAATGAATTCCAATGAATCAATCTCTAGTGATGGAACAGCATATACAGGAACAGGTGCAGGTCAGAGCAGCTGGTCATTATAACCTTTGGGTACCATCTGGTAGGAAGCTGCTTATTTACTAACTCTTTTTTTGTTTTGTTTTGTTTTTGAGAAGAAGTCTCGCTCTATCGCCTAGGCTGGAGTACAGTGGTGCAATCTTGGCTCACTGCAACCTCTGCCCCCTGGGTTCAAGCAATTGTCCTGCCTCAGCCTCCCGAGTAGCTGGGACTACAGGCATGTGCCACCATGCCTGGCTAATTTTGCATTTTTAGTAGGGACAGGCTGGTCTTGAACTCCTGACCTCAAATGATTGATTCGCCTGCCTTGGCCTCCCAAAGTGCTGGGATTACAGGCATGAGCCACCGTGCCTGGCCTTACTAACTCTTGAGGCTGACCCTTCCCTCATCACTGAATAAAACCCTTCTATACTAGTGAGGAATAATAATTTTTTTTTTTTTTGAAACAGAGTCTTTCTCTGTCACACAGGCTGGAGTGCAGTGGTGCGATCTCTGCTCACTGCAACCTCCTCCTCCTGGGTTCAAGTGATTCTCATGCCTCAGCTTCCTGAGTAGCTGGGATTACAGGTGTGCACCACCACACCTGGCTAATTTTTGCATTTATTTATTTATTTTTTAGTAGAGTCAGGGTTTCGCCATGTTGGTGAGGCTGGTCTCGAACTCCTGGCCTCAAATAATCCACCTGCCTTGGCCTGTGCTGGGATTACAGGCATGAAACACTGCGCCCTGCCCCCAGGAATAATTTAAGGAATAATTAAGCAACTATTTAAACAATTTATTGTGACAGGGTGCAGTAGCTCATGCCTATAATCCCAGCATTTTGGGAGGCTGAGGTGGGAGGATAACTTGAGGCCAAGAATTCAAGGCTGCAGGGAGCTATAATGGTGCCACTTCACTCCAGCCTAGGCCACAGATTAAGACCCTGTCTCTGAAAATAAATAAACAAATAATTTATTGAAGGCCACTTATTTAATATTCACAGTAATTATTATCTCCATGTAAATGTGAAGAAATGCAACACTGAGAGAGCAAATTCCTTGCAGAATTTCTAGTGGGAGGACGTGTAACCAATGAATGGCAGAGTCAGCATTTGAACCCAAGTCTCTGACCCAAAGTTGATAGCTGATACTCTTTACTATGTTGCCTCTTACCACTGAATCCTTCCACATTCTCATCTCCCACTTTCACCAGTTAATAGGAATCATTTCCCACTCTCCCTTGATATCTTGTTTACCTTAATAATGGTGTCAAGATTTTCCAAATGTGGGTCTTTTACCACCAAACTCTGGAGCATCTCAGAGAATGCCTGAAACGTCTGCCTGTAAAGACACTGAAAAGGCACAGGATCAGCAACACTCCCTGGCCCCACATGAAGTTCCCCTAGCATGGGACACTTTGGAGGCTCTTCATGTGACCCTAAGACTTTACTCAAAGTTGCAGTACCAGTGTAAAGGTACTAGTAGCTTGTTTGTGGCATGAGGTAAAAAGGAATACATCTTCATTTCAAACAGACGCCTCGGCACTAGAGGGATCACAGCTGACTGAGTCTTACTACATCTGGGGAACTGCTTAAGGGTCATCAAGATTCTTTAAAGTTGGCTTGTGACTCTTTCTGATATCTTCAAACAGAGGGGAATAAAGTCCTCTTGGGTAACTGCTTTACCAACCAGTTTATTCGCCACTGAAGAAGAGATCAAGGCCTGCACGTACCCTTCCCTCTGCTTGAAAGCTTTCTCTCCAGACATACCCACACCTCTTTTCTTTCAATTATCATCCCATCATGAAGGCTTTGCCTGACCACCCATGTGCCTCCCAACCACAGGGCCCTTTATCCTGCTCTTTCCCTGCTTTACATTTTCATAACACTTATTATCAGCTGACATATTATATGCATGTATCAACAGTTTGTCTCTCTGCACTAGAATGTAAGCTCCGTGAGTGGGACTGGACTGCTGTATTCCTACTGCCTATCATCATTTTTGGCATATGATGACATACGGCACATTGTGTGCTTAAATAAACGTTAAGCACACAAGCGAGTGCTCCCACCTTATTTTAAAGCCAAAAGGAAGGAAAGAATAAAGGGAAAAGGAAAGAAGACAAAATGAAGGGTTGAAAGAAGCTATCTGCTAATTTAACCACCTATTTTATTTACCAGACTTGGCTTATGGTTTTTGGCTAGTTTCAAAAAATCAAATGCACTCTCCAAAGGCCAAGATCAGCTGACCCTGTGGATGGAAAGTTACTAAAGCAAGGCATGAGTTACCTCTGTGTTGCAGGTCCCATTGGGCATGATTTCCTGTATCTGGGTAAGGGTCCTTACAGAGGGCAGAGTGATTATACTCTTGATGGTAAGACTGAACAACTCAGCTCGATCTTCAGAGCCCAACAGCAAATGGACATCTTGGTAACTAAGAAAAGACAGTTTGGGAACAGCAAGCTGGGAAGATGGTTTGATTTGATACTGATTAGCAGAGATCAACTAAAAAGGAAAGGGTAGACAGGCTAGTGTACTGTTCTGATGCGAGAAATAAATGGCATAGCTTGTCAGTCTGTTCAGATAAATCTCACAAAAGGTTAGAGGAAGAGTTTTCCCCCAAGAAGTTACTGGAGCAATATCCTTTCAGGCTTCCCTTCAGTTCAGCCACAGAGGGAAGCCTGCTACAGTCTAACGTAGTAAGCCACAATTTTCCAAAGCATATTCTGCTGAGTGTTCATTTGGGGAATCATGGGTTGAATCTAGTTAAAAAACTTTTTAACCACAAGACTTCTCAGGGTCTTTGATCAGCTTAATCACTACAATATAAATCTCTGAGAGGTAAACAATAGGCAGCCCTTCCAAATTTCTTAGAAGCCGGAACTCTAATGTCATGAGACATATATGGGAGTAACTTCCTGCCAAATATACTTTGGACAAAACTGAACTCCAAAGAGATTCCAATAAAGTCTTTCAGATATGGATAGTAGCATAAATGAAATCAAAGTGCTTACTCAAAAACACGGATTTGGCTTCCTCTTTTCTACATAAACAGTTTTCAAAAGTTAAAAATATGGATCATGGCCAGGCGCAGTGGCTCACGCCTGTAATCCCAGCACTTTCGGAGGGTGAGGTGGGTGGATCACTTGAGGTCAGGAATTTGAGACGAGCCTGGCCAACATGGCGAAACCCCGTCTCTACTAAAAATACAAAAATTAGCCAGGCATGGTAGTGCATGCCTGTAATCCCAGCTACTCGGGAGGCTGAGTGAGGCAGGAGAATTGCTTGAACCCAGGAGGCAGAGGTTGCAGCGAGTCAAGATTGTGCCACTGCACTCCAGCCTGGGGGACAGAGCGAGACTCCATTGAAATGGACTCCATTGAAATTTTTTTTTTTTTGAAACAAAACAAAAAAAAAAGGGTCATGTAAGTTGGACCTGGCATTGGCCCTGAGAAGAACCAGGATGCCCGTGTAAGGGGCGTGTGGGCATCACCTGAGATCAGCGATGGTGACAAAGACCTCCTGGCGCACGGAACTGGACAGAGAATGCGGGCGTTCCTCTTGTACCAGTACCTGCAATGAGAGGGAAAGAACTTGAGAGTTGAGAAAGTACCCATTCATTAGGCCAGTGACGATCAGAGACTGGGTGGCCAGCAAGAACCACAAAAGGTCCTTCAGCCAGCCCTGCTCTTAGGCCCCAGATGCCTGGCAGCAGGACAGTGACAGGGATAGGGGTTTATTCTCTTGAGCCAGACCCCAGACCCTGGCTCTGCCTCTTACCAGGTGTTTGAGCTGACACAAATTATTTAACCTCCTTGTGCCTCAGTTCCTCATCTGTAAAACCAGAAAACAGGAATACTTACCTTCATGGGGCGGCTGTGAGTACTCACTGAGCAAATTCATGACACCCAGCAGCCCTGTGTAATTGTTAGTGTCTGTTATTCACTCTTTTTATCACCAGTGATTATTTCTAGTTTAGGCATTCTAACTCCTCTCTCCACTAAACCAGCCATCTCTCTATGATCACATCTAATATTATTCTGAGTTACTTGTCCCGGAAAAAGAATAACTTTCCAAATTACAAACTGGCAGAGGGAAAGTGCATTGCTGTGCTGGAAAAACCTGTGGAGTGATAAGCAGGGGCTCTGGAGTGGGACAGTCCCTGGGCTGCGCACTGGCTCTGCCACTCACTCACTGTGTGAGCCTGAATGTGTCATTTAACTCCCTGTGCCTGAGTTGCCTTATCTATATGGAGAAAATGAGCTAATGTAAATGACTGTAGCTGGCTGGACGCAGTGGCTCACGACTGTAATCCTAGCACTTTGGGAGGCTGAGGCGGGTGGATCACCTCAGGTCAGGAGTTCAAAAGCCGGCGCCTATAATCCCAGCTACTCAGGAAACTGAGGTAGGAGAATCGCTAGAACCCGGGAGGTGGAGGTTCCAGTGAGCCAAGGTTGCACCACTGCACCCCAGCCTGGGTGAAAGAGTGAAACTCTGTCCCCCCCACAAAAAAAAAAGACTGTAGCAGAAGCCTTGCTGGACTGTCCACCAGGCCCCTCTGGGAACTGTCCCCAACCCACAGAAATGGGTACCTCAAAGCTCTGTGTCTGCTAGGTCATTCTGTCCCACTGGCTACAGCTCATCTGTCCCAGAGTAGACACCAAGGTCTATTAGATTCTCTCTGGAATCTGGAATTGGGACACAGAGCTTCAATCTCAGTCTGGATGGTCTTCTAAAGGAAAAAATTTAAAATTTGGAAGCACTGGTCCCTATGGATGAGGCAACTGAGAGGGCCAATTTTGGGGAGAGAAGATGGGGGAGAGGGAGACGGGGTGGGGGGAAAGAGAGAGAGAGGAGAAATGGAAATTCATACAAAGGAGCAAAAATAAGAGATGGAAAGTTCTCCTTGAGTATGTGGAAGGTTTTTATTTTCTAGATTCATTCCCTTCCTGGGTCAGGCTGCTCCTCCTGTCAAGGGGTTCTGGGAAGCACTCAGTGATCCTTAGAACAAATCTCACCTTTTGTGTTTCAGCTGCTTCTAGAGGATTTCTCTTACCTGCAACCAAGAAGATCTCACTAGGAACTTAGGATGCAGGCTGGGCGCAGTGGCTCACGCCTGTAATCCCAGCACTTTGGGAGGCTGAGGCGGGCAGATCACCTGAGGTCAGGAGTTCGAGACCAGCCTGGCCAACATGGTGAAACCCCATCTCTACTAAAAATACAAAAATTAGCCAGGCATGATGGTGGGCACCTGTAATCCTAGCTACTTGGGAGGGTGAGGCAGGAGAATCGCTTGAACTCGGGAGGCGGAGGTTGCAGTGAGCCGAGATGGTGTCATTGCACTCCAGCCTGGGCAACAAGAGCAAAACTCCGTCTCAAAAACAACGAAAAAACTTAGGATGCAGTAAGTGCTCAATAAACACTACAAGGTTCCCTTTCTTGCCCCTTTCTGAGTTTCTCTCCTCTTACTTTCCAGCTTTGGTCTGACTCCGATCTTGCTGGTGGGCTGCTGCTTTATTCCTTATTTTCTCAAGGAGCGCATTTATTCTTGTGGCTTTATAGTCCAGAAGGGACAAAGCCTCAGACTCTATCTTTAGCCCTGACAGCTCTCCCAGGGCTCTACTCATCTGCATCTGGTTATCTCCAGGGCACACCACTAACATCCCCAGAATTTTGGCATTAAAGTCAGTTCACTGTGGTCCCCGTGCGAAGAACACAGCTTCCTATCCTTTAATAGCTGTCAATTGTTCCCTTTCCCAGGGCTCATTAAAAAGGTGATTCATGATTTTTTTCTTTTGTTCAAGCCCTACCTCCCATCAGTTATAGCATCAGCCACCCCCTGCTCTGCACGGTTTCTGTGACTCTCCATTCCTGGAGCCATACGCCTTCATATGGACGAAAGCAGCGTCTCTTAGCTGAAGCCCCAGGCTTGCAATCCCCTCTGACTTCAACTGACTTGATCCACTTCTGCCAGAATCATCTTTTCTTTTTTTAATCAGTTGGGTATTGAAGGTTTATTATTTGTTCACAGTTATGCTGGCCTCTACAGGGAATTCAAAAGTGAGAGGGTATTTTTTGTTAGTAGAGTATGTGTGTAGCAGGAACTTCCTGCGTGACTGCCCAGATCACAGCAATCACCCTTTCTCCCTGGGAACGCCTCCGAAACGCAGGGTGGGACACCCAGAAGTCATATCATTACTATATGATCTTGTCCCCAGGCAAACCTGATTGATGCAGGGGTGGGGAACAGACTAGTTTGGGCCAATCAGATTTTCTCTTGCAGAATTTGGAATCTTACAGTGACAGGCACAAAGCGGGAGTTGCTAGAGGGTTGAGTCATGGTGATGGTAGCAAAGCCCCTGCCTCTGAGACCTCTGGAGCTGTCCTGAAACTTACTTTTCTGGAGGCTTGTTTAAACCTCATCCTTAGAGTCTAAGAGAGATATCCCAGCATCCTTTTTTTTTTTTTTTTTTTTTTTTGGTAACTTACGTGAGCCAGAGGTGATTTTTGTTTCTTGCCTGAAGAATCCTAACTAATCCAAACAAAATTAGACGTTTTGTCTCAAAGGTCTTTTTTTTTTTTTTTTTTGTGAGACAGAGTCTGGCTCTGTCGCCCAGGCTGGAGTGCAGTGGTGTGATCTTGGCTCACTGCAACCTCTGCCTCCCAAGTTCAAGCGATTCTCCTGCCTCAGCCTCCGGAGTAGCTGGGACTACAGGCGCCTATCACCATGCCTGGCTAATTTTTGTATTTTTAGTAGAGATGGGGTTTCACCATGTTGGCAAGGCTGGTCTCAAACTCCTGACATCAGGTGATCTGCCCACCTCAGCCTCCCAAAATGCTGGGATTACAGGCATGAGCCACTGTGCCCAGCCTGTCTCAAAGGTCTTAACAAAAGCCGAGCAGATGTGAATATCTTTATTTTACTGGTAGAGCTACTGATGTTCAGATAAGCTAAGTGATTTGTCCAAGGTGGGGAGGGTTTTGTGGAGGACCTCAGATATAGAATTCCGATGGAGTCCCATGGTGGCAGAGGAGAATTAAGAGGCAAATCTGGTTACATTAAAATTTTATTACAGTAGGTCTTGGTGCTCATGTCTGTTGTTGAGTCACTAAAAACCATCTCCTGGCCACTCTGCCATCTTGCAGAATGCAGAACCCTAGCCTTGGCATAGCCAGGTAGCATTCTTCAGCTTACCATCTGAAGTCCCTACCCAGTGGTCCTTTCTCTCTTCTCTCAATCCTATCCATCATATCTTTCAAAGATTAGGTCAGATCCACCTGGATTAATTTCACCCTAATCCTGCTGTCACTTTATTCTATATCTCAGTTGCCACAGCCTGCCTCCCTTCCCTTTCCTTCCTTCCTCTTTTTCTTTCTTCTTTTTTCTCTTCTTTTTTCTTTCTTTAGTTCTTCTTTCCTTTGTCTTTCCTTTCTTTTTCTTTCTCTTTCTTTCTCTCCTTCCTTTTTCTTTCCTTTCTTTTTTCTTTCTCTCCTTCCTTCTTCTTTTCTTTCCTTTTTTTCTTTCTCTCCTTCCTTCCTTTCTCCTTCCTTCCTTCCCTGCCTCCCTCCTCTCTCCCTCCTTCCCTTCTCCTCTTCCCCTTCCCCTCCCTCCCTCGCTCCCTCCCTCCCTTCCTCCCTTCCTTCCTTCCTTCCCTCACTCCTCTTTCTCCCTTTCCCTTCCCTCCCCTCCCTCCCTCCTCCTTCTCTTCCTCTCTCTGTCTCCCTCTCCCTCTCTCTCTCTTTCTTTAAAGATGGGGGTCTCACTATGTTCCTGAGGCTGGAGTGCAGTAGCTATTCGTAAGCACAATCATAGCTCACTACAGCCTCCAACTTCTGGGCTCAAGTGTTCCTCCTGCCTCAGCCTCCACAGTGGCTGGGACTACAGGCAGGTGCTACCACACCCAGCCTCTTTTCTTTTTCATTAAAGTTCTCAACATTATATATTGTATATTTTTATATTATATTATATATTGTATATATTGTACATTTTTTACAATATACAATAAACTGTACATATTTAAAGCATACAGTTTGATGATTTTTGATATATGCATATATCCATGAAACCATCACCATCCTCAAGAGAATGAACATTTCTATCACTCCCAAAAGTTTCTTTGTGCTACTTTGTGATTCCTCGCTCCTTCTCCTCCTTACTCAACCTCTGCCTCTAGGTTACCATTGCTCTGCTGTCACTATAGATTCGTTGGCATTTTCTCGAATTTCATGTAAATAGAATCACACATGATATCCTCTTTTTTATCTGGCTTCTTTCACTCAGCATAACTATTTTGAGATTGTTCCAAGTTGTAGCATATTTCAATAGTTCCTTTTCATTCTCAAGTAGTATTCCATCATGTGGATATACAATACCACAATTTGTTTATCTGTTCACCTGCTAATGAACACTTGGGCTTCTTCTAGGGTTTGGCTTTTACGTATAGAGCTGCTGTAAACATTTGTGCATGCATCTTTGTGTGGACATATGCTTCGTTTTACCTAGGAGTGAAACTGCTGGGTCATATGGTAAGTGCATGTTTCACTTTTTAAGAAACTGCCAAATTGTTTTCCAAAGTGGTTGTGCCCTTTCACATTCCTGGCAGCACTGTATGAGAATTTTAGTGGCTCCATATCCTTGCCAATATTTGGTATTGCCTTTCTTTTTTATTTTAGCCATTTTAGTAGGTGTATAGTTGAAGCTTACTGTTGTTTTAGTTTGCTTTTCCCTAATCACAATGATCAGCACCTTTTCATGTGCTTATTTTGAGAAATTGTTGGTGAACTCATGCCTGTCATCCCAGCACTTTGATAGGCTGAGGCAGGCAGATCACCTGAGGTCAGGAGTTCAAGACCAGCCTGGGCTGGTCTCTACTGTGAAACCCTGTCTCTAATAAAACCGCACAAAATTAGCTGGGTACAGTGGCAGGTGCCTGTAATCCCAGCTACTTGGGAGGCTGAGGCAGGAGAATCGCTTGAACCCGGGATGCAGAGGTTGCAGTAACCTGAGATTGTGCCACTGCACTCCAGCCTGCGTGACAGAATAAGACTCCGTCTCAGAAAAAAAAAAAAAAAAAAGATATATTTGGTGAAGTGCCATAACATTTTTTTTCCCCCTTCTTTCCACTTTCTGTTGTTGGCTTCCTTGGCTTTTTTAATTTGGATACTTGGAGCCATGCACTGGTTTGGGTCACAAGCACTGGTAAATGCCTTAAAGTTTTCTTTCTCTATAATGACCCTGGCTTCTTCCTCCTTGTCGGTTCCTCAGCAGAACTGCTTCTCTTGGGCACCTCTCCCTTTGGTTGGGGGGAGCTGTGCTTTTTCAGCCCCCATGTGTGGGCCTGTGGGGACTTTGCAGACTTACACAATGCTGCAGTGATCCATGCAATTTTCTCATGGATACTAGCTACCTTTAACTCTTCTAGGCTGAATCCCTCGCCAGCCTATACTTTGGTTGACATCTGATGTGGGCATTTTATTACTGGGTGACAGATGCAAATGCAGATTCAGTGTGTAATTCAGTACATTGTTGCTGTTGAGACCTGCATTTGTGGATTTTATGGACTGGCTGGTTGAACCATGTGGCAACCCATTGTTGCCAAGTTTGGTGAAACTAGAGCTCTAGAAACATGCCACTCTGGCTGGGTCCTATGATCCCGCAGTTGCCTACATCCCCTTTCCCAAGGAGTACAGCCAAGTAGAAAGCTGCATTTGTTTTCTGTTTTTTTTTTTTTTTTTTTTTTTTTGAGATGGGGTGTCACTCTGTCACCCAGGCTGGAATAGAGTGGCTTGATCTCGGCTCACTGCAATCTCTGTCTCCTGGACTCAGCTGATCCTCCCACCTCAGCCTCCCGAGTAGCTGGGACTACAGGCATGCACCACCACATCTGGCTAATTTTTTTTTTTTTTTTTAAGAGATTGAGTTTTACCACATTGCCTAAACTGGTCTCAAACTGTTTTTTTATTTGCTTGTTTGTTTGTTTCTTTTTTGAGACAGAGTCTCACTCTGTTGCCCAGGCTGGAGTGCAGTTGTGTCATCTCAGCTCACTGCAACCTCCACCTCCCAGGTTCAAGTGATTCTCCTGCCTCAGGAGAAGCTGAGATTACAGGCGCCTGCCACCATGCCCGGCTATTTTTTGCATTTTTAGTAGAGACGGGGTTTCACCATGTTGGCCAGGCTGATCTCAATCTCCTGACCGCAAGTGATTCGCCCACCTCGGCCTCCCAGAGTGCTGGAATTACATACATGAGCTGCCGCTTTTTGTTGTTAAACCTGTATTATATCATCCTGTTCTTCTTAATGTATTATTTGGAATAGTTCTCAACCTATTTACTTTTTGAAATATGGCTACTTACAGATGGATCCTAAACCCTTCAAGGGCAAGGATTAAGGTTTCCAGGAAATGCGTAACCTTTATCAAAGCACCACAGTGTGTTTGGATATAGAAGATCCTTGGTAACTGTCCATTACTTAAAACTGTTAGCTGGTTAGCCTTGAATTATAAAGCTATCAGTCTAATCAGCCTTATAGATCTGTGATATGAGAAAGAACTACTCATATTCCTGGAGTATGTAAGAAATTTCAGCATCAGAATTTTAAAGCTTTAGAGAAACTGAAGGAGACATTTTATAGATGAGAAAACTAAAACACCAAGAAGTACCTGCTTGAGCGCATCAGCTCCTTTGCAATGCCCTTCTGGATCCTTTGACATGGAACTGACCACTCACTCTCTGCTCTCTGCCCCCCATATGCCTATTTAAACTTGTCACAGTTCCTGTGACATTTTATTATACCTTGCTTGGCTGCATAAATAGGGATTTTGTCTTCTTTGTCTTTGTAGCCCAAATTCCCAAGACAGTTCCTGGAACTGTCAGGCACTTAACGAGGGAATGAATGGATGAGTTGGTGGCAGAGTGTGGCTGGAGTAAGTACAAATAGAACAAAATACGATAACAATAATATAGTCATGTTTCTCAAGTGGATCATGTGTGTTAGGTACCATGGACATGGCTTATATTTATTTTGAATTTAATGGTCACAATAGCTCTGTGAAGTAGATATAGCTATTCTTGTTTTATAGGGGAGGAAACTGAGGCATTGAGAAGTGAAGTAATTTCCTACAGTTTCACAGCTATAAAAAGGCAGGGCTGTCACCTGAACCTAGGCATACGATTATGGGGACTGTCTGGGAACTACTGCTTGATCCATGAGAATGTAGCATTGGTCTTGCTGAGAAATTCAAATGCTGTTCCTGTCCTTTCTACTCTTCTTTTAATTGGTTTTCAAGGGTGATTACATGTGTGGGGTGGCCATGAGTATTTTTCCTCCATGTGGAGATACTGATACTAGAAGAGTTCAAGTGAATTGATAACATAGGTGAAGCCACTAAAAAATGCTTTGGCCAAGTCACTGAATTTGTGTGATCCCAATCATCTGTGATAAGGTCATAATACTTACATTTAAGGTATGCACAATGTCTGCTATGTGGCTGTGAATGAATGATTTTGCGGTTTCATCATAAGGTAAAGCTTGGCTGAGAGAAGACAGATCTCCTAGGAATTTCAGCTTTTCAAGTTCACCCTGAATTTGTGGGAAAATGATAAAAATACAATTATATGTCATAATCTTATTTGAATAACTGTGGAGAGTTTTTGAAAAGTTTCTTGGAATGCTTTAAATATCTGACATCTCTTTCAACCCAATATCAGTCTTTTATTACAAAGAATGAGTAAATTACGGAAGATTTCAGTGAAATTCCTTGTCCACTGGCCCTGCCTTGCTTTGAGACCTCGGCTCTCCTCTCAGCTCCATGTTCCATCCTGGCTTTCCCCACTCTTAGTCTTTGCTTTTCTACCTGCCTGTCCTGTGTAGTGTTGCCTGATTAAGCTTCCTAGGCTGGGCATGGTGGCTCATGCCTGTAATCCCAGCACTTTGGGAGGCCGAGGTGGACAGATCACCTGAGGTCAGGAGTTCCAGACCAGCATGGCCAACATGGTGAAACCCTGTCTCTACTAAAAATACAAAAAAGTAGCCAGGCGTGGTGGCGCGTGCCTGTGCCTGCAGTCCCAGCTACTTGGGAGGCTGAGGCATGAGAATCACTTGAACCTGGGAAGCGGAGGTTGCAGTGAGCTGAGATGGTGCCACTGCACTCCAGCCTGGGTGACAGAGTGAGACCCCATCTCAAAAAAAAAAAAAAAAAAAAAAAAGCTTCCTAAAGGTGACCTCTCTGATTCTGTTACTTCTAGTTCTTTCAATGTCATTAAAAATTCATTATTTTGCCTTTAAAATTTCCTATTAAAATCCAAGTTCTGATTGGAAGAATAAAATCTCTCAGTACTAACATTCTCTTTTTCTTTTTTATTATTACTATTATTATTATTATTATTATTATTTTGACATGGAGTCTCGCTCTGTCACCCAGGCTGGAGTGCAGTGGTGCGATCTCAGCTCACTGCAACCTCAACCTCCTGGGCTCAAGCAATCCTCCCGCCTCAGCCTCCCAACTAGCTGGGACCACAGGCACGCACCACCATGTCCAGCTAATTATTTGTATTATGTTGCCCAAGCTGGTCTCAAACTCCTGAGCTCAAGTGATCCACTTGCCTTGGCTTCCCAAAGTGCTGGGATGACGGGATGACAGGTAAGAACCACCATGCCTGGCCTCTGTTTTTCTTTTTCTTTTTCTTTTTTTTTTGAGATGGAGTCTCGCTCTGTCACCCAGGCTGGACTGCAGTGGTACGCCTGGGTTCAAGTGATTCTCCTGCCACAGCCTCCCAAGTAGCTGGGACTACAGGCATGCACCACCACACCAAGCTAATTTTTGTATTTTTAGTAGAGATGGGGTTTTATCATCTTGGCCAGGCTGGTCTCGAACTCCTGACCTCAGATGATCTGCCTGCCTTGGCCTCCCAAAATGCTGGGATTACAGGCGTGAGCCACTGCACCCGGCCTCTTTTCTAATTATACATACATACATATATATATAAAATTCCTATTTATCATAGAACCTTTTTTTTTTTTTTTTAAGACAGGGTCTCGCTCTGTCATCCAGGCTGGAGTGCAGTGGCGTGATCACCGCTCACTGCAGTCTACATCTCCTGGGCTCATGGGATCCTTGTACTTCAGCCTCCTGAGTAGTTGGGACTATAGGTGTGTTTGAACCTGGGAGACGGAGGTTGCAATGAGCCAAAATCGCACCACTGCACTATAGCTTGGGTGACAGAGCAAGACTCTGTCTCAAAAAAGAAAAAAAAAATCTCTATATATCTTAAGACTTGGAGAATGCATTTGCTCCTGAAGCAGGGTCCAGTGTCCTTTCTTTTGAGACAGAGTCTCACCCCATTGCCCAGGCTGGAGTGCAATGGCATGATCTTGGCTCACTGCAACCTCCGCCTCCCAGGTTCAAGCTATTCTCCTGTCTCAGCCTCCCAAGTAGCTGGGATTACAGGCACCTGCCACCATGCCCGGCTAATTTTTTGTATCTTTAGTAGAGATGGGGGTTTCACCATGTTAGCCAGGCTGGTGTTGCACTCCTGACCTCGTGATCTGCCCACCTTGGCCTACCAAAGTGCTGGGATTACAGGTGTGAGCCACTGCGCCTGGCTGGTCCAGTGTCCTTTCTAAGTGTATCTACAAACCACATGAATAAATTGCTATCATGGCACTTGCGATACTCTGACATAATGACCTTCTTATTAATCTATTTCCCTGACTGACTGTGGAATCAGCTCAAGGCAGGTAATGGGCTTTTTTGTTTCAATTTATGGCAGCAATCCAAGCCCTTCATTAACTACAAAGAAATCGAAAGAAAACCATGCTGATATGAAGTATAAGGATTAGCTGAAGTCAAAAGTGAAGGCCAACATGTTGGCTTTAAATGTTTTATTTTTATTTTTCATTGGTATTCTACGTAAAGAAAATGTACAGTTTGGTGGATTTTCACAAACCAAAAAACACCCTGTAGCCAGCAACAGATTATTACCAGCATTCCTGAAGTTTCCCTCATCCTCCTTCCAGTGGAGGCTCTGTGTGGTTTTGTGTGTATGTGTATGTGTGTGTGTGTGTGTTTTGGTAAATTGACAAATTATGGTTGTATATATTTATGCGGTACAAAGTGACAACATGATTTTTAAAAATGTATCATACAGTAAAACTGATTTCGGCAGGAAGCATGTGGTTCCATGTGTTATAACACACACATACACATGTGTAACCATCACCACAATCAGGATACGAACAGTTCCACCATCCCCTAAATTTCTCTCCTGCTATCCCTTTTTAGTCACACCCTCTCCCCACCCTAATTCCTAGGAATCACTAATCTGTTCTCCATCACCATGGTTTTGTCTTTTCAAGAATGTCACACAACTGGAATCATACAGTCTGTAACCTTTTCTGATTGGTTTCTTTCACTCAACACAATGCCTCTGCGATTCATCTTTGCTGTTGTATCGATAGTTCCCTCCTTTAATTGCTGAATAGTATTATATTTTTTGAGACAGGGTCTCGGTCTGTTTGTGGCCCAGTTTGTTTATGTGTGAACAGTCTTTAATCTTACTACTCCAACTTCTTCCCTGCGTCTAGCATAGTGCCTTATAAATGGTAGCTGTTTATTCATTACTTGTTGATTGGGTGAATGGGATTTAAAAGCCATAGAGGACCAGGCACAGCGGCTCATGCCTGTAATCCCAGCACTTTGGGAGGCCAAGGCATGTGGATTGCTTGAGGTCAAGAGTTCAAGACCTGCTTGGTCAACATGGTGAAACCCATCTCTACTAAAAATACAAAAATTAGCTGGGCAATGGTGGCACGTGCCTGTAATCCCAGCTACTCAGGAGGCTGAGGCAAGAGAATCACTTGAACCCGGGAGGCAGAGGTTGCAGTGAGCTGAGATCGTGCCACTGCACTCCAGCCTGGGCGACAGAGTGAGACACTGTCTCAGAAAAAAAAAAAAAAAAAAAAAAAAAAAGTCTAAAAAAATATAAACCGAATGTCAGAAGTAGTTATTTGAGATTGGAATTAGGGAAGATTAGCTTTTAATTTTTATTAAGGTTTTCTTTGTTTTTACATTAATTTCATAATTATATATGTAAGTATAATTTATAAGTATATGTAAATATATGTATTATAAATATAAAACATAAACATGTTTTATAACCTATAATATAAAATTATTTGTATAATCAAGAAATAATATGTTTAAAATATTTGTTAAAATGGATAACTCATAAAAATTGCTTGTGCATACCTTTAGCTCACCATTGAAAACCTTCTGGATGGACTGGATCAGTTTCTCAACAATGGCCTCACTGAGCGGGTCCTGTTGGGTCAGGTGTCTGGGGCTATGTGACAGGGGCTCACAATGGAGTCCAGGGATGTCAGGGATGTCCAAGTCTAACATTGAAAGAAAGACACTGGATGATGCCTCCGTACTGTGTAAAGTGATAAGGTTTAGTGGGGAGTACCTCTGGCTCTCACCTTTACTACTTGCTCTATGACCTTAACCAAGTCCCATCCTGTCTCCTAGACTCAGTTTTCTCAATAATAAATTCAGTGTTCTCTAAGGGCCTCCTAAGCTACAAAAAACCTTTGGGACTGCACTGTAGCAGAATGGTTAAGACTATGGACTTTAAATCTCAGTTTGAGACTAGTTTGAATCTTGGCTCTACCACTTACTACTTGTATGACCTTTATCAAGCTAGTTTGCCTCCTGAAACCTAAGTTTCCTTTTCTGTAAAACAGGGTTATTATAAGAATTAAATGAGGTAATACATGCAAAGAACTGATCCCAGAAGTATTTCCCCCTTAACACATCTTTCATCTGAAGATTTTTACCATTCTTTCTATTTTTTTTTTGAGACAAGAGTCTCACTCTTGTCGCTCAGGCTGGAGTACAGTGGCGTGATCTTGGCTCACTGCAACCTCTGCCTCCTGGGTTCAAGCGATTCTTGTGCCTCAGATTCCCAAGTAGCTGGAATTACAGGCACATGCCACCACCCCCAGGTAATTTTCGTATTTTTAGTAGAGACGGGATTTCGCTATGTTGGCCAAGCAAGGTCTCGAACTCCTGACCTCAGGTGATCCACCCACCTCAGCCTCCCAAAATGCTGGGATTACAGATGTGAGCCACCGTGCCCGGCCACCACTCTACTTTTGCATTCTTTTTGATTTCTTGAATGCCTCTTCAGTAAACTCTACCCACTTCCTGCCATATTCCTATCATCCACTAATTGCAATAATTGAAGCCATGTTCTCATTCTGATCTGTGCACAGGCTGTTCCTTCTGCCTGCATTTTTCTCCTTCTTCTCCCCCACCTTCCCTTACCTATCTTTGCCTTGCTAACTCCTACTCATCCTTCAAGTCTCAGCTCCAGGATGCCTTTCGTGTATGCCCTTTTTGCCTATTTTGGCTAAGTATCCCCAAGTCACTAATAAACCGCTCTGTATCCACTCTGGCTCTCCCACCCCCATCACACTGATTGCACTGAATTCCATTTGCCTGTTCATCCATAGGTATACTGTGTCTGTTCTGTTCGATGCTATATCTCCAGCTGCTAGATTAAGCTTAGAGCACAGGAGGGCTTCATTAAGTATTTGCTGAATGAATGTATGAATGAATGAAGGTAGCTTCAAACACACCAGGATCTTTCCTGTGTCATGCACATGCTGTCCCCATCTATCTGTAGTACTCCCTATACTCACATGAGTTACTCTCACATCTTTCAAGCCTCCTTCAGGTTTAAATAGCACTCATGGTCTCATACAGGTGTTCTCTGACAACCAGAGTTTCAAGTAGGTTCCTATTGCCCTTATTTTTGTCTCAGCCTGTTCTTCCATACTGCTTACTACAAGTTGTAGTTACTTCAGTGACTGTCTGTTTATTCTTTTTGGTCTCTTTTCTGCACAATAATGTAAGTTCTATGAGGGCAGTGACCATGTTGGTCATGTCTACTGTTGTATTCCCAGCTCCTGGTACTCAATACATGTTTTGTAGAATGAAAGTTATTCTGAAGCCCAATCCAGATCTTACCTTCTGCATAAAGTCCTCCCACTCCAAGGAATCCCACACTGCCCTTTCCCTCCTCAGAATCCCTCAAGCACTCACACTTTTCTGCAGAACTGTCTCAGGACCAACCTTAGTTTCCTGGACATCACGAACCATGTATCTCATCTTATTTTGCCAACTGTATTTCAAGGTCTCAAAGTCAGGGACCAAATTCATCATCAAAGTCTAGTCAAGGGCTGGTCACCCAGCAAGTACTCAATCAATACCTCTTGGCCTGAGTTGAAAATAGATTCTCTTTTCCCCTCCCCTCCCCTTTCTAGTCCTTTCTCCTTTTTACCTGTCAGTTCAATGCTACTTGAGCCTTTTTTAATAGTCTCTAAGTTGCTCAGCTCCAAATCCACACTTTCTGAATCACTGTCATAGGCACAGGGGATCACTACTTCTTCCTGACTACAGATCCTAGGAATAAAGAGGAGATGCGAAAAATTAGTTTTCCAGGACTGCTTCTGTCTCATCATTTATTTGAAAGCCTCAATGTCACTTTCTGAGAGAGGCATTTATTCATCACCAATCTAGATTAAGTAGCTCCCACCATCCTGGCCCCACAGTTACCTTATTTTTTTCATAGTATTTAACCACCACCTACAATTACCTTGCTCATTTGGGTTTATTTGTTTGACTGTCTCCTATCAGACTATAAACTCCATTAGAGAGAACCCTCGTCTACATGGTCACACTTGTATCCCCAGTACCTACCTAGCATGTTGTCAGTCTCATTAGGAGTGAATGGATAGGTAAGAAATACTATGCTGCTGTTAAAAACAATGCTGGGTGCAGGTGGCTCACGCCTGTAATCCCAGCACTTTGGGAGGCTGAGGCGGGCAGATCACCTGAGATCAGGAGTTCAAGACCAGCCTGGCCAACATGGCAAAACCTGGTCTCTACTAAAAATACAAAAAATAGCTGGGCGTGGTGGCACATGCCTGTAATCCCAGCTACTCGGGAGACTGAGGCAGGAGAATCACTTCAACTGGGAGGTGGAGGTTGTAGTGAGCCGAGATTGTGCCATTGCACTCCAGCCTGGGTGACATAGCAAGACTCCATCTCAAAAAACAAACAAACCCACCAAAAAAACCAGATTGAGGTAGAACACCTCACCAAACTCCCTCTATCTTCCTTACCCTTTCCTACTTTTTCTTTTTACCATAGCACGTAACACCTTCCAATATATCTTTCACGTATTTATGATGTTCATTGTTTGTCATTTATTTCCTCCTGCTAAAATGTAAGCTTCATGAGGGCAAGAATCTTTGGCTGCTTTGTTCATGAATGTATCCCAGGAGTCTAGAACAGTGACATACAGAAGTGCTCAACAATTATTGGCAGAGTAAATGATTGAGCAGGTCTCTATTTACTGAATGTTTAGCATAGATTCATGAATGAAAAAGCAAGCTGTCAAACAATGGATATGACACTTTTCATTAAAACAAAACAATATTTTCACAAAAGTAATATGTGTATACACACAGAAACACACACACACAAATGTTGGCATACATGAAAAAAAAACTTACGGAGGCTGGGTATGGTGGCTCACTCTGTAATCTCAGCATTTTGGGAGGTTGAAGTGGGAGGACTGCTTGAGCTCAGGACTTCGAGACTAGCCTGGGCAACACAGTGAGACCTCATCTCTACAAAAAAGTAAAAAATTGGCCAGGAGTGGTGGCTCACACCTGTAATCCCAGCACTTTGGGAGGCTGAGGAGGGCGGATCATGAGTTCAGGAGATTGAGACCATCCTGGCTAACAGGGTGAAACCCCATCTCTACTAAAAAAAAAATACAAAAAAATTAGCCAGGCATGGTGGCTGGCGCCTGTAGTCCCAGCTACTCGGGAGGCTGAGGCAGGAGAATGGCGTGAACCCGGGAGGTGGAGCTTGCAGTGAGCCGTGGTTGCACCACTGTACTCCAGCCCAGGTGACAGAGTGAGACTCCATCTCAAAAAAAAGAAAAAAAAAGTAAAAAATTAGCTAGGTGTGGTGGCATGTGCCTGTAGTCCTAGCTACTCAGGAGGCTGAGGCAAGATGATCCCTTGAGCCCAGGAGTTTAAGACTGCAGAGTTTAAGCTATGATGGCACCACTGCACTCCAGCTTGACTGACAGAGAGAACCTGTCTCTAGAAGAAACAAAAACACAACTTACGGAATTCATTTTTTAAAATTATTTATTATTTTTAATTTTTATTTTTTTTTGACACAGAGTCTCACTTTGTCGCTCAGGCTGGAGTGCAGTGGTGCAATCTCAGCTCACTGCAACCTCTCTGCCTCCTGGGTTCACGTGATTCTCATGCCTCAGCCTTCTGAGTAGCTGGGATTACAGGTGCCTGCCACCACGCCCGGCTAATTTTTATATTTTTAGTAGAGACAGGGTTTCGTCATGTTGGCCAGGCTGGTCTCAAACTCCTGACCTCAGGTGATCTGCCCACTTTGGCCTCCCGAAGTGTGGGGATTACAGGCATGAGCCACCGCGCCCAGCCAATAAAACAATTTTGGAAGGACACCCCAAACCAATAAAGTTTGAACTCTGTCCTGTATGCATGTATTTCTTTAATAAAAAATGAGTTCATTAAAAACAAAGAAACCCTCTAGGAGCAGAATGGTTGGGTTGTGTGGTAGATTGTGTAACTGACTTCTTAAGATGCTGCCTGGCCACGTGTTGTGTCTCATGCCTGTATTCCCAGTGCCTTTGGGAGGCTAAGGCGAAAGGATTGCCTGATACCAAGAGTTTGAGACAAGCCTGGGTAACATAGCAAAATCCGGTCTCTACAAAAAATTAGCTGGGGGTGGTGGCATGTGCCTGTAGTCCCAGTTACTCAGGAAGCCAAGGCAAGAGGGTCCTAGAGTCCAGGAGGTGAAGGCGGCAGTGAGCTATGATTCCATCACTGTATTCCAGCCTGAACGACAGATGGAGACCTTGCCTCGTAAAAAACAACCACTGCTAGTGGCTCACGCCTGTAATCCCAGCACTTTGGGAGGCTGAGGTGGGTGGATCACTTGAGGTCAGGAGTTTGAGACCAGCCTGGCCAACATGGTGAAACCCCGTCTCTACTAAAAATACAAAAAAATTCAGCCAGGCAGTGTGGCGCGTGCCTGTAATCCCAGCTACTCGGGAGGCTGAGACACGAGAATCGCTCGAACCCAGGAGACGGAAGTTGCAGTGAACTGAGATTGTGCCATTGCACTCCAGCCTGGGTGACAGAGGGAGACTTTGTCTCAAAACAAACAAACAAACAACGAAGAAGCTGTCAATCTGTTTCCAAAATGGTCGTACCACTTTACATTTCCATCAGCAGGATATGAGAGATCCTGTTGCTCCACATCCTTGCCAACATTTGCTATTGTTGGTCTTTTTCTTTTTCATTAGTCAGGTGTGGTGGCTCCCATCTGTGGTCCACAGCTAGTCACTAGGACCACAGATGCGAGACACCACACCTGGCTAATTAAAATTTTTTTTTTGTAGAGGCAGGTCTTGCTGTGTTGCCCAGGTGGGTCTCGAACTCCTGGACTCAACTGATCCTCCTACCTCAGCCTCCCAAAAGCTCTGGGATTACAGACTGAGCCACCATTCCTGGCTGCATATGCTGAGTCTGTGGTGTAAATACTCCCATCATGGCCAAAATCAAGCTACCAATACTACCTTGGGAAGAGATGTTCAATGGCATACTATCATATATTTCCACCACACAGTTACAACAGATGTAAGCAACCACAAAAGCACACAAAACGTAAAATGTAGTGAAATAATTAGGAAATAATGAGTTTTGTTTTCAATATACTTTATTTCATCCTAAATTGATATAATTTTCTAAATGGCTGTATTTAACCAATTTGCAAAATTACTGCAAATTTAACAATAGACTCTCAAGATAGCATGAGACAGCTCCAGCACACCACTGGTTGGTTGTCTTATTCTTGAGCTGGGAGAATTCTTTATATATTCTACATCAACACTGCCCAATGGAACTTTCTGCAATAATGAAGATGTCCTATAATTTTGAGTGGTCCAATCTGATATCCACTAGCTATCTGTGGCTACTGAGCACTTGAAATGTGGCTAGTACAAATGAGAGACTGAATTTTAAATTTTACTTAATTTTAATCCATTTAAATTCAAATTTAAATATCCACATAAGGCTAGTGGCTATCATAACAGACACAGAAAGAACTGACTCTCTCCCATGCGGGATAACATTTGGGACAATAATAACGTTAATAAGAGTGATATTGTGCATACTTTATATGTTCATAAAACTGTAGTTAAAAGCACAGATTCTGGAGTCAGCTGCCTAGGTTCAAATCTGTTTCCTTCTCTTTAAAATGGGATTAGCCTGTAATCTCAGCACTTTGGGACGCTAAGGCCAAAGGATCCTTTGAGCCCGAGTTCCAGACCAGCCTGGGCAACAAAGTGAGATGCGGTATCTACCAAAAATAATTTTAAAGATTAGCTGGGCGTGGTGTCGCAAGGCAGCAGTCCCAGCTACTCCGGAGGCTGAGGCGGGAGGGAAGATTGCTTGAGCCCAGGATGTCGAGGCTGCAGTAAGCTGTGATCGCACCACTGCACTCCAGCCTGGGCGACAGAGCAAGATCCCGTATCAATAAAAAAGGAAAGAAAAGAAATAATGCTTGTAGAGCGTTCGGCACAGTGTCAGGTTATACTGTAAACATTCAGTAGTTGGCGCTAGTTATTAGAGCGGTGTTCCTGTATGAGCCACCTCCATGTTGAGCCTGTAAAACTGGCCTAATATGTTCTCTATGAGTCACTGCATTGCTCTGCAAATCAGATAAAACGTCACTCGTAGGTCAGTTATTAACAACCCCAGTGATAATCTTTGGAAAAAACTGACATAATTTTCTTTTTCTTTTTTTTTTTGGTGAGACGGAGATTTACTCGTTGCCCAGGCTGGAGTGCAATGGCGCGATCTCGGCTCACCGCATCCTCCGCCTCCCAGGTCCAAGCGATTCTCCTGTCTCAGACAACCGAGTAGCTGGGATTACAGGCATGTGTGACCACGCCCGGCTAATTTTGTATTTTTAGTAGAGACGGGGTTTCACCGTGTTGCCCAGGCTGATCTCGAACTCCTCACCTCAGGTAATGCGCCCGCCTCGGCCTCCCAAAGTTCTGGGATTACAGACGTGAGCCACTGCGCCCGGCCAGAAACTGCCACAATTTTCTAAAGAGGAAAAAAAAATCCCTTCTAAGCTATCCCCTCCCGACGAGACCCTTCCTGTTCCTTTAAAATGGGCCGGGCAGCAGAAAGACGAGTGAGTGACAGCAGACATGCCAATCAGAAGCGGCCCCGTCTCGGGCCCACCCCGAGACCTGGCCCAACCGCGTCCCGGTAGCTCCCGGAATAGGAGCGTTGCGAGACGGTCGGTTCCAAGTGGGCCTGGGCGCGGGGGAGAGGCGGGTCTGTCCTCGGGAACTGCAAGGCCCTGTGAGCGGGAGGACTGGGATCCCGGCCGCGGCTGCTGGAAGCGTCGAAGCTCAGCGGGGCCGCGGACACTGACCTGTGCTTAGAACTCATCCTGGCCCGCAGAGCCTGCCGCGAGTCCCTGGCGTCCCCTGTGGCGGGCTCTTGGAGCCACTTTCCCGAGCGGAAGTCAGCCCGCGGCTCGGACTCCGGCGGGACCTGCTCGGAGGAATGGCGCCGCCGGGTGAGGAGTTGCGCGTGGCTTATAGACAGGGCCCCCCGGCCAGCACTCTTTGGGGAGAGGGCTGTCGCCCGCGGGAGGTTACTAGTCGCCGCTCGAGAGCCGGCCAGGCGGGATCCCCTTCCCCTGCGGGACAGGGGCATGGGCACAAGCTCTGGCTGTGGCGCTCTCGGATCGAGGGTCCGAAGGAGGGCTGCGAGCTGGTGGGAGTGCCCGCGACCTGGCGGGGTTGGTGCCTGGGGGAGGGGTGCAGCGCGGAGCTACGGGTCGCCCCGAGGCTCAGCCGTGGGGACCGCGGACGCGCTTAGCCTAGGCCTGACCTCACTCATTCATTTCACTCGCGCGGGCTTCTGGGCCAGGTGGCCTAAGGTTCTGGTCCTGGCGCTGCCCCTTACTCCGTATGAGGTTTTGGGCAGATTGTCCTTCTTTGGCCTGTAGTTTCCCATTCAGTGAAAGGGGCAAAGAAAACCCTCACTTCTCTCTGGGAGCCTGGAGCATAAGTTCTCAAGTGACACTCTAGGTGCAAACTTGCAGTCGGCCACGTATTCATTGTGTAACCCAAAGCAGGTTACTTAACCCCTCTACACCTCAGTTTCTCATCTGTAAAGTAAGTTAGTCAAATTAGTCACGTTATCTGCCTCGTTGAGTTGCTCTATTAAGTGAAATAATCTTCGTGCTTAGTTTAGAACAGGGCATGGCCCTAGGTAAGAACTAAGTTAACTGCATTGGAAGTTACTGAGTAGACGCTGTGCAGGGTGGAATTTCATGTAGCCTCATCGTAACTTTGGAAGCATGTACTCTTGTTACTACCATTTGACAGATGAGAAGTTGGAATCCCACGGAAGGGAACTTACTTGCCCAGGGTGACACATGAATGAGTCAGTGGCTCACCGTTTCATTATTTGAGAAGTTCAGGATAGTAAAGTGGTTAAAAGCAGACTTTGGATTCAAATTGCCTGAAGTTTGATTTTCAGTGATGTGTCCTAGGGCAGGTAACTACTTCTGAGCCTTACTTTCCTGGTCTGTGAAATGCAGAAAATAGCCACCTTACTTAGATGTTGTGAGGATTTAATGATTTGGTGTGTGCAAAGCACAGCATAGCGTGGGCATACCTAACATATTAAGTGCTCAACTTTTAGTCAGAAAAGTTACTGCTCTCGTTAACATGGAGTGAGAAGATTAGGATTCTGACACGGGTGCTGTTTTAGGGGAATTTACGGTCTAGGTGGGAAAATGCTAGTCGCAGCCATTCACTAGATCTTCATATATTGGGTACCTGCCTGTGCACAAGGCATTGGGGATTCAGCATTTGTATCTTGATTCCGCTCTCTCTTAGGTCTTTCTGTCCATTAGCAGTTTCTGATAGGCTTTGACTTTGAATTCTAGCCAGACTAACTCTCATCACTTCTCATCATGTTCACTGCTGTTGCCCTGGTTTGGGCCACCATCATCTTCTGGCTTGGATTATGGCGGTAGTCTCCCAACTGGTGTCCCCTGCTCTGTCCTTGCACCTGCATGGTCTGTTCTCCACACAGTATTGTTTATTCTCAACACAGTAATACCATTAGAGTGTAAGTCAAATCGCTCCTCTGCTTAGAACTTTCCAGTGGTCTCCAGCCGGGTGCGGTAGCTCACGCCTGTAATCCCAGCACTTTGGGAGGCTGAGGCGGGCGGATCACGAGGTCAAGAGATCAAGACCATCCTGGCCAACATGGTGAAACCCCGTCTCTACTAAAAAGACAAAAATTAGCTGGGCATGGTGGCACGTGCCTGTAGTCTCAGCTACTTGGGAGGCTGAGGCAGGAGAATCGCTTGAACCCGGGAGGCGGAGGCTGCAGTGAGCCAAGATCGCGCTGCTACACTCCAGCCTGGCAACAGAGTGAGACTCTGTCTAAAAAAAAAAAAAAGAACTTTCCAGTAGCTTCCACTACGGTGGTATACAAGGCCCTCTGGATTTGTCCTCTGCTACCTCTGTTACCTCATCTACTTCTTACCCTTTGCTTATTCCACTCAAGCTGTACTGTCCTTGCTGATCTCACAAAACACCGTATGTGTACATACTCCTGATTCAGAATGTTTGCATTTGGTTTTTCTTTTCTTATTTTTTTTTTTGGAGATAGAGCCCCAGGCTGGAGTGCAGTGGCAGGATCTCAGCTCACTGCCCACTCTGCTTCCTAGATCAAGTGATTGTCGTGCTTCAGCCTCCCTAGTAGCTGGGATTACAGGCCAAGTCACCATGTCTGGCTCATGTTTTGTATTTTTAGTAGACATGGGGTTTCACCATGTTGGCCAGGTTTGTCTTGAACTCCCGACCTCAGGTGATCCCCCTGCCTTGGCCTCCCAAAGTGCTGGGGTTAGAGGTGTGAGCCACTGCGCCTGGCCATATTGGGTTTTTCTTCTTAGCATAGTTTCCCACCAGATATCTTTATGACTTGCTTCTTCTTCAGGTCTGTACTCAATATGTTTATTTCTTAGTCCTTCATAGACTACCGTATTTAAAATGCAGCCCTTCCCAAATATCTCTTCTGTACTTTATTTTTTTCCATAGCACTTACTTTCTAATGTGATAAATAATGTTCTTATTTCATGTGATGTCTTTCGTCACTAGAATAGAAGCTCTTTGAGGGTGGGAGTTTTGTTTCTTTTGTTTCCTGCTGTATTTTTAACACCTAAAGTAGTGTGTGGCACATAGTAGCTCAGTATACATTTGATGAATACACCACGTGATAGATTTTTTCTTTTTTTAATTTAATTTTATTTATTTATTTTTATTTTTTTTGAGATGGAGTCTCACTCTGTCACCCAGGCTGGAGTGCAGTGGTGCGATCTCGGCTCACTGCAACTTCTGCCTCCTGGGTTTAAGTGATTCTCCTGCCTCAGCCTCCCAAGTAGTTTGGATTACAGGCACCCACCATCACACCCGGCTAATTTTTGTCTTTTTAGTAGAGACAGGGTTTCACCATGTTGGCCAGGCTGGTCTTGAACTCCTGACCTCAAGTGATCTGCCCACCTCGGCCTCCCAAAGTGCTGGGATTACAGGCGTAAGCTACTGCGCCCGGCTGTCTTTTATTTTTTTGAGACAGGTTCTCTCTTTTTCACCCAGGTTGGAGTGCCATGATGCGATCATAGTTCACTGCAGTCTCAACCTCCTGGGCTCAAGTGATCCTCCTACCTCAGCCTCCCGAGTAGCTGGGACTACAGGCACACGCCACCATGCCTGGCTAATTTTTGTATTTTCTTTTTTGTTGAGAAAGGGTTTCGCCATGTCGCCTGGTCTAGTCTTGAACTCCTGGGCTCAAGCGTCCGCCCGCCTCAGCCTCCCAAAGTGTTGGGATTACAGAAGTGAGCCACTGCCACTGGCCAATAGTGCCTTTTTTCAAGGATTCTAGTTCAAGCTTAATTTAACACTAAAGGCAAAGGATTTAGGGCCACTCATGTTAGCCTAGTGATTATTTGTTACTGCTGTTACTTGGGTGCCAGACAATGCACTTTATCAAGAAGCATCCCATTCAAAAGTGTTTTTTGTTTTGTTTTTTTAAATAAATGAAGTAGAAATGTACCACTCCTGCAGCTTCCTGTCCCCTGGGGCATCATAGATGGGGATTAATTTTTCTTTCCATTTATTCAGCAAATATTTATTCAGTAACTATGTGCCAGGCAGTGTGCAAGACTTGGAAATACTGGGATGAACAAAAGAAGCAGTCTTTATCCTCATGGAACTTACAGTTTAGCAGAGAAATCAGACATTACACTGTTAAAGTTGTAGAAAATTCCACAGAGAAGTACAGATTTCTATGAGTGGATGTAAGAACAACAATAATAATAGTATTAGAAGTAGTAGCTAACATTGGTATAGCACTTGTTATGTGCCAGTCATTATTCTAAGATTTTTTTTTTTTTGAGACGGAGTTTTGCTCTTGTCGCTCAGGTTGGCGACAATGGCGCATTCTCAGCTCTCTGCAACCTCTTGTCTCCCAGGTTCAAGCGATTCTCCTGCCTCAGCCTCCCAAGTAGCTGGGATTACGGGCACCCGCCACCACACCCAGCTAATTTTTTTGTATTTTTAGTAGAGACGGGGTTTCACCATGTTGGCCAGGGTGGCCTCAAATTCCTGACCTCAGGTGATCCACCTGCCTTGGCCTCCCAAAGTGCTGGCCTGGCCAGATCTTTCTGTATTAACTCGTGTAATCGTTTCTGAGGTAGATACTATTATCATCCCACTTTACACTTGAGGAAACTGAGGCACCAGCTGGTTGAATAACTGCCAAGGGCACATTGCTAATAAATGGCAGAGGTGTGATTTAAGCCTGGCCCCAGAGTCTGGGTTCTTCCCTACTTTATTGTACTGGGGAACTAATCCTAGGGAGAGCTGCTTAAGGAAGAGGTGCTTGAGCTGAATTCTGAAAGTAAAAATTAAGCAAAGTTGAGGTAGGGGAAAGCATGGAAAAATGCTGGGCAGGAAAGAACCTGGCTTCTTAGAGGACGGAGAAGAAGCCAGAGAGCAACAGATAGCGGGAAGCGCGAGGGAGGAGATCTGGTTGAGAGGCTGGCAAGGTGTAAGGATTCAGGATTGGGTTTGTCCTTAGAGGCAGAGGACTTACAGACATCTTTCAGATGGGAATAGTAGGATAAGGCCTGTGCTTTAGATGCTTGGAGGCTGCTGGGAGGACTGTCCTTCCACCAGTTGAAGAGCAGGCTCCCTGCCTTCCCAAGGCTTCTCCTCAGGTTAAACCCCTGGATTCCCTCGCCCTTCCCCATGTGATTTGGTTCCCAGATCTTGGTGTGCGTCATCACTGGGACTGTGTATAGCACCTTGGAAGAGTGTAGAGTGTACTGAATGATTGTTTCCCCCCAAGGTTCAAGCACTGTCTTCCTGTTGGCCCTGACAATCATAGCCAGCACCTGGGCTCTGACGCCCACTCACTACCTCACCAAGCATGACGTGGAGAGACTAAAAGCCTCGCTGGATCGCCCTTTCACAAATTTGGAATCTGCCTTCTACTCCATCGTGGGACTCAGCAGCCTTGGTGCTCAGGTGCCAGATGCAAAGGTAAGGCTGCTTTTCTCCTGGTGGTCAGGGTGGTTCAGGAGAACCTTCATCCCCTCACTATATTCCTTTGGGGTAGTTCAAAACTAACTCTTGCTCATTTGAGGATAACCAAGGTTAATCCAATATAAGAAATATTTGGCCGGGCGTGGTGGCTCACGCCTGTAATGCCAGCACTTTGGGAGGTCTAGGCAGGTGGATCACGAGGTCAGGAGTTCGAGACCAGCCTGGCCAATGCAGTGAAACCCTGTCTCTACTAAAAATAGAAAAAATTAGCTGGGTGTGGTGTTGCATGCCTGTAATCCCAGCTACTCAGGAGGCTGAGGCAGGAGAATCATGTGAACCCAGGAGGCAGAGGTTGCAGTGAGCTGAGATCCCGCCATTGCACTCCAGCCCAGGCAACAGTGTGAGACTCAGTCTCAAAAAAAGAAGTTTATTTCAGTTTGACAGATCTGTTTTTGTTTTTGTTTTTTTGCCTAATGTATGTTAAGGATCATACCAGATCAGTTATTTTTAGTGGGATGTCAAGAAAAGCAAGCATAGATCATCTAGAAACTTTTACTTCAGCTCTGGGAGTGAGAATGTCCAATACCACATGTACTTACTAAGTGCCCCCCTATGTGTGTGGCTAATAATAAGGGAATTCAAGGTGGAAGGCACTCACATGTATTAAATAATGGTAGTCACTACATCAGGCAATTTTGATACATGTTTTTGGACTTCTGGTGAGGAAAATGCATCATGATTAAAACCTTTCCTGGATTCGGGACAGTCTTTTTTTTTTTTTTTTTTTTTTTGAGACAGAAACTGGCTCACCCAGGCTAGAGTGCAGTGGCATGATCATGGCTCACTGCAATCTCTGTCTCCTGGGCTCAAGCCATCCACCTCGCTTCCCTAGTAGCTGGGACTACAGGTGTGCACCACCATGCCTGGCAATTTTTGTATTTTTTTGTTGGAGACGGGGTTTTGCCATGTTGCCCAGGCTGGTCTTAAACTCCTGGGCTCAAGTGATCCGCCTGCCTCAGCCTCCCAAAGTGTTGAGATTACAGGTGTGAGCCACCACCTGACCAGGAACAGTCTTAAAGTGAATTTACATTTTATTCATTATAGTAGTATGGACAACTAGACTAAACAATTTTCCTTTGCCAAGTTTCTCATATCTGCCTTAGTTTTCTTTGACTGAAGAACAAATTACCATAAATATAGGGGCTTAAAACACCACCCACTTATTGGCTTATATGGCTTATAGTTCTTTATTTTATTTTATTTTATTTAAGAGAGGGTCTCACTGTGTTGCCCAGGCTGGAGTGCAGTGGCTATTCACAGGCATGATTATAGCACACTATAACCTCGAACTCCTGGGCTCAAGTGATCCTCCTATCTCAGCTTCCTGAGTACCTGGGACTATGGGTGCATCCCACCGCACCCCGCTGTTAGCTGATAATCCTGCAGGTCAGAAGTCTAGACAGGCTTGCCTGGGCCCTCTGCTTAGTGTCTCCTGAGGTCACAGTGAAGGCATTGGCCAAACTGGGCTCCTCCTGGAAGCACTGGAGAAGAATCTGCCTCCAGGCCCATTCATGTTGTCGTGTTGTCAGCAAAATCCAGTTCCTGTGGTTGTGGGCCTGAGGTCTCCATTTCCTTGCTAGCTGTCTGCTAGGAGTTGCTCTCTGTTCCTCAAGGCCATTGGTATTTCTTCTCACATGGCCCCTCCACCTTTAAACCAGTAATGGCATGGTGAGTCCTTACTCTTCAGTTCTCTCTGACTTCCTCTTCAGCCACCAGCCAGAGAAAACTGCTATTAAAGGGTTCACCTGTTTGGGTCAGCCCACCTGGATAATCTCTGAATTGTAAGGTCAGCTGACTTGGGGCTTTAATTATACCTGCAAAATCACTTTATAACAGTTCCTAAATTTGTGTTTAAATGAATAATCAGTGGATGGAAATCCAGGGGGAGGAGTATGAATGTCTTTAGAATTCTGCCTACCATTTCTTGTATTAGCATGGAAATGACTCCAAATCTGTAGGGACTTTAGGCATACACTACTGCACCTGGCTTGCTGGATGGAGTGTCTTCAAGCAAATATCAGACATATTGTTGTACTTGTATCTCTTATTCTATTTATTTATTTTGTAGAGATGAGGTCTCGCTATGTTGCCTAGGCTGGTGTCATGAACTGACCTCAAGCAATCCTCCTGCCACGGCCTCTCCAAGTGTTGGGATTACAGGCATGAGCCATTGTGCCTGACCAACAGTAATTCTTTAATGTCATTTAATTCTCAGTCTATGTTCAGTTATCTTGAGTTATCTCAAAAGTGTTTTTTACAGTTAGTTGGCTTAAATCAGGATCTAAAGAAGGTCTACACATTCCATTTTTTGCTGGTATCTCTTAAGACTCTTTTCACCGATAATAGTTCCCATTCCCTCTTTTCTCCCCATACCATTTATTTGTGGAATAAGTCAGGTCATTTGTCCTGGAATATTTTACACATTCTGCCTTTGATTAATTGTATCTTCATGATGTTTTTGAACATATTTCCCTATCCTTTGTATCCCTGTAAACTGATAGTTAGCTCTTGAGGCTAAATTATATTCAGGGTTGGTTTTCTTGGTGAAAATATTTCACAGGTGGTGCTGTGGACTTCCTATTAATAGATACATAATATCTGGTTATTTCACTTTTAGTGATGATGAAGTTGTAAATTAAGGTGTTGTCAGACTAATCTATCGCTTATAAGTAGTATATAGTAGGGATTTGTTTTTTCATCCAGTCTGATAATTTCTACCTTTTGATTGGGGAGTTTATTCCATTTTTTTTTTAATTTTAATTCTTTTTTTATGTTTAAGATCAATCATTTATGTTTAATTATATTGTTGGGTTTACATCTGTCATCTTGTTATTTGTTTCCTATTGGCTTACCTGTTTTTCCCTCTCTTTTCCTGTCTTATTTTTTTATTTTATTTTGTTTTATTTTATTTTTTTGAGACAGGGTCTCACTCTTGTCACCCAGGCTGGAGTGCAGTGGTGTGATCTCTGCTCACTGTGACCTCTGCCTCCCGGGTTCAAGTGATCCTCCCATCTCAGCCTCCTAAGTAGCTGGGATTACAGACGCGCACCACCATGCCTGGCTAATTTTTTGTATTTTTTGGTAGAGATGGGGTTTCACCATGTTGGCCAGGCTGGTCTTGAACTCCTGACCTCAAGTGATTTGCCCTCCTCGGCCTCCCAAAATGCTGGGATTACAGGCGTGAGCCACTGCGCCCAGCCCCTTGATTATTTTTAAATATTCTGTTTTATATCTTCTATTGACTGTTCAGATCTAATTTTTTTTTAGTGTTTGTCTAGTTTTGTTTAGAGATTTTAATATGCATCCTTAATTTCTCACGGTATACCTTGAATTATTATTTTGCCATGTCACAAATAGTAAAAGAACCCTATAACTGTATTTGCATTTAAACTCACATCATTTCTGCTATCATTGTCATACTTTTTGTTTGTTTGTTTTTGTTTTTGAGATGAAGGCTTACTCCGTCGCCAAGCTGGAGTGCAGTGGCGCGATCTTGGCCCACTGCAACCTCCGCCTGCTGGGTTCAAGCGACTCCCCTGCCTCAGCCTCCTACAGGTGCACGCCACCACACCCAGCTAATTTTTTGTATTTTAGTAGAGACGAGGTTTCACTATGTTGGCCAGGATAGTCTCGATCTGACCTTGTGATCTGCCCATCTTGGCCTCCCAAAGTGCTGGGATTACAGGTGTGAACCACCGTGCCCGGCCCATTGTCGTACTTTTTAACCTTCTTTCAAGGATCCCAGCCTTTTCTGTCTGTTGTTCAGTGTCTCAATTTCATATATGTCATACAGTTTTATAGTTATTTTTGGTAGGAAGGGAAGTTCAATATATTTAATTCTGTCAAGGGCAGAATTGATAGTCCCAATTGGTGTCTTTTTTTTTTTTCTCTGAGACAAGGCCTCGCTCCGTTGCCCAGGTTGGAGTGCAGCGGTGCAATCATGGTTCACTGCAGCCTCAAACTTCTGGACTCAGGTGATCCTTCACCTCTGCCTCTCGAGTAGCTGGGACTACAGTCACCTGTCACCATGCCTAGCTAATTTTTTTTTTTTTTTTTAATATTTGTAGAGACGGTGTTGCCATGTTGCCCAGGGTTGTCTCAAACTCCTCGGGTCAAGCCATCCTCCTGCCTCTGCCTCCCAAAGTGCTGGGATTACGGACGTGAACCACTGTGCCCAGCCTCCAATTGATGTCTTTTTTTGTTGTTTGTTTGACATGGAGTCTTACTGTCATCCAGGCTGGAGTGCAGTTTTGTAGTCTTAGCTCACTGCAACCTCTGCCTCCTAGGTTCAAGTGATCCTCCAGCCTCAGCCTCCCAAGTAGCTGGGACTACAGGCATTCTCCACCACGCCTGGCTAATTTTTGTGTTTTTTGGTAGTGACAGGATTTTGCCATGTTGGCCAGGCTGGTCCTGAACTCTTGACCTCAGGTGATCCACCCGCCTTGGCCTCCCAAAGTGCTGGGATTATAGGCGTGAGCCACCCCTCTCAGCAATTGATATCTTTCAATCCATTTCAATGGTTATCCTTTTTGGTGCTCAAAATATTCCATTTTTGCCAATGGGCCAAACTGTGTGTGTGTGTGTGAACATCCATTCATTTACACGTTGGGTACAACTGGTTTTCAGTTTAACTATAGAGTTAAATAGTTACTAGACTGGCCAGAAAGCCTAAAGTATTTACCAACTGGTCCTTTACAGAAAAAGTTTGCTAATCGCAGCTATATGAGATCCAGCTTACTCAAATTTTTTCCTGACAGCCAGCTCTCCGTTTCTGCCCAATGTTTTCTTCCTGTGTGTGACTCTATTAAAGATACAGACGTTTCCTCATGATTACACTCTTATAAACCCTAAAGGTGAATATACCTCCTGATAAAATTAGTTCTGCTCAAAAGTAAGAGTATACCCATCAGAGTCAGTTAACACAAGCTTTTAATTCTGGCTCCACCTCTCTGAAAAGGGAGTTATGAAGCCTACCTCACTGAATCATTGTAAGAAGAAAGTGAAATTACAGTATGCCCCTCAAAGGAAATGGTAGCTATTATCGTTCTTACATTGAAAAGGTTTGCTTCTATTTATACTTTGTTTAGGTGAGTTCAGACAATGCCTGGCACAGACACAGTGCGAATGCAGTGCCTTTTGTAGTGATGCTTCGTACTTCTGCTCTGGTTTTTGGTGATGTCTTTAGAGGCCCTGGGGAGAGAGAAAGAGCAAATTGACTAGAGGTTTTGTATTGTGAGGTATAGGAGATAACATTGGAATAGTAATGTTAACCTCTGGCAGGATTTGAATGCAGGATGAAAAGTTTCTCCTGAAGGTTTTCAAACTTGTGTGGAACCACAGGATTCAGTGTAGGGGGTCACGGAGGAATGATTTGGAGTTCTATAGGAGATTTAGGTTGAACACATACCCCCAAAGCTATTCTCTGCCATCATCACAAGTTTGCGGGATGTTGGTTAGGGCTGAAGATGTAGATTGAGAGGCATCTGGCCAGCTGCCATGCAGTGTGACTTGGGATAATTACATGATTGAGCTGGCTGTGGCTTTATGTTTACAATACAGATGCTGAAGTCAGAGTGGTTGCCTTCAAGGTGTTAACTTCAAAACTTCACACCTGAGTCACCTGTGCAGCTTATTTAACCTTTCAAAATTGTTCTGTCATCGGTAAGATGGAGATAATAATACTCAGCTCACAGATAATGTGTGCAGGGTAGTTAGCACGTTGATGGCATGTGGTAATACGTAGTATTACCCTTATGAGTAGTATGACTATATATAAATAGTAGTAGCAGTTGGTACACATTGATTGAATTTTTTTTTCAGACTGTCATCCTCACTGCTTAGCATACATCTGACACACGGGTGTCTAACAAATATTTGAACTGTAAACTTTAGCTCAATCAAAATGGGAGCTCTCTAAATGTGCCTGCTGATCAGAAAATAAATAGGTTAATCACATACTCCATTCTAATTGCTTATGAAATATGCTGTGTTGATTAGGTGGTGTGTGCATTATAAGTAATGGAAGAAAGGGAGTTGTATGCATGTTTCAGAGCTGTTGAATTTCCTCATTAGATGTGCAAACCACATAAATCCATTGAGAGATTTATGTCATTACTGTCACTTCCGTATAGTGGTGCATGTCCTGCTCAGCTGTTGCTGCCTTCAGCTCAATAGAGAGAACTCCCTGGGCTCCCCTAGATACACTGTTGCCTATTCTCACAGATCGATATATTTGGAGAGATTTTGGTTATTATCTCGTAAGAGGTTTTAGCAGCAAAACTGGGAGAAATGGGGTTTAATGAGAATAGAAACTATGGAGACAGCAGTGTGGAATGAGAGTTGATTTTAGGTGTTATAAAGTGTGAGCATCGGCTGGGTGCGGTGTCTCAGGCCTGTAATCTCAGCACTTTGGGAGGCTGAGGTTGGTGGATGCCTTGAGGTCAGGAGTTCGAGACCAGCCTGGCCAACACAGCAAAACCCTGTCTTTACTAAAAATACAGAAGTTAGCTGGGCATGGTGGGCATGCCTGTAATCCCAGCTACTCGGGAGGCTGAGGCAGGAGAATTGCCTGAACCCAGAGGCAGAGGTTTTGCAGTGAGCTGAGACTGTGCTGCTACACTCTAGCCTGGGTGACACAGCGAGACCCTGTCTCAAAAAAAAAAAAAAAAAAAAAAAAGGCCAGGCGCGGTGGCTCACACGTGTAATCCCAGTACTTTGGGGATGCCGAGGCGGGCGGATCACGAGGTCAGGCAATCAAGACCATCCTGGCTAATACAGTGAAACCCTGTCTCTACTAAAAATACAAAAAAATTAGCTGGGCGTGGTGGCGGGTGCCTGTAGTCCCAGCTACTTTTTTTTTTTTTGAGACTCTGTCTCAAAAAAAAGAGTGAGCATTTTTCATTTGAGTTATATTTATATAAAACATAAGCATGTCAGAAAGGTGATTTTACAGATTTCATTATTTAGCTTTTTACAAGATTAAGAACATGCTGGGCACAGTGGCTTATGCCTGTAATTCCAGCACTTTGGGAGGCTGGGGTGGGAGGATCACTTGAGATCAGGAGTTGGAGACTAGCCTGGGCAACATAGTGAGACACCCGCCCCCCACCCCTGATTTCTGCAAAAAGTAAAATTAGCTGGGCATGGTGGCATGCACCTCTAGTCCTAGCTATTTAGGTGGCTGAGGCAGAAAGGCAGGGATATCGCTTGAGCCCAGGAGTTTAAGGCTGCAGTTAGCTGTGATGGCACCACTGCAGTCCAGCCTGGGCAACAAAGCAAGACCCTGTCTCAAAGAAACCAAATTACTTTTAAAAAATGCCTCCCTTATAAAGCGTTGTGAGCATTAAATGAGATAATAAGTGTAAAGTGCTTAGTGTAGTGCCTGGCACATGATGAGTGCATATAGTAGTAAGTATATTTGTTTGTGGGTCAGGCACTAGTTCATTCCTGGGGATAGCAGAGAATGAGGCAATCCTTCACGCAGTAATCATTTATGGAGCATCTGCTGTGTGCCAGACATTGTGCTAAGTGCAGAGAAGACAAGAGAGCTCATTATCCATTGAGAGTACCGTAATACAGTGCTGAGTGCCAAGAGGCAGACAGGCTGTTTGTGGAAAGTACCATGGGAGTCCAGCAGAGGGAGCCGGCACTCACCCTGTCTGCCAAGAAAGCCACAATCTTGCACCGGAGTGCTGCCATCTGTGCTGGCTGCTGCAGGCTTCATTTGGTCACTCAGCAAATATATAGTGAGTTTCTGCTATGCACTAGGTATAGTGCTAGGCACTGGGGATTTACTCTTGAGCCATAAAGAGGGAGAGGGCCCCTGCACTCTTAAGAATATGTTGTCTAATAGCTGAGACAGGCATTAATCATGTAATCAAATACATGCACGAATATTTGCAACAATGGTAAGTTTTATGAAGGGGAGATATGTGCTGTTATAAATAGGGGATTTTATAGGGGTAGAATAGGGGACTTTGATTTGCCAGGAAAGGCTTTCCTGAGGAAATCTCCGAATTTAAATCTCATTGTGGGCTGAGTATGTTGGCTCACACCTATAATCCTAGCACTTTGGAAGGCTGAGGCAGGAGGATTGCCTGAAGCCAGGAGTCTGAAACTAGCCTGGGCAACAAAATGAGACCATGTCTCTACAAAAAGTAAAAAAAATTATCTGGTGTAGTGGTGTGTGCCTGTAGTCCCAACTACTCAGGAGGCTGAGGATGGAGGATCGCTGGAGCCCAGGAGTTGGAGGCTGCAGTGAGCTACGATCATGCCACTGCACTCCAGCCTGTGTGAGAGGGCAAGACCCTGTCTCAAAACAAACAAAAACAAAACAAACCCCAAACCCAAAACTCAAACCTCACTGCATCACCCTAATCTCACTCTACTCCTTAAGGGCAGGGACTTTGTCTATTTTATTTGTTGTGTATCCCCAGTTCCTAGAACAGCACATGGCATGTGGTAGGCACTGAAGTGAAGGAAGATGTGATTGATCTGAATTCTAAAGGGAGAGGAGGAGTTAACTGTGAGACGAAGGAGAGAAGGGACTTCAGGCAGAGGAAACAGCCTGTGCGGAGGATAGAGAGCAGGTTACATTTGAGATTGAAAGGAGGAGGTGTGTGGAACAGAGTGGGAGGGAGGGAGAGGAGTGAGGCAGGCTGGGGCCAAGCCACAGTGCCTTGGCCCACATAGGAAGAGTTCTGATCTGTTTCCAATGAGCAATAGATTTTAAATAGCTAGTATTGTGATTCACCTTGCATTTTGGAAAGACTTCTCTCTTGCTTTTTGGAAGACAGACTATAGCAGGGGGCTACAGGGCAAGATTGAATGCAGGAGGGGTACAAAAGATAATGCCTGGACTTTCTGCTTCTGCTGCATGGATGGGTAGTTGGGCCATTCCATGAGATAGCAACACAGGAAGACAATGAGGTTTGTCTGGGAAAGATCACGAATTTGGTCTTTACCATGGTGAGCTTGAAATACCTTTGAGTCATGTAAGTGGCTGTTGAGAGAAGTCTGGGCTGGAGGTACGGGTCTGAGAATTATCTGCATAGAATTTTGGGATGAAGCCATGGGCATGGATGGGATGGCCTAGGGAGGCAGGGGGTGGTGGGATGAGAGCCGGGCCTAGGAGCTGAGAAACAGCAGGAGAGCTCAAAACTGAGGGAGGAGCTGCCAGAGAAGTAGGAGACCCAGGAGGGTGCGGTGGCATCCCAGAAGGCTACGGGCACGCATGTTTCCCAGTGAGGACGTGATCGGTCTGTCCATTGTTGAGGAGTGAGCACTGGAAAATGTCCTCTGCTTCGACAATTTGGAGGTTGCCACTGGCCTGCTGGGGGCAGAAGCCAAATTGGAATGAGTGGAGGTGAGGACATGAAGACCGGAGCAGTGTGGCTGTGTGGGAAGAGAGAAGGTGGCACTGGAGGGGAGAGAAGGGTTGAGGGAAATTGTTGTTGTTGTTGTTGTTGTTGTTTTTTGAAAGTTTCGCTCTTGTCACCCAGGCTGGAGTGCTGTGGCTCGATCTCGGCTCACTGCAACCTCCGCCTCCCAGGTTCAAGCGATTCTTCTACCTCAGCCTCCCAAGTAGCTGGGACTACAGGTGCACGCCCCCACGCCTGGGTAATTTTTGTATTTTTAGTAGAGATGGAGTTTCACCATGTTGGTCAGGCTGGTCTCGAACTCCTGACCTCAGGTGATCCACCCGCCTCAGCCTCCCAAAGTGCTGGGATCACAGGCGTGAGCCATCACGCCCAGCCAGGAAGTTGTATTTTAAAATAAGTCTTGAGTTTTGTTAACACATTATAGGAGAAGTTGGATTGACGAGGTAATGGGCTTCCAGATGGAGAGACAGGGTGTACAAAGCCTGGAGGCTTCCAAGTGCTTGTTGTGCTTTGGGGCAGTGAGGTGCTTGTGCAACTGGAGCAGAGGTGGGTGGGGAAGTGCAGTAAGAAGCACCTGGGGAAAAGCCGGCCCAGTTAGAAAGGGTCTGGCGTGGGGCCCCAGCCAGTGTGTGCCTGGGCAGCACATCACAGTAACAAAGTCTGAAGAGATGACAAAGCACAGTCTGAGAGGCAGCCAGAGTAGCGGGGAGCTGTTTATGGAGGAAATAGGGGAGGGGAGGGCAGATGTCTTTTCTATAGGCCTCCGTATTTGATTAGGTTCAGGGAGTTGTAGGGGAAAACCTGTGATGGAAGAAAGCACTGGTGTTCTTTGCTCAAGAGGGTGTTTGATTAATTGGGGTATTAGCACAGAAAGTTGGAAGCAAGCAGATCGGGGGTGAACATTTAGGGGGCAGTTTTCAGCCTTCAGTCGGGAAGATGAGTCTAGAACGTTGGAGAGCAGCTGGAGTCAGAGTTTCCAGTCCCCCGACAGTAGCTGGCTGAAGCCTCAGCACTGGGTGGGCTCACTGAGCAGGCTGAGCATGTTCTGGGAGGTGTCCCTGCTTCTGCTGCTGTGTAAACTCTGCCGTCAACATCTTGGGCTTTGAAGCCACTGAACACTGGACTGGTTTACCTTGATTTGTCTTTGCAAAGTGTAGGAATGATGCTTGTCTTACTCCAGAATAGATTGTTTTTAGTGGGCTCTTGAGAATTGGAGGTTTTATAGCTCAGACACCAGAGCCAGGCTCTTCTGGAGCCAGGGAATTCTAGTTCCCCTAGTTAAAAGCTGAGTGACTTTGGACAAGTTACTTTGCCTTTATAATGCCTCAGTTTTCTTACCTGTAAACTTAAGGTAATATGAGTGCCTGATCCATGAGATAGATAGGGGATTAAATGAGAAATGCGCATAAAGCACTTAGAACAGCGTTTGACACATTTTAAGTGCTCAGAAAGAGGTAATGATAGAGGTAGAAGTAGAGGTAGTCATTGTTTTGGGGTCTCCAGTGTTGTCGTTCCATTGTTAAAGCACCAGATGGCGACAAAGCACACATTTTCAGCTTCCTTGCATTCCCCTGCTTGGACTCCTTGAGTAGCTTTACTTAATTCTCTTCAGATCCCTAATTGATGCAAAGTGAAGTATTTTGTTTGTTTCCTTTCTCCCTCTGGCTTCTTTAAAACTTCTGGTTGAAACTCATTTGTTTTGAGACTCTTATTTAAATTTCATTCATAAAATTAAAAAAATGCTCTGGTTGGAGTAGCATGTACACACAGTAAAACATTGGACAATACAAAATAGCTGTTAGTGAAAGGCAGCGTGCTGCCCTTGCCCTCCACCCTGTCCTACTCTCCAGGAGCACCCCGCGCTTTTTTTTTTCTGGCGGGAGAGGAGTCTCACTCTGTCGTCCAGGCTGGAGTGCAGTGGCACGATCTCGGCTCACTGCAACCTCCGCCTCCCGGGTTCAAGGGATTCTCCTGCCTCAGCCTCCTGAGTAGCTGGAACTACAGGTGAGCGCCACTGCGCCCAGTCCCCCCCCCCCTTTTTTTTTTGAGACGGAGTCTCGCTCTGTCACCCAGGCTGGAGTGCAGTGGCGCGATCTTGGCTCACTGCAAGCTCCGCCTCCCGGGTTCACACCAGTCTCCCGCCTCAAGCCTCCTGAGTAGCTGGGACTACAGGTGCCCACCACCACGCCCAGCTAATTTTGTTTTTGTGTTTTTAGTAGAGATGGGGTTTCACCGTGTTAGCCAGGATGGTCTCGATCTCCTGACCTTGTGATCTGCTCGCCTCGGCCTCCCAAAGTGCTGGGATTACAGGCGTGAGCCACCGCGCCCAGCCTTTTTCTTTTTTTTGAGACAGGATGTTGCCCTGCCACCCACGCCAGACTGCAGTGGTGTAATCACAGCTCACTGCAGCCTCAAACGATTCTCCAACCTCACCTTCATAAAGTGTTAGGATTACAGGCGTGAGCCACTGTGCCCAGCCAGCACCCACTTTTAACTGTTATTATTACCACATCTTTTTGAATAGCTGAATTTTATATTACTTCAGCCAAAATATTGGCAGTCTATTGATTTGATACTGTTTCTTGAAGTCGAGGAGAGTCGTAGTAGCGGGGGCTTGGGGATTTTGTGATGTGCTTCCTTTGTGCCAGTCACTGTGATGGGCATTCGGCAAAGTCCCTGATCTTGGGCCACTAGTCACTGGGGGAACTAGTAAGTGCAGTGTGGTATGTGCTTTGGGGGAGCTCTTGAGAGGGTGGATACCTGGCCTCTCCTGGGAGGACTGTCAGGAAGAGATGAACATCTGAGCAGAGTTGAAGATAGGACCTGGTTTGGCAGGCAGGAAGGACAAGGAAAAGGTGCTCCCGGCAGGGTGGGTAGTAGGGTCAAACATGTCAAATGGCGAGAGCGTGGTATAGCTGCAGGAGGCTAGAGGGTAAGATTTTGGAGTTGGAGTTAGGGCTATGGTGATGAAGGCAGCATGGAGAGGGAGGGTCAGTCTTGAGGGCATTTCATGCTGTGTCAGAAGTTGGATCTTGTCTGAGAAAAATAGGGAACCACTGAAGGGTTTTAAAGGTAAAGCAACACGGTTACACTTGTATTTTGTGAAGATCAGTCTTGAAGCAGTGTGCAGAATGGATTGCATGGCTTTAGACCGCTTAGGAGATGACCGACTGGGACAATGTAGGTGAGAAATGGCAAGGGCCTGCTGTAAGGCAGTGACAGAAACTAGAGGTGGGACTGGGCCTGAGAAATGAAAAAGAGGTAGACTTGATAGGCTTGGAGGGGTGGGGAAAAGTCAAGGATGGTTCCCATGTTTCTGGTTTGGGTTGCTGGATGCATGGTGTTACCTATGCATGAGCTGGGAAGTCCTGGTGAAGAAATAGAAGGTTTTAAGCTCATTTTATTTTTTATTTTTATTTTTTGGGGGACTGGGTCTCGCTCTGTCTCCCAGAATGGAGTGTAGTGGCATGAACATGGCTCACTGCAGCCTCAACTTCAAGCAGTCCTCCTACCTCAGCCTCCCAGGTAGCTGGGACCACAGGCATGCGCCACCTGCTCTGCTACTTTTTGAATTTTTTGTGGAGGTGGGGTCTTACCATGTTACCCAGGCTGGTCTCAACTCCTGAGCTCAAGCAGTCCTCCTGCCTCAGCCTCCCAAAGGCCTGGGATTACAGATGTGAGCCACTGCACCCAGTGTTAAGCTCATTTTAGATTTGTTGAGCCTGACTTGGCCTTGGTGACATCTAAGTGGAGATGCCAGTAAAGTTGGAATCAGAACAGACTGCCACTTGGTAGCTTTGTCACCTTCATCAGATTACTTGCCAATTTCAAGCCCCAGTTTCTTTTTCAGGTAAATGGGGATAGTGATAATCTCTACCAAAGGATCATGTTGTTAAAAGGAAGAGCTTCCTAAATACCCAGCACAGTCCATGGCCAGACAGGTGATCCGGGAAGTGGTTTCCTTCTTTCCTTTCTAAGGTTCGGAAGGACTCAAGCGCCTTCAGGCTTATTGCTCTTTGTACGAAGTGAGCAATTTTGGGTAATACCGTGTCCTATGGAAAGTAACTACTTAACTAAATTCATGTAGCTCATTCCTTAAGCCGTCTATAATGGCTGAGAATGTTATCTAAAAACGCCTTTGCTTTTCCTGGTTCACTACATGTGTCACCACTTAACATTGACTTTTCCCCCCTGTGTAGAAAGCATGTACCTACATCAGATCTAACCTTGATCCCAGCAATGTGGATTCCCTCTTCTACGCCGCCCAGGCCAGCCAGGCCCTCTCAGGATGTGAGGTGAGTCCGGGTTCCTGCGCTGACAATGACTTTAACTATTTAAAGTGCATTTTTAAAGGGGAGGAGTCATGTCAAACATCCTTTTTTTGATTATGAGAGTCCATTATTGCGAGTTGGAATTCCATTCCTGTGATTTTTTTTTTTCCTTAAGAAAGTATAGTTTATGTTTCTCCTAAGTTTTTACTTTTCAAGGGTTTTAAATAACCTTTTTGTACAGTTTTTGCTTTTCTTCTGGTAGGTCTTGATTTTTTCCTTTCCATCTCCCTTTAACACGTAAAAATGTTCAAAGTGTACCCCCACACGAGGTTTCTGGAAGTCATTTTATTGAACATAGGAGAACCATATAAGTAGAAAGGTAACTTGTCAGCATCTTTTCACATGGGAGTGTTGTACCGAAGTTTTGCAAACATTTCATCCTGGTGTCTGGGGATTAGAGGGGGATGAGCATGTGCGAGGCGGAGGTGACTTTGGCAGCTGCTCCGCATTCTGGCTTTGCCATGCCTGCCACAAATTGCCAAGACCTGTTCTAAAACTCTGTGTCTGCCAATTCTTTCTTAGATCTCTATTTCAAATGAGACCAAAGATCTGCTTCTGGCAGCTGTCAGTGAGGACTCATCTGTTACCCAGATCTACCATGCAGTTGCAGCTCTAAGTGGCTTTGGCCTTCCCTTGGCATCCCAAGAAGCACTCAGTGCCCTTACTGCTCGTCTCAGCAAGGAGGAGACTGTGCTGGCGTGAGTTGTCATCTCGAGCATTTCTCAGGCTTCATTTGTCTCGGGTCCTATCCTAAGAGGGCTCATTCATTGGTTCAGCAAATACTTTCTGGGCAAGTACTTCCAGTAAATACTTCCGTGTGCCAGGTGCTCTGCAAGGCACCGCAGACATGATTGCATGAAGGCAGGTAAGGTCCGTGTCCTCGTGGAGCTCACATGGACACAGTCTTCTGCAAGCCTCGCAGACAGAAGGCAAGCGCTGAGCCAGAGCATGAGCACACCACCACCTAGAGATCCAGTTGCCTTGTGCGGTTGGAGGGCTAGAGCAAGGGCAGATAACTGAGAAGGAGCCACGTGCATGTCTTGTTGAGGCTTGGCTAGGGCAGGATGACATGTTGGCAGTGGAGGCTCTGCAAAGTGGGGGCTCTCAGGATCCCTGGAAGTTGTGAAAGACAGCATCTGGTGGGTGAGGTGGTTGCTCAGAGGGTGGAGTATTCTAGGAATCAGACTCTGCTACTCTGCAAAAGGCTTAGGTGAAGGAGAAGCACCTTTCCTATTTGTTATAAATGGAAATATTATAACTTCAGGGTGTTTTTTGCTAAGCTCTTAAGTGATAATATATGTAGTTTTAAATTTTTATTTATTTAGAGACAGGATCTCACTCTGTCACCCAGGCTGAAGTGCAATGGTATGATCAAACTCACTGCAGCCTTGAACTCTGGGCTCAAGTGATTTTCCTACCTCAGCCTCCCGAGTAGCTAGACTATAGGTGCAAACTACCACGCCTTGCTAATTTTTTTTTTTTTTTTTTTTTTTTTGAGACGTGGTCTTACTCTGTTACCCAGGCTAGAGTGCAGTGACGCGATCTCAGTTCACTGCAACCTCCGCCTCCCGGGTTCAAGCAGTTCTCCTGCCTCAGCGTCTTCAGTGGCTGGGATTACAGGCGTGCCACCACGCCTGGCCAATTTTTGTATTTTTAGTAGAGACAGGGTTTCACCATGTTGGCCAGGTCTTGAACTGCTGACCTCAAGCAATCCACCTGCCTTGGCCTCCCAAAGTGCTGGGATTACAGGCGTGAGCCACAGCGCCCGGCTGCCCGGCTAATTTTTTTAGTTTTTAGTGGAGATGGGGCCTGTCTGTGTTGTCCAGGCCGGTTGTAATTTTTTTTTTTTTAACACTTAAACTGCTCCTTTAAAACAATAATTTTTTTTTGTTATTTTATTTGTGTTCACCATTTAATTGCAAACCCTGAAGGAGGGTGTGGAGTACCTTTCTGGAATCCTGTTCGTTGTTTAGCAAGAGGTTGGTGATACCAATTCCCCCTTTCAAAACAGTGAGATTGTTTCCCAGGTTTTTTTGTTTGTTTTTTGTTTTTTTGCTAACAACCAGATTTTCTCTAAACTTAAAGCTTTGTTAAGGACAGGGTTCACAGGCAATTGACATTCCCTCTCTGTCCCTCCTCACACCCTCCCTATATTCACATGGTCAATCATCAGTGACTCTGGGGCTGACATTTTGTACACACTTTGTCCAGTGCTTGGCCCTTTTGGGCCTTTGATTTCAGGTGACATATTTTGATATCTGCTTTTAATCCCTCATGGGGAATGCTTCTCCAGTCACCATCATCTCATGCCATGATGCCACTGTTAGTGCCTCTGCCTTACTTTGATGCTACCTTCTACAAAAAATTCCCATTTCCTTCCAAGCAGAAGGGAAAATCCCCTTCCTCAAAACCCCAGAACCCCAGGAAGAAGTACAGGGGAAGTACGTCCACTTTGGAGTCAGACAGACTTAGGTTTGAACACCAGCTATTTCATTCCTTGTGTCTGACTTTGGCCAAATTTCTAACTTCTCTGAGCCTTGCCTTTAAAATGAAACCCATAATTCTTACATCAAAGCAACTGACAGGATTAAGTGAGATAATAGGTGTGAAGACCCTAGCGCAGTGCCTGGTTCTTGGTGGGCGTGTAGGAAACGGAGTTCCTTTTCTGGACCATTTGTTTGTTAGGTCCCTAACAAACAGGTCCCCCTTCTTAGAGAGTTTGTTACTTCCTTTGTTGTTGTTATTTGTATGTTAGGTCATAAGCTTTTTTTTTTTTTTTTTGAGACAGGGTCTCACTGTGTCATCTAGGCTGCAGTGCAATGCGATCATATTTAAAGCTCACTACAACCTCAAACTCCTGAGCTTGAGCGATCCTCCCACCTTAGCCTTCTGAGTAGCTGGGACTATAATCACATGCCACCACACCCAGCCATAAGCTTTACTTGCAGTGCTTAGAGAGCCTGGCACATGGTCTGTACCCAACGGAGTTAATAAAGGATGAAACTATACTTTTGTGTTTCTGCTGTCTTGTAGAAAGCTTATAGGTAGGAAGAACATACGCTTTGGAGCAGAAAGAACTGTGTTCAAATCCATTCTTCTACTCAACCTCTGTGACCATGAGTGGGTTGTTTAGCCCCCCTAAACCTCAGTGTTCTCATATGCAAACCGGGAGAATGTCTCGTAGGGTCATTGTGAAATCCAACTGGTAGGTTGCCTTATATTACTACTAATTTGCCCTATTAAAGGCAAGCTGATATAAATTAGAACTCTTCTGAATGGGCCTTCTATATTTAAATGGGCTTTTTCTAGGAAGTGTATGTTTGTAAACTTGTCTTGAATGGAAAAAAAGAAAATACTTGTAGGTTTGAATGAACCACCTGAGAAGATCTCATTGTAGTCTGTCATAAATCAATTTCTCTGAATCATCTGCTATATATTAGCAAGATAAGATCTGCTTTCTTAGTGTTCGAATACAGTATTATGCTCCAGAGAAAAAGAAATTGCTGGCTGGGGAATAAGTAATTAAAGCCAGTGACAAAACTTTCTAAAACTCAGTGGATTAATTTCATTCTAAAACTTCTGAGGTTGTTACCAGCACGGCACTCTCTCATTCCAAAGAGAAAAAAATGATATCTTAATTGAGAAGTTCTTTCTAGGCTATCTTAACTGCCTTTTCTGAGCACAGCGTTTATCACGGGCAGATGTGTGATTTTTGTCTTGTTTGGAAATTCAGGTTTCATTTTCTCAAGTGTATGATAACAGCAAGCATCCCAGAGGTGTCGTTGAATACTCTGGGGCTTGTCTCTCTGTAAATTGTGACTCTGCTGTTTTCCAACTTGTCATCTTAATGGAATGAGTTTCCCATGGAGAGTATCTAAATTGTTATGTTCTTGACATAAGCAGACAGATTCTTGCTCTACATTCCCTGACATATTGACTTGATAAGTGGTGGTTTTACACAAGGGCCCAGTCATCTCTTAGGAATTAGGAAACCATTCGGGGTGGAAGCAGCAGTCTGTTTAACCACCAGGGGGCCTCTTCTCTCCCAGTTTCACCCAGAAAAGCACCATTTATATTTTCCAAATTATCTGCATTAAGATAATAGAATCTAATAAGTCTTACATGTATACATCTATCATGTTCCATCTTAAAAAGCTTATCTTCCAGAATTATAGATAAAAATATATGAATAAGCCATAAAAAAGAATGAAGTGCAGATACATGCTACAACATGGATGAGCCTTGAAAACATTCTGTTGAGTGAAAGAAGCCAGACATAAAAGGACACAGATTGTATGATTCCATTTCTGTGAAATAGCAGAATAGGCAAATCCGTAGAGATAGAACATAGATTGCTGGTTGCTGAGGGCTAAGGGGAGACACAATGGGGAGAAACTGCTCAGTGGGTTTTATCTATTTTTTTTGGAGACAGGGTCTCACTCTGTCACTTAGGCTGAGTGCAGTGGTGCAATCACAGCTCACTGAAGCCTCAACCTCCCTAGCTCAAGTGATCCTCCTACCTCAGCCTCCTGAGTACCTGGGACTATAGGCATGTGCCACCATACCCAGCTAATATTTAAACTTTTTGTAAAGATGAGGTCTCACTGTATTGCCCAGGCTGGTTTCGAACCCCCAGGCTTAAGTGATCCTCCCGCCTCGGCCTCCCAAAGTATTGGGATTACAGGTGTGAGCCACTGTGCTCAACCAATGGGTTTTATTTTAGACTGATGGAAATATTTGGGAACTAGACAGGTGGTAGTTGCACAACATTGTGAATGTAGTAAGCACCCCTGAATTGTTTGCTTTTTAAAATGGTTAATTTTATGTGAATTTTGCTTCAATCTTTTTTTTTTTTTTTTTTTTTTTTCTGAGACAGGGTCTCACTCTATTGCTCAGGCTGGAGTGCAGTGGCTCACTGCAACCTCTGCTTCCTGGGCCTCAGCCTCCCAAGTAGTTGGGACTACAAGCACACGCTACCATACCTGGCTCATTTTTAGTATTTTTAGTAGAGATGGGGTTTCACCATCTTACCTAGGCTGGTCTTGAACTCCTGGGCTCAAGGAATTTGCCTGCTTCAGACTCCCAAAATGCTGGGATTACAGGAGTGAGCCACTGCGCCCAGCCCAATGCCCACGGTTCTTCTTGCCAGTTCTGTTGTCTGGGTTGCCTTCTCAGCTGTGATGATCTTTTCCAGGTTTTGTCACACCTGTCCTAACTGGATTATAAGTAAACTCCTTAAAGGCTGAGACCAACTTGTACTTCTAAAGAACAAGAGTAGGATATTTGTGAAAATGTCCAAGTACGGGAAGGGGTGAGTGGATGAAACAAGACTTGCCATTCATTGGGGTTCTACTCTTTACCTTCCAGAACGGTCCAGGCTCTGCAGACAGCATCCCACCTGTCCCAGCAGGCTGACCTGAGGAGCATCGTGGAGGAGATTGAGGTGTGAATCTTTTGCCAAATGCATCTCCCAGCTCCTGTCTTTGACACTCTGCAGAAGAATCTTGCAGATAGCCATGCATGATCTGTTACTACAGGTTACACTGCTTCTTATATCCATGGCACACTTGTGTTCTTTGTATTAAGGTATTGTGTCCTGAGGAATATTTGTGCCTATTACATAATAGGTCCTCAGGACGTGGTGACTGTGGTTTTTATTATTGCTCTATCCTTGCCTTTGCCCAGAATATCATGCTCCTCTGGGACCTCTGTCATGGACTGCCTGGCAGGGGTGACAAGCAGTCCTGATGGTGTTCTCACTGGATGCTTCACAGGCACGTTGGTTGCCTAGTCATGTTGCCTAGGAGAGCAGTATGTCTCTCTTTGTCTTTTGGAGCATTAAGAAATTCTGGGAAACGCTGTGCTTTGTAGGTTGTATTCAAATGGATGGCCACGGACTCCATCTGTGTCATGATGCTTCCTGGGTGCACAGCAGCCTGGCCCACTGGCTTTCCACCCAAAGCAGCTGGCGCGTTCTGTGCCATGACTCCTGGGCTTGGGCCTGCATACAAGGGGCCAAGGAAGGAGCCCTCCCAAAACTGCAGAAGATAGTGCTCTCCTCAAATGTCTGTTCGATATACTTTACTCTGCCTAAGCACCATTTTTGAGAAAGTATGAAGTGACTGAGATGGTCTTCAGATTTAAAGTGAGAGATGTCACGAAGCTGTCTGCAGTGGGGTTGACAGTGGTTCGCGCATCTCATTTCTGCTGTTACTTGACATCCAGCATATTTCTGTTTTGTTATGGCAGGACCTTGTTGCTCGCCTGGATGAACTCGGGGGCGTGTATCTCCAGTTTGAAGAAGGACTGGAAACAACAGCATTATTTGTGGCTGCCACCTACAAGCTCATGGATCATGTGGGGACTGAGCCATCCATTAAGGAGGTACCCATCTAACAATTTTCAGGCATGAAACCCAAAGGGGTCATCAGCTGTATCTGCTAAGGATGGCTTTTATCAGAGAGGAATGTTCAGACAGTACCTTGGGATGCTCTCACTCAGTGTCCTGTGTTAGGGATTAAGAATGAGAAATAGAAAGATGTAATGCCTGTCTTCAAGAAATGGGTTGCTAGTGAGGTAGACGTGTAAACAAACCACACTTGCTTTAAATGGGGTATGTACATGTCACGAGGTAGTATCAAGGAAGCCACGTGTATTACTCCTGTTTCATCTCCCTTTCTTCCCAGTACCCTTTTCTGCTTGTCGCCCGAATGCTTTCCACTCTGGTGGCCCATTCAAATCCTTCTCTGGGCTCACAATTGCTTCTCCTCCCTTCCCCCTTATCCTCAGCAACGGCTAAATCTTAGCTAATCTTTGCTGATGGACATAGTTCACTGAGAGGCATGTGTGTCTATCACACATCCGCCAAGAGTTCATTCTTTTTCTCAAGAGGAGGTTGTTAACCTGAAAGAATCTTTAGTTGGAATGCATGTGGGAAGCCTTTTTGAGTAGGACCGTCTTTGTACCCCTTGTTTGTGAGAAGTTACCAGCCCTTAATCTAAAGTACTTAAAATACAAGCTGCTTTTATTTAAATTTTAGGAGGAGAGATTTGGGTTTTAAGTGAGAATTTTCATTTCTTTATGCATTATGAGTTTTGTGCCAAGTTTCTTTAAGTAAATAGTTATCTGTCTTGGATAATTGGAATTAATTTCATATTTTCTCCATGTGGTCAAATAAGTTATTCATGTGTTTGCATTCTTTTTGTGTCTCTTCCTTTGTCCTAAGTGTAGGAGGTCTAGAAATATACTCCCTTTTAATTTCTATTATGGGTGAAATTGCAAGAGTGTGGGGTCTTAGGGTACAGATTGTTTGCTGATTGTCCTATACACAGTAAAGTAGATGAATTAATGATATTGTACTTATACAACTTAAACATTTTCTTCCTTTATTTCCAAGCTGCTGCTAACCAGGTACTTGGCTGGAGTAATTTCGCTGTCACTGCTTTTGACAAAACAATTCTGGTGAACAGTCACCCATTTTAACAGAATAGTGATGGAAAATTGTAATTGGTCCAATTAAAGAAAATTCTTTCATGTTGACTGTGAATAACACTGTCAGGAACAAGAGAGCCCTTTTGTTGGATGGTAGATTTTAAAAAACAAAACTGATTGAAGGGGAAAATGTTTCCTCCTAAGCAAATAACCTCCAGAATTTTAATAATGCCTTTTAGGTTCCACTTTTTTAAAAAATTGCTTTTAGTTTTCTCCTCTAAGCAGCCCATTAGTTCTTAATGGAGAGTTATTTTAGTTTCTTTTTAATGTACATTTTAGCTATAAAGTTTGGTCTTATAAATAAAAACTTTGCCTCAGTGTACTACTTACAAGTAGGTTGGGAGGAAAGGTAGCTTAGCTGGGAGGATAATGAGAATCAGGAAAGAACAGATTTTCTTGTAGAAGGACTTTGGAGACAAACAGTCCTACATTTGAATGTTGGTCTTGCTAATGTTGTTGTGGTAACTTGCAGAAGTTATTTAGCCTCCTTTAGCCTCAGTTTCATTTTTTAGGAAACATTGATAATAGCAATCTTTTATAGTTTTTGTCAAAATTTGAGTTAATGCATGTAAAGCACCTATCATGATGCCTGGCATATATAGACATTAACAAATAATTACTATTATATATATTTCATAATATAGTTTCATATCTCAGTAGTTATCTGGAAGTACCCTGCATTTGTGTAGTAAGCATTATTATGATTTTTTTTTCAGACAGAGTCTTTCTCTGTCACCCAGGTTGGAGTGCAGTGGCGTGATCTTGGCTCATTGCAACCTCCACCTCCTGGGTTCAAGCAATTCTCGTGCCTCAGCCTCCTGAGTAGATGGGATTACAGGCGCATGCCACCATGCCTGACTAATTTTTGTATTTTTAGTAGAGTTGGGGTTTTTCACTATGTTGGTCAGGCTGGTCTCGAACTCCTGACCTCAAGGGATCTACCTGCCTTGGTCTCCAAAAGTGCTGGGATTACAGGCATGAGCCACCGCACCTGGCCTGTATAATAAGCACTTATTAAATAACTGACAAATCATGAATTTCAGTTTATAAAGGAAGATGGAAAAAAAAAAAAACAACCACATCCAAGTTCTAAGTTTAAATGCAGAATATTTGCGTTTTCTCCATCTACGAATTTGGATCATTGACCAAAAGACCTCCCATGTGAACACCCGAAACAGATAAGGGTGACTTTCCTCTACAGCAGTGGCCCTCCCACCTTCCCAGCAGAGGAAGAGAAACAGCTGCATTTCGCATTTCTTTCAGGATCAGGTCATCCAGCTGATGAACACGATCTTCAGCAAGAAGAACTTCGAGTCCCTCTCCGAAGCCTTCAGCGTGGCCTCTGCGGCTGCTGTGCTCTCCCATAATCGCTACCACATGCCAGTTGTGGTTGTGCCTGAGGGCTCTGCTTCCGACACTCATGAACAGGCTATCTTGCGGGTAAGACATCCATGCCCAAAGTGTGCCCCTCTGATTGTCATTCCTAGTGGAAGGCTTTCAGAAATCTGGACTACGGTCACAGCCAATTACAGCCCCTACAAGGACATACCCATTAAATGGAGGGCAAGGCTCATTTCCCTGAGCCTTGAAATGGAGACATGACCACTCGGTGAACTAGCTACAGAACCCTTCAAATCTATTAAAAAAATTTTTTTCCCCTCGTGGATTTTTAATTTTAATTTTTGTTTCTTTTTTTGAGACAGAGTCTTGCTCTGTCACCCAGGCTGGAGAGCAGTGGCATGATTTTGGTTCACTGCTGCATCCACCTCCTGGGTTCAAGTGATTCTTGTGCCTCAGTCTCCCAAGTAGCTGGGATCACAGGCACACACCACCATGCCCAGCTAATTTTTGTATTTTTAGTAGAGATGGGGTTTTGCCATGTTGGCCAGGCTGGCGTTGAACTCCTGGCCTCCCAAAGTGCTGAGATTACAGGTATGAGCCACTGTGCCTGGCCTCTCCCTAGAGGATTTTAAATAGTACAGGCTTGGCCGGGTACTGTGGCTCACGCCTGTAATCCCAGCACTTTGGGAGACTGAAGCAGGCGGATCATGAGGTCAAGAGATTGAGACCATCCTGGCCAACATGGTGAAACCCCATCTCTACTAAGAATACAAAAATTAGCAGGGCGTGGTGGCGCGCACCTGTAGTCCCAGCTACTCAGGAGGCTGAGGCCGGAGAATCGCTTGAACCTGGGAGGCAGAGGTTGCAGTGAGCCGAGATTGCACCACTGCACTCCAGCCTGGTGACAGAGTGAGACCCTGTCTCAAAAAAAAAAAAAAAATACAGGCTTTCAGTAAGTGCAGGAATATTGCATTTCTAGGTCTATAACTCCAGATGTATAGAGAAGTCTTGCATCTAAAATGCATTTCCCAATACCAAACTTTCTTTTTCATATTTTTTTGGTTTTGTTTTGGTTTTTTTTGAGACGTGGTCTCGCTATGTCGCGCAGGCTGGAGTGCCGTGGTGCGATCATGGCCCACTGCAGCGTAGGCTTCCTCCAGTACCCAAATTTTCTAAATATGTTATTTTACGACAGCTGTTTTAATTCTCAATTAATTCTGGTGTTTATGGTTGATCAGTTCTCTTTTTCCCTGGTCCTGATGGGATATCTTTTTGCCTCTTTATAGCACAGTCCTCCCTTTCACTCAGCAGTAAGCATAGACTTCTCCTTTGTGTTAACTCTTTGAACAGAGCACATGCACAGATCTTGAATATGCTTAGAACTTTTATCTCAAATGAGGCATTTTGTTGCTGTTGTTTGGGAACCAGTGATAAGCTAAGATCTTCATGAGAAATTAGCATTTTATTTATGTCTAAGTGTTGGGTTTCCACTTAGGACAGTCCTGTCTGTCCCATTAGTTCTACTTTGGTGGCCCCTGCAGATATCCTCCTGAGCGAGTACCCTGTTCTTCAAAATTGCCCATTTTCTCCCTACATACAACTCATATACCCTCAACAAAGACTTGGGTAGAAAGTAACCTGAGTAACATAGTTTCCTGTGAGTCAAGAGGGGCTAAGAGAACAAAGTGGAAAAAGAATTGACTCTGAAGCTAAATAGATGGTTTGAGTCCTGGCTCAACTGCTTAACTGGCCATGTGACCTTTGGCAGTCCCTTAACCTCTTGTGGCTTGTTTCTTCACCTGTGCAATAAGGATTATTCTATCTGTGTCGTACAATTGATAGGAGAATGTATGTAAAGGGCCTAGCCTGGTATATGCATATAGTTGACTTTCAACAAATGATAGTTATTAATATTATCCATATTTCTTTAATTTTCCCATTGCTGATACCATTCTAAAGTATTTTTCTGGCTGATTTATTTATTAATTTTTTAGTAGAGACGGGGTCTCACTGTATTGCCCAGGCTGGTCCCAAACTCCTGGCCTTAAGTGATCCTCCCATCTCGGCCTCCCAAAGTACTGCAATTACAGGCATGAGCCACTGCACCCAGTCTAGCTGAGACATTTTTTTTTTTCTCTGTTTCAGAGACAGGGTTTCCCTCTGTTTTCCAGGCTGGAGTATAGTGGCGCAATCATAGCTCATGCTAACTCTTGGGCTCAAGCAGTCCTCCTGCCTCAACTTCCTGAGTATCTGGGACTACAAGCACATGCCACCATGCCCAGCTAATTTTTTAATTTAAAAAACTTTTTTTTGTGTGTGGTAGAAATGAGGTCTTGCCATGTTACAGCCCACGCTGTTCTTGAACTCTTTGGCATCAAGTGATCCTCCTGACTCAGCCTCCCAAAGCACTGCAATTATAGGCATGAGCCATCATGCCCAGTCTGATAAATTCTTTTAAAGATTGTGTAGTAGAGTGGATAGAATAGGGAATCAGAAAGAAGGCAATATATTGGCCAGGTGTGGTGACTCACGCCTGTAATAATCCACTTTAGAATTAGGCAGCAGGCCCAAGGTCAGCCAAGATTTCCTGAAGCAGGGGATTTGCTCTCCTGCAGAGCTTACAACCTATAGATAAAGCACCCCAGAAACAAAATTCTCTGCTCCTGTAGCCTTTGTTGTAACAAATAATTTTTTATTTATTTCCAGTTGCAAGTCACCAATGTTCTGTCTCAGCCTCTGACTCAGGCCACTGTTAAACTAGAACATGCTAAATCTGTTGCTTCCAGAGCCACTGTCCTCCAGAAGACATCCTTCACCCCTGTAGGGTAAGTCCTGATCGTATTTTGGCGGGGCGCTGACCTCTTTGTTTTGGAAAGTTAGCCTGCAGCCAGTGTAACCGATTAATACATTCCAGTTAGGTAAATTTGATCTACTGGTATCAAAAGCCTATAGTCGAATATAAGAAAATGATTTTTAAAATGAAGATTATTTGGTTTTACTGTTTCATTCTCTATTTCTAGTTGGCTCTGTCTTGTCATTGTGACATAAGTAGCTATTTTGAAATTTAATATTTATTGATTTTTTTCTGATAAATAATAATGTTTATTATAGGAAAAATACAGAAAAGCACAAAAAAACAAAATATAACTCACCCATAATGCTACCATTCAGAGATAACTTTTGCTAACTTTTTTTTTTGTTTTTTTGTTTTGTTTTGTTTTTTTGAGGCGGAGTTTTGCTCTTGTTGCCCAGGCTGGAGTGCAATGGTGCAATCTCAGCTCACCGCAACCTCTGCCTCCTGGATTCTAGCGATTCTCCTGCCTCAACCTCCCAAGTAGCTGGGATTACAGGTGCCCGCCACCACGTCCGGCTAATTTTTTGTATTTTTAGTAGAGATAGGGTTTCCCCATGTTGGCCAGGCTGGTTTCGAACTCCTGACCTCAGGTGATCCACCTGCCTCGGCCTCCCTAAGTGCTGAGGTTACAGGCATGAGCCAGCATGCCTGGCCTTGCTAACATTTTATAATTTTTTTTTGACAGTCTTTTTTCTATGTATGTAAATAAATTTTAAAAATTCAATTAAGGGCCAGGCATGGGGCTCACACCTGTAACCCCAGCACTTTAGGAGACTGAGGCAGATGGATTGCTTGAGCCCAGGAGTTTGAGACCAGCCTGGGCAACATAGCAGGACCCCATCTGTAATTTTTATTTATTTATCTATTTATTTTTTGAGATGGAGTCTTCCTCTGTCACCCAGGCTGGAGTGCAGTGGTGTGATCTCGGCTCACTGCAACCTCCACCTCCTGGCTTCAAGCGATTCTCCTGCCTTAGCTTCCCGAGTAGCTGGGATTACAGGTGCGTGCCACTACGCCTGGCTAATTTTTGTATTTTTGGTAGAGGCAGGGTTTCACCATGTTGACCAGGCTGGTCTTGAACTCCTGACTTCAAGTGATCCACCCACCTCGGCCTCCCAAAGTGCTGGGATTACAGGCATGAGCCATCGTGCCCGGCCTTTTTTTAAATTAGAGATGGGGGCCAGGTGTGGCAGCTCACGCCTATAATCCCAGCACTTTGGGGGGCCAAGTTGGGCAGATCACTTGAGGTCAGGAGCTCGAGAACAGCCTGGCCAACATGGCGAAACCCCATCTCTACTAAAAATACAAAAAAATTAGCCAGACGTGGTGGTGCACGCCTGTATTCCCAGCTACTCCAGAGGCTGAGGCAAGAGAATCACTTGAACCCAGGCAGCGGAGGTTGGCAGTGAGCTGAGAACGCGCCATTGCACTCCAGCCTGGGCAACAGAGTGAGGCTCCATCTCTATTAAAAAAAAAAAAAAAAAAAATCAGGGTATGCTTTATATGTAACAATGTGCCACAAACATTTTTAATAGGATTAAATATTCTTTTACAATTTTTTTTTTTTCTTTTTTGAGACGGAGTTTTACTCTTGTTGCCCAGGCTGGAGTGCAGTGTAGTGGCGTGATCTCTGCTCATTGCAATCTCCACCTCCCAGCTTCAAATGATTCTTCTGCCCCAGCCTCCTAAGTAGCTGGGATTACAGGCACCTGCCACCATGCCTGGCTAATTTTTGTATTTTCGGTAGAGATGGGGTTTTACTATGTTGGCCAGGCTGGTCTCGAACTGCCTCAGCCTCCTGAGTGGCTGGGATTATAGGCGTGTGACCTCAGGTGATCCTCCCACCTCAGCCTCCAAAGTGCTGGGATTACAGGCATAAGTCACCATGCCTGGCCTTTACAATGATTTTTAATGGCTGCATATTATTGCTATGTAATTTTTTAAAAACTAAGGCCCAATTTACTGGGTATGGTGGCTTGCCTACAGTTCTAGCTACTTGGGAGGCTGAGGTGGGAGGATCGCTTGAGGCTGGGAGGTCTAGGCTGTAGTGAGCCATGATCATACCATATCACTCCAGCCTGGGTGACAGAGGGAGACTCTGTCTCAAAAACAAAAACAAAAACAAAAAACTAAGGGTCAAGCTGGGCACAGTAGCAGGTACCTGTAGTCCAGCTACTTGGAGGTTGAGGCAGGAAGATCATTTGAACCGAGAAGCTTAAGACCCGTCTGGGCAACATAGTAAGACCTGTTTCTAAAAGAAAAAAATTAAGGGTCAATTTTTATATGAATTAGTGTTTTTCCCAGCTAATTGTATAGAAGTTTTTTGTTTTTTTTTTTGAGACAGTTTCGCTCTGTTGCCTGGGCTGGAATGCAGTGGCGCGATCTTGGTTCACTGCAACTTCTGCTTCCCAGGTACAAGGAATTCTGCCTCAGCTTCCTAAGTAGCTGGGATTATAGGCACCCGCCACCACGCCCAGCTAATTTTTTTTGTATTTTTAGTAGGAATGGGGTTTCACCATGTTGACCAGGCTGGTTTCGAACTCCTGACCTAAAGTGACCCGCCTGCCTCGGCCTCCGAAAGTGCCAGGATTACAGGTGTGAGCCACTGGCCTTATATGGAACTTTTTGAAGTGTTAAATTAGGTAATAAGTTATTGAGATCAGGAGTTTTCAATTTTAGAGAGAAAATGCATTTCTTAATCATAAGGATACATAGGCAATATGTGAAATTAAAAAGCAAAATCATTTTTAGGCGTGTCAATGGAGTGGTAAAAGACATTGAGATTTTACTATATAGTTAGAGTAAGGAATTCTCTACCTTTTTTTCCCTTTAAAATAAAAATAAATATTTTTTAATAGAAGTAAGATATGTCCTTTTTGAGAAATTCACAAAACACGGAAAAGTAGAAATCATACCAAAAAATTAGCCACAATTATACTATCATACACCAACCTCTTTGTACATTTTGGAGTATTTTCCTCTACATTTTTGTTGTTGTCATTGTGAAACATGTGGGATCACATTGTAAACTTCTCAATTTTACATTACACTGTGGAAAGCTACCAGGAGTTTGAATTTTAGGAGTGGTGGGAGTAACAAAGGAAAAGAAAACGTTGGAAACCTAGGGGTGTTCATCTTAGATACTTTTCTCCACATGCCAATCTGTGATTAAGCATGAGGGTCAGGCACGGTAACTCACGACCCAGCCTGCACTTTGGGAGGCTGAGGCAGGTGGATCACTTGATCTCAGGACCCTGTCTCTACAAAAAACTGCAAAATTATCTGGACGTGATGGTGCATGCCTGCTGTCCCAACTACCAGGGAGGCTGAGGTGGGAGGATCAGTTGAGCCTACGAGTTTTGAGACTGTGGTGAGCTGTGATCGTGCCACTATACTTCAGCCTGGGTGACAGTGAGAACCTGTCTCAAAAAAAAAAAAAAAAAAAAAAAGAAGCAAGAGATTGCCCAAGTGGGGTGGGAAGTCAAAAAGGTAAGGAGTTGGCTAGCCTTGGACAGTCTCCAGGAGACATTTCGTAGCTCCTGTTTGTTATATCCATGACTTTCCTACCTGAGTTCTTGCTAAGCCCATTGTCATTCTTAACAGGGATGTTTTTGAACTAAATTTCATGAACGTCAAATTTTCCAGTGGTTATTATGACTTCCTTGTCAAAGTTGAAGGTGACAACCGGTATATTGCAAATACCGTAGAGGTAAGTGTTTTTCTTTCCTTCCCATTGCCGTGTTAGTGTATCCAAGGATATGGCCAAATTGACACAGTATTAATTGTCTGGTGCATTGACTTTTCTCTACAACCAAGCTAATGCGTTTATGTGGAGCGAGGGCTGCATTCAGTCTTTGCTGTTTGACAGACTTAGTAGCTAAGGCAGTAAATCAAGAACTAGGTCATAGTGAATTTTATTTGTAGGTTTTTCATTTTCCATTATAATTTAGCATTACTGTCTTACATGAAATTTAGTTAGTAGAAAAAATAAAAATCACCCATAATTCCACTGAGCCTTAAACTCTTAAAGTGTTTTGTGTGATAGGCTTTGGTGGGTTTAGAAAAGTGCTTGATGCCAAATAGGTGACAAAAAGCACCAAGTGACACATACGTAACACTATAATGAAGCTATTTGGGTAAAGGATAAAAGAAAATCAGTAATCTTTCATAATGAACTGTGTTGATGTTTAGCTAACTCTAGCTGGGTTGAAGATCGAAGTAGCTTTAAGGATAGAAAGCCTTATTTACCTGATGCTTTGTGGGAATGAGGTAGTTCACCTTAGTATTTTTCCCAGCTAATTGAAATTTACCCTGTCTGGCATGGTGGCTTTCATTGTAATCTTTTTAGATAGAAGTTTATTTAAGATGAGTGACACATTTTCCTACTTTCTTACTTCCAATTTAAGATGGTTTCTTTGTCTTTCATGGCCTTGACACTTGAAGAGGATGGGCTCTCAATCTGTAGAATGTCTCTCCGTTTGTGTTTGTCTGATGTTTCTTCATGATGAGGTTCAGGTCATGCATTTTCCGCAGTTCTATCCCAAAAGTAATGCTCTGCCCTACTCAGAACAAGAAGTATATGGTGTCAATATGTCTTATTACAGGTCATGTTAACCTTGATCACTTGAGTAAGGTGATTGTGTGCTAGGTTTCTCTGCTGTAAAGTTGCTGTTTTTCTGCTTGTATTTAAGTGTCTTGTGGGGTGGTACTTTGAGACTCTGTAAGTATCCTAATGATGTTGTCTGTAATAGTTATTACTGTGGTGTTTGCCAAACGGTGATTTTCTCTTTCATTCCTTCTACATTTTTAAAATTGGAATTCTGCTGTAAGAAAATAACTGTATTTTATACCATTTTATTTATAACTATCATAATTCTTTATCATAACATGTTTATAATGTAATATATTTTCTATAATTCATATGTTTACAATAATTGCATCATGGACATTTATTTTACTATATACATTGTGATCCATGACTCATTTATCTTGTTGCTCATTTTATCCTAGGTTTGGCCTTTGGAGAGCTCCTCAAATTGGCTCCTGTGACACTTGCTTTCTTTTAATGACAGAATTAACAGCTAGAAAGTTTGACCTTTTCAAAAATGTGGCATTACTTCCCATAGGTAGATTCAACACTTGCATTTAAAGTTTGGCAGAAAGGAAGATGTTTTCTGGAACTCGAATCTCTTCACCTCATGTGTTGACCTTTTTAGCATGAGACATCTGATCTTAGTTCGTTCACTATGGATAGAAGCTATTGTAGCGTATGCCTTGATCCTTTCAAATCCGCATTCTTTTAATGTTAGTTTCCTATGTTAAGAGGACTTATTTGCAACTGAACATATTAAAAGGAAAGTTCTTTTTTTCTTTTCTTTTTTTTTCTTGAAACCTCTTCTTCCCTGTACTTCGAGTCCATCTTAAATGCCAGGCTTATACCTCACAGTTCTTAACCCCTTCCTTTCTTTTCACTTCTACCTTCTAGTCAGTTACCAAGTCCTATTGATTCCACCTCTGATTGTCTTTTCCATGAGTCTTTTGCTGTTACAGTCACCAAATTGCTCTATTCTCCATATTCGTACCAATATTTGGTATTTTTAGGTTTTAGTAATCTGATGCATATGAAAAGGTATCTTGTTTTAATGTCTTTCCTTGGTTACTGGTAAAGTTAAACATCTTTTTTTATATTTATTAGCCAATTACATTTCCTTTCCAGTGAATTGTTTTATATCTTTGTCTGGTTTTCTTTTGGTTTGTTAGTCTTATTACTGATTTTTAGGAGTGATATATGTTTAGTTGTGAGCATCAGATATCTTCCCCTAGAATTGCTTTATGGCATCTCTTGAAGCACAAAATTTAATTTTAATGAAGCCTAATTTAAATGTCTTTTCCTAGGGCCAGGTGAGGTGGCTCACACCTGTAATCCCAGCACTTTGGGAGGCCGAGGCAGGCGGATCACCTGAGGTCAGGAGTTCAATACTAGCCTGGCCAACATGATGAAACCCCATCTCTACTAAAAACACAAAAAGTAGCCAGGCGTGGTGGCACGTGCCTGTAATCCCAGCTACTCGGGAGGCTGAAGCAGGAGAATCGCTTGAACCTGGGAGGTGGAGGTTGCAGTGAGCCGAGATTGCGCCACCGCACTCCAGCCTGGGCAATGGAGCCAGACTCTGTCTCAAAAAAAAAAATAAATAAATAAAATATAAGTTTTTTTGCTAGACTGTGTTTTTTGTATCTTCTTTAAAACAATCCTGTGCTACCCCAAAGTCAAAAAGATATTCTCCAATGTTTTCTTTTTTTATTTTTATTTTTTGTTTTTGAGACAGAGTCTCGCTCTGTCACTCAGGCTGGAGTATAGTGGTGCCATCTTGGCTCACTGCAGCCTCTGCCTCTGGGGTTCAAGCGATTCTCCTGCCTCAGCCTCCCGAGTAGCTGGGACTACAGGTGCATGCCACCACACCTGGCTAATTTTTGCATTTTTAGCAGTTACAGGGTTTTGCCATATTAGCCAGGCTGGTCTCCAACTTTTGGCCTCAAATGATCCGCCTGCCTTGGCCCACCGACGTGTTGGGATTACAGTCGTGAGCCACTGCACCTGGCCCTCCAGTGTCTTTTGAACATTTTTAAAGTTGTTTTCCCCCTTATATTTAAGGCTTCGGTCTATCTGAAGTTCATTTTTGTTGCTGTAGTATTTTACACCCTTTTCTATAATTGTACTTATTGCATTATATTACCATTGTTTGTTTATATGCATTGCTTTTTGTTTTTCTTTTTTTTTTTTTTGAGACAAGGTCTCATTCTACCACCCAGGCTGGAGTGCAGTGGCGTGATCATGGCTCACTACAGCCTTGACCTTCTGGGCTCAGGTGATCCTCCCACCTCAACCTCCCAGGTAGCTGGGACTACAGGCATGCACCACCATGCCCAGCTAATTTTTGTATTTTTTTCTAGAGACTGGGTTTTGCCATGTTGCCCAGGCTGCTCTCGAACTCCTGGGCTCAAGCGATCTGCCCACCTTTGCCTCCCAAAGTAGTGGGATTATAGGCGTGAACCACCACCTGCATTGCTTTTTCACTGGGCTGAGAACTCCTATGGGTGAAAACTAAATATTATTATTATTATTATTATTCTTTTTTTTTTGAAACAGAGTCTCGCTCTGTCACCAGGCTGGAATGCAGTGGCGCAATCCCGGCTCACTGGAACCTCTGCCTCCTGGGTTCAAGCGATTTTCCTGCCTCAGCCTCCCGAGTAGCTGGGGCTACAGGCACGCGCCACCATGCCCAGCTAATTTTTGTATATTTAGTAGAGACGGGGTTTCACTATGTTGGCCAGGATGGTCTTGATCTCTTGACCTTGTGATCCGCCTGCCTCGGCCTCCCAAAATGCTGGGATTACAGGCGTGAGCCACCATGCCCGGCCTAAATCTTATTTTTTCAGTGCTTGGTTTGCATTTAACATTACTTAGAGGAAGAAAAGGATAGAGTGGTCTAAAGATGTTTTTCCACATTGCAGGCCCTTCAGAACTCTGGCAATGCATCTTCCAGACTTAGCTTTTTTTTTTTTTTTTCTTTTTTCTTTTTTTGAGATGGAATCTCGCTGTCACCTAGGCTGGAGTGCAGTGGCACAATCTTGGCTCACTGCAACCTCCGCCTCCACCTCCCGGGTTCAAGTGATTCTCCTGCCTCAGCCTTCTGAGTAGCTGAGATTACAGGTACACGCCACCATGCCCAGCTAATGTTTTTGTATTTTTAGTAGAGACGGGGTTTTGCCTTGTTCGCCAGGCTGGACTCAAACTCCTGACCCTCAGGTGATCTGCCTCGCCTCGGCCTCCCAAAGTGCTGGGATTACACATGTGAACCACTAGGCCCGGCCAAGACTTAGCTTTTATTTATTGATTTAATAACAGCTTTATTGAGGTATAATTCTCATACCATAAAGTTTACCAATTAAAAGTATGTAATTCAGGCTGGGCATGAGCCACCATGCTTGTAATCCCAGCACTTTGGGAGGCTGAGGTGGGAGGATCGCTTGAGCCCAGGAGTTAGAGACAAGCTTGGGCAACACAGGGAGATCCCATCTCTACCAAAAATTTAAAAATAAATTAGCCACGTATGGTGGCATGTACCTGTCCCAGCTACTTGAGAGGCTGAGGCAAGCGGATCCCTTGAGCCCGGGAGTTTGAGGCTGCAGTGAACTATGATCACACTACTGCACTCTAGCCTGGGCAACAGAGTGAGACCTTGTCTCAAAAAAACAAAAAGCCTGGGCGCAGTGGCTCACACCTATAATCCCAGCACTTTGGGAGGCCGAGGTAGGTGGATCGCCTGAGATCAGGAGTTCGAGACCAGCCTGGTCAGCATGGTGAAACCCCGTCTCTGCTAAAAAAAAAAAAAAAAAAAAAACAAAAAAAAAAACTATGCAATCCAGTGTTCTTAGTATTTTCACAGACTTGTGCAACCCTTGCCACAATGCCATTCCAGAATATATTTATCACCCTGGTGAGCAATGCTATATCTTTTAGTGGGCACTCCTCATTCTCTCTTCCTACTTTCTGCTTTCTGTCTCTGTGGTTGCCTATTTGGGACATTTTGTGTAAATGAAATCATACAATAGGTTACCTTTTGTGTCTGGCTTTTTTGTTTTTTCACTTAACATAATACTTCTAAGGTTCATCCATGTTGTAGCATGTATTAGTACTTTATTTCTTTTTATGGCAAAATAATATTCCATTGTATGGATATATCACATTTTGTTTACCTACTTATCTGTTAATGACATTTGAGGTATTTCTCTTTTTTGGCTCTTATGAGTAATGCTGCTGTGAACATTTGTATATAACTTTTTGTTTGAACACTTGTTTTTGGTTCTTTCAGGTATATCCTTAGGAATAGAATTCCTGCGTCATATGGTAACTCGGTGTTTCACTTTTCAAGAAACTAACAAGTTTTCAAAGCAGCTGCACCATTTTACATTTCTACCAGCAATGTATGAGGGTTCCAATTTTACTACATCCTCACCAACACTTGTTATTATCTGACTTTTTGATTTTCTCCATCGTAGTGGGTATAAAGTGGTGTCTCATGGTTTTGATTTCCATTTCTCTGATAGGTAATAATGTTGAGTATCTCTTTATGTGCTTATTGGTCTCTTGTATATCTTCTTAAAAAGAATGTCTATTCAAATCCATTGTCCATTGAAAAAAATGTTTTTGGTCTTTTTTTCTTCCTTCTACAATCTATACACCTCTTATTTCCTTTTATTTATCTTTTTATATTATTGAGTTGTAAGGGTTTCTCTGGTTAGAGGTTCCTTATTAAATACATGATTTGCAAATATTTTCTGACAGTCTGAAGGTTGTATTTTCACTTTCATGATGTTGTCTTTTGAGGCACAAAAAATCTTAATTTTGATGAAGTCCAGTTTTAAAATGTTTTGTTGTTGTTGTTTGTGCTTTAGGTGTCATGTCTAAGATACCATTATCTAATCCAAGGTTAAGAAGATTTACTACTATGTTTTCTTAAAAGAATTTTATACTTTTGGCTCTTACCCTTAGGTTTCTGATTCATTGTGAGTTAATTTTTGTGTATGGTGTGATGTAGGGGGTCCAGTCTTCTTTTGCAGTTGTCCTAGAACCATTTGTTGAAAAGGCTGTTCTTTCCCTAACGAATTGCCTTGGCACATACATCCTTGTAGGAATCACTTGACCATAAATGTAAGGGTTGATTTCTGGACTCATAATTCTATTTCATTAATCTGTATTGTCCTTATGCCAGTGCCACGCTGTCTTGATTACTGTAACAGCTTGGCATTTTGTAACATCAAATCTGGTGTTTGTCCAAGTGTTTCTGTGATTGTTGGAAAAATTATCTAAGTACAAAATAGCAGAAATGGCTAATAGCTCTTGTTTATGCAATGATAATAAGCCCCCATTGAGGCCATTTGCTGTCCTTTTCCTCCCTAGTGATGGAGTAAGCATTACAAAATCTTCTCTCTTCCTCCTGATTACATTAGAGGTGTGTGTGTGTGTGTGTGTGTGTGTGAGAGAGAGAGAGAGAGACGGCTTTGACCTTTGCCGTATATGCAACTTTTCTTTGTAATTTCAGTAATAATCACACTTAGAGCCTCCGAGCAGGTCATTGGGTCCTGTTTGTCCTCCCAAGAGATGCTCGACATTGGTCAGAGTGCATTAACGGTGGTTTGGTGTGGAAGTCCTGTAATAGCCCTCATTGACATTGGACTGGCTGTCAGGGGAAGCATTGGTTTTGGACGCTCTCATTAGCATTAATTGCCCCTAATGCACCATCATTTTTGACAGTAATAAGCTAAACAGGGGTGTTATTACTCCCAGCAGAAAGACTGCATTTCCTGGCGTTAAAACATTTTTTGAGATGTATATGGCATGTGGTGCAGGCAAAGAAAGGAATAGCATGATCCAGTGTAAAGCAGGCTTAGCTGCATTTAAAGTGGAGAAATAAGTCCCTTTCCTATTATAAAAACGAATCCTGCATTGTTAGTTGGAAGGAAGAAGCAGCTAATCAACAGGGATCCTACACTGAACTCTTTAAAAGAGGGCTTTGGAAAAAGTTACGATTTTTATTTCTAAATTTGCTTTAAAAGAGTAGCATAAAAATGCTTTGCTTTTGAGTGTTTCCAGAGACCCATTTATAGTGAGATTTTAGGAGCAGAAGGATTTGTTTTAAACTGTTCCCTATTTAGGAACAGCCCTACGGGTGTTTATGTGCAACAGTGAAAGCTGTAACTTAGGAAACCTTTTAAAATTGGGGCTGAGAGCAAACCAAGAATGATGCAAGTTCACTGCAGTTTGCCCTTTGCTCACTCCATGTATCTGCATTGTCTGGGGATGCTCAGGATGTCTTTAGAACACACACGAAGCCGGATCCTGATTAGCAGGCCTTGGTGGCCAGTTAGTGCTGAGAGTTTACAGCCAGGATTCTAAGTGAAAACCTAAAAGCTGATAGCTTCCTTATCACTATCATTAGGAGACACTGAAGACTTTACACAATTCTTTTTTCTTTTTTTTTTTGAGGCGGAGCCTTGCCCTGTTGCCCAGGCTGGAGTGCCGTGGCATGATCTTGGCTCACTGCAACCTCTGCCTCCCGGGTTCAAGCCATTTTCCTGTCTCAGCCTCTTGAGTAGCTGGGACTACAGGCGTGCATCACCACGTCTGGCTAATTTTTTTGTATTTTTAGTAGAGACAGGGTTTTGCCATGTTGGTCATGCTGGTCTCAAACTCCTGACCTCAAATGGTCCTCCTGCCTCGGCCTCCCAAAGTGTTGGGATTACAGGCGTGAGCCACCACGCCTGGCCTAGTCTGTTCTTTTTAATTGCTCCATAGTAATTAATAATATGCATGTATCTTTCTTTATTTAGCTAGTCTTCTGTTTATGGACATTTCAGTAGGATGATGATTTCAAGATCACATTTACAGATTAAATTAATGAGTTCTTAAGAGAATGAGTTAGAGAAATAATGAGGGAATTATCTAGTTAATGTTGATGAAGATTGCAGAGTAGTTAACTATGAAGACAGATTATTTTTATAGCATGGAGTATTATTGCTAATCCTCCTACCTCTCCCAAAGTTGGAGGGCTGCTAAGCCCATCAAGCCTCCTCCTCAGTCTTCTTGCTATGGAATGTTTCCTACTCCCCAGTTGGGGCCACCCATGGGCAGACTTGGGTCACAGTTCCTTCTGTGCTTTCATAACACTTTGTACATCCATTAAAGCAGCAACCTGGTTTATTATAATTATGGTTTGTGTACGGGACAGGAAGGATTTCTTGCCATCTCTGTATATTCCCTGAATGGGGAAAGTGCTCTCAGCAGGTGTCAAATCAAAGCTCTGTGGCTACTTCTTTGCCTGAGCCTTCCATTCCAGTTTGTTTTCCAGTGGAAATGGTGTCAGTACTTGTCAGGTTGTGTTTTTTGCAAGAAAGCTTGCTCTGGTTCTGAGCCTTGCGTGAGTTGTAACGCTGTTAACTCAGCAGAGAGCCCAAAGAGCCAAAGTGAGGCTCCTAGCTCCCTTCTTGGGGGTGTCTATTCAACCTGATGGGCCATCGTCCCTCCTCCTCCACTGCCATAATTTCACCCAGTTGCCTAGACTCAATGACAGGCAATGATCCTAAATATAGTTCTGCTATGAATTCATAGGTGGCTGTGAATTCAAAAGTAGATGGTAATATCCTTACAGCTTCTGGTAATAAACCTTTACAGTGTTTTTTTTTAAAGCAAAACAACACCCCTATTCAACATGATAATTGAGGCTGTTGTCATAAAATAGTTATTAACAGAGGCAGGAAAGAAGGCCGTTAGAAGGAATTACTTGATAGGTATCTTTATCTCTTTTTAATTTTTCTTCTTTGCCCTTGATTTGAGGTTGTCACACCTTGATATGGTATTTCAGAAAACCGCCAAAGCTATCCTTCAATTATTTGCCCAGCCCGTTATCTCTATTCCTTGATCCTGACTTAGACTATAAACCAGTGGATTTGGCAAGGATTTCCTTAAGTGTTACATTCAAACCTATCAAATATTTGGAAGGCTTACAGATCTGTTTGCACATAAAAGCGCCTTGGGTTTGCATAATTTGCACATTCAAACTTGGGTTTTAATTCAGAAATTTAACATGTTTTCTGTCTCTTTTGGATATTTACATTGATTTTAATCTAATTTTAAAATTTCTCATTTATTGGCATTAGCCCCTCTTTGTGAAGATGTTTATAAGGGACATACAGAATTCAAACACTTTAAGAGTCAACATGGATTGGTTTGTGCTTATAACAAACTCCCAATCTCAGTGGCTTAAAACAATGGGGTTTATTTCTTCCCCACGCTAGATTCTTTAGGTGGTCAACTGGAGGCTCTGCTTCATGATATCTTTGCTCCAGGACCCTGGCTGAAGGAGCAAGCATCTGGACATTGTGTCCATGTCAGAGGAAAAGAGAGAATCACACATTGATTCTTAAAGCTTTCACTTCTGCCCACAATTCATTGGCCAAAGCAAATCATGTGGCCACACTTGACTCCATGGGGGCAGGGAAGTAGAATTCTACCACATGCTCAGAAGGAGAATGAGAAGTACTTGGGCAACAGTACAGATAACTACCATGACTGTCTAACAAGGAGCTGAAGTGCGTGGATTCTGAGTCAGAGTGCCTGAGCTTGACACTGGCCTGATCACTTCCTCACAGTCTGATTTTGAGCAAAGCAGCTTCATCTCTCTCATCTTTTATTTCCTTATCTGAAAAGCAGTACCTTACAGAATTGTGAGGATTAAATGAGATAGTCTTTACAAAGCCAGTGCCTTTCACATGGTAAGCACTCAATAAATCCTAGCTATCATTAGAACCGAATTCTTACTGATTTGAGTGAAAGGTACTGCTTAAGGATTTTTCCCCTTATTTATTTTAAAGGACACATGAAAAGATTTATTTTTTTTCTTTTCCTTTTTCTTCTTCTTCTTCTTTTTTTTTTTTTTTTTTTTTTTTTGATGTTTACCATCCATCCAAAGCCAGAAAAAGACATTTTAGGCCTCGGAATGGGAGAGGTTGGAAATATTACTGGGCTGGGTCAGTGCTACTATCATCCTTGAAGACTCTTGTTCTAGGATTTTTTCATGCCTTTACTCACCTTAAAGAATAGAAAACTTTATATCTGCATGTGAATTCCTGAACACCCACCAATTGACCTGGCAACTGTCTTCTCTATTTTCCTCTAGCTCAGAGTCAAGATCTCCACTGAAGTTGGCATCACAAATGTTGATCTTTCCACCGTGGATAAGGATCAGAGCATTGCACCCAAAACTACCCGGTAGGTGAGATGCCACCTGATCCCTCAGGGAGCTGAGGCTCAAGAGCTGAGAGGAGTATGCCTAGGCACTGAGCCCTCCAGGCATCAGTTCTGTATCAGCAGCCATCCAGCTTGCATCCTAAATTAAAGAGTCTGTAGTTCCACTGGTCCTGCACCGGGGATTCTGCGAATTATCTAAGTGGATTTGGAGATTGTATATACCAGTGTTTAGTCCATGCACAAACTATTTATTACCAGTCCTCAACGAGGTAAAGCGCTTACCTCAGGATGTTAGTCTGAGTCAGTCAGCTATGTCACTAAGCATATTATTTAGTTCAGATGATAATTTTTAAAATAATAAGACCTTCTCAATGAAGGAAGCAAGGTATTAATTTACATTCTGGTGCGATCTCCTTATCATCACAGTCCTGAATTTGCTTTTAGTGACCTAATGGCAAGTCTCTCTGGCCTATGATGGGTCTGAAATTAGTTGGAAGCCTCACACGTGCTTAAAATTGAGATGGCAGATACCCAGCACTAGGGCTGCCATTTCCCCCTCCCAAGTCCATGGAGGCAGTACTAAGAAGTCATAGAACATTTGCTCCCACTGAACTCAGACACAGCCTCAGAATCTTTTTTTTAAACATAATCTTCTAAGTAGACATTAACAATTGATCAGAGTTGGGCCAGAATGCTGTAAGAAGCCTGCTCATCAGCCCTCCCCCAGATCCTTATTGGCGCAGCGGGGATCTAGATCTCTGGGGTATAGTCCAGACCCCAACTTTACTCAACTAGGGTAGCTATAGAGGCCAGAAGACAGTAGGGTGAACCCTCAAGGCTCTTTGAAGATGGGATGTTAGCCAGAGGCTGGAAGCCAAGCAGCTACTCCTTTTAAATCACATAGAGTTGGCCTTTGTGTCTCTGGCTTGGCTATTTTTGTAGTGATATTGGAAATAAGAGCACTGTTTAAGAATCCACTGAAGAAATGTCTGTGCGAGCGCTTTGCTGTTTAATTCTCTGCCTAGATGAAGAGTTGGTTTTACTTACGAGTAAATGTAAAACGTGAGTATAAAATAAAGCCAGGTCTGAGCTCTGTAACCATTTGGCTGGTTTATCCCCTGGCCATCTTACCCTAAAATCCCAGGAGATAGCTGTGAAAAGAAGTTTTCCTCATCAAGTCTGCCTTTTGGGAAAATGACTTTTTAAAACCCAGTTTCAGGGCAGAAAACTAAATTGAAACAGTGTCCAGGAAAAAAATACAGCATTAAAAAAAGACAAAGCTGAAAGTACCCTTCTTTCTTTTGTGTCTCCTACCTGCCTTATCTCGATCTTGCTCACGTGTGCTACTGGCATCAATCCTGTAATTATTTCTCCTTGCGGTTCTGCCAGCCCGGCTCTCCTGTGTGCCTGCGGAGGCCACACGTGAGCTCCTCTGGTGCCTGACTTTGTAGGAGTTGAGAGCCTTAGGTCCTTGAAGTGAAAGCCCAGAGGTACAAGCATCTGTACACAGCATTTCCCCAGATCCTGCTGGAAGTTTATTCTGTACTTTTCTCAGTCCAGGCTTTATCAGTCCAATTTGCCCCCAGGTTGCAGACAGTTCTCCACATCTGTCTGTCCACAACAGAAGTGTTACTATGGGAGAGGGTGGATGAGGCAATGAAGTGAAGTATATATTTTCTGCCTGTTCTCAGAGATATACTGATCCTCTCTGAAGACTAACTCTATATGCCTCTTTCAGGGTGACATACCCAGCCAAAGCCAAGGGCACATTCATCGCAGACAGCCACCAGAACTTCGCCTTGTTCTTCCAGCTGGTAGATGTGAACACTGGTGCTGAACTCACTCCTCACCAGGTCAGGAAGACACCTAGACAGTTCTCTTAACCTGAAATGTGAATGGATACTAGAGTTTACAATGTGGTCTATAACATGGACTAGAGAGAATTCCACGTTCCTGCTTTCAGGTTTTGACCGAACCCTGACAGTCCATCAGGTTCTCCCACATGACACTCTCACCCTTCTACTGGTTGTAATCCTTTACCTGGGATACACCCTTCTTTCTAAAAAGTTAGCTGGTATTGAGGAGAGGTACTTAAGGCAGATTTGCACTTAATTAAGGTCATTCCTTCCTCCCTCCCTCCCTCAGATGGACTCTTGCTCTGTCACCCAGGATGGAGTGCAGTGGTGTGATCTCAGCTCACTGCAACCTCTGCCTCCTAGGTTCAAGCGATTCTCTTACCTCAGCCTCCCAAGTAGCTGGGATACAGGCGTGCATTACCATGCCCAGCTAATTTTTGTATTTTTAGCAGAGACAGGGTTTCACCATGTTGGCCAGGCTGTTCTCATCTCCTGACCTCAGGTGATCCGCCTGCCTCAGCCTCCCAAAGTGGTGGGATTATAAGCATGAGCATTAGACTTGAGGCTTTTTCTTTCTGATTTAAAAAAGGGAATGTGCTGGCCAGGCATGGTGGCTCACGCCTGTAATCCCAACACTTTGGAGGCAGAGGTAGGAGGATCACTTGAGCCCAGGAGTTGGAGACCAGCTTGGGCAATATGGTGAGACCTCATTTGTGTGTATGTATGTATGTATAAATAAATAAGGGAATATACTGAAATAATTTCAAAAGAAGACCCAAAGCATTTTTTTATTCTAGCCAAAGCAGATTTTGTATTTGTGGGACTCTGAAGAATAGCCCTTTTAACTTGTGCTTACTTTGTATTATGAAAGCAATAGGCTTTATTTTTTTCATAGAGTAATGAAAATTATTATTTAAAAGATTTTCAAACCATATACTCTTTCCCCTGAGAACCTAATATGGCCCCATGTCCACTCAGATACCCCCACTCCCACACTGCCTGTCATCCCCCTTGATGGAGAATAACCTGCCTTTAGTGTTACGTGAAGGAAGATTCAGATAAATACTTTGAATGCTGAAAGACAGGAATGTGGGACCTAGTTTGGTATGGGGTACCCTGTACCGATGCTTTAGCAAAGGACCAGCAGACTTGTTGCCTTGAGGCAGCTTCAGGGCAGACCTCAGAGGCAACTGGATTTACTTGAGAACCTTCTTGCTTTCTGTTTCTTGCAGCTGCAGCTGTTGCACTTGTGCCCCAGGAGCACGTTCCTCTATGGCCACAGTCCTGGGAGTCCTCTGCTCCTCTCTCCTCCCTACTCCCAAACTCCAGACAGCTTGGTTAGGGCCCTTAGCCAAGCCTAACTGACCTTTGAGTACTTCAGCCTCTTAGCATTTCCCAGCTTCTTCCCAGAATGACATTTGCCAACCAAATAGCACAAGGGAAGGAAGAGTACAAAGAGAAGAAATTAAAAGACTAAACTAGTAGGATTAGGATTAGAGCAAGGAGAGTTAGTGAGGAAGTCTAACTTTCACTGAATACTTGTCTCATCCAGAATTCTGTTGTAGAATCACGGCTTAGAGACCTTCCAGGTGGAGGTGGCATTTTGGGGGTGAACTTGGCAGCTGCCTGCACTTGATTGTGATAGGAAGGAGATCTGGCATCCGGTCTCCCCATTCCATTCCTGGCCAAGACGAATTGCTGTAGTTGGGATGCTTCATATCTCTGGGCCTCTTTCCCTAAATGCTTTGGTGGTGGTTCTTTGTTGTTCAGGTATAGATTAACAAATGAGATGTAGATTTTCTGTAGATGCAGTGCTGGCTCTGTCACCCTGCCAACTCATTTAATGCTTGTGCCTTGTGATCTGTAAATTGGATTTGTAAACCTACCTGCCTTGTTGAATTCTTTATTTTGAAACACCTGAAAGAAAAGCTCTGGGTAGTTATCAAGTTTTGGTCCAGTTCTAATGTGCAGACACCTTGGTTTCTTGTGCCATTAGTGGGGATAAAGTGATTAGACTCAGTAACATCGTATTGCTATTAACTACTATTTGTTGACTAGCTAGCATATACCGTTCCCTGCACTAATGCTTAGCATATGGTATTGCAAATCTTCACACAGATATGCCACATCTGGAAGTTAATTTTTCTGCCTTAAAGTTGAAGAAATCAAAGCACAAGGAAGTTAAGTAACTTGCTCAGCTAATAAGTAGTGGAAGCAAATCTGTCTTCCAAGCCGAGGCTCTCTCCATGACACTGGGCTGCTCTGCTTGATTAGAACTCTGCCTTACTATCAATACCCAAGCCTCCTCTACTAAATCTTTAGCTGGAGGCACAAGGAAATTGAAAATGGGCTTCTTACAGTTCCACCTCATTTCCTTTCTTTTCACCCTCTGGTGAAGCAGTTAATTGGGCAGCAAAGTGACCAAAAGGCTGGCGGGAAAAAGAAATTGCAGCAATAGCAAAGGGCTTAAATCATCCGCAAACTGGGCAGTCAGCCTCCAACTAGTCGAGAATTGGCTGGACCCGTAAGTTAAATTTCTTTCCTTGTACCAGCAAAAAGTTATCTCTGAGCTGGGAACTAGGGTGGCATGGCCACTCCTTCTCCTCTCTGGGGCAGGTCTGGCAGATCCCAGAGCTCTCACTGTGACAAAGCGCTAATAACCGTCTGCTGCCTGGTGGATTCAATGTTAGGCCCAGGGAGAATTTTGAAATTATCAGCTGAAAGGTTGTATTATTCTTCCATCTAGACATTCGTCAGACTCCATAACCAGAAGACTGGCCAGGAAGTGGTGTTTGTTGCCGAGCCAGACAACAAGAACGTGTACAAGTTTGAACTGGATACCTCTGAAAGAAAGATTGAATTTGACTCTGCCTCTGGCACCTACACTCTCTACTTAATCATTGGAGATGCCACTTTGAAGAACCCAATCCTCTGGAATGTGGTATGTGCCTGAATGTACCCCGACCCAGGTGAGAGTGGCTGTGCCCCAGGCACTGGTGGCTCCTTTTCAGGGGCATGGGGCTCTTCACCTTCGCCTTGCCTGTGCCTCCTATAAATAAGCTTGGGAGGTGAGGCACTGTGTGCAGTCTCCATAAATAGTCCTGGGGTCATGCACGGGGCTTGGCAACATGGTACGTGCTTAATAAATATTAAGTGAGTGAAGGAAGTATAAACTTACCTTTGTGAGTGCTAGTATCTGTGAATTTCTATAAACATTATACAGGAAGGCCGTTTTCATATTATAGCAGGCACTATCGGGGTTACGTGGATGTGAAAGTTAAGGCCCTGGCCTTTGAGATATGGCATAGCTCATGGGAGGGATGAGATCTGAATTCTGATAACAATTCAGGATGATGTAGAAAAGTGAATTGTACAATGTGCAAAATGCTAATTAACTAATAACCAACATTTGTGTAGCATGTTGTTGTTTACATAGTGCCTTCCTGCATGCCTCACTTTGGATTGGCGTGATGAGAGTAAATGTCTTGCAAGACAGGGCATTTGAGCAAGGGGTTGAAGAATGGCAAGGGTTTATCAGATCTGGGGCAGTGGGGTGATCATTGAGGAAGGGCCTGCAGAAAAGCTCAAGGTGCTTTCAGTGCAATGGGAGCCGTTGTGTTTTGCCAGAGCACCTGAATCCTGTCAAAAGCAGGAGGTGATGAGCTTGGAAAGGTAGCAGAGGCCAAATTGCAGGCTTTGAATGGTGGTTGACTCACTTTGCAAGACAAAGGGGCAGCTGCGTTTTCTCGTGTGGTGTTCAAGACTTCTTTTCTTCTCCTGGACTTCAGGCTGTTTTTGTACAAGAGCGCATACTCATTTCTTTCTGTCTTTTTCAAATGTGACTAAATCACACTTCCCAGGGACACCAAGCTGTTTCTGATTGCAACTGTAACAGCCTGTGTACCAGCTGGGATTTTTGTATTAAGCAGCTCTATGGGGCTACTATACCAGCAGAAAATTAGAAGTCTTGCTCTAAAAAGCATTTTCAGCAAATACTTGTTTTGTTCTTAAAGTTTTTACTGCCTCGCTAATGGATCAGAAGTGATTGGGACTGCCTGGAGCTTTTTTCGGTTATGGTCTTAGATGTGAGTCAGAGAACATTATCTATTGAGTTTCACCCGCTTCTCTGCCCCTGTGCTTTTACAGACTGTCCTTATTTTTCTAGGCTGATGTGGTCATCAAGTTCCCTGAGGAAGAAGCTCCCTCGACTGTCTTGTCCCAGAACCTTTTCACTCCAAAACAGGAAATTCAGGTATATCCCAAAGGGCCTATCCACTAAACATGTGGGAGAAGAGAGGGCAGCAAAGCCCTGGACAGTGGCTCTGCTCCCTTTAACTTGTTTTGTGATGTTTTATAGTTTGATCCTCACACCCTGTGGATTAGGCAGGGTAAATGGCAGCCCCATCCTTGAACTGAGAAAACAGGTTTAAAGAGTCCGGTGACTAACCCCCAGAAAGCAGAGAGTTGAAGATGAAATCAGAACCTGAGTCTGGTTTTCCTGACATCCAGCAGGTTCAACCCTCAGACCACAGCTTGTTAGCTATGAGCGCAGATGGTTCTAGCGTTTATCCTCCCTGCTCCTGCGTAAATCAGGGCTGATGGGGCGACAGGTGGGAAAACTCACCTGGGAGAACAGGGCTCTACTTCCTTAGGCAAGTCCTTGGATAAGCAAGCCTGGTCCTGTCCTGCACGCAGGACTGTTGTGAGAATCAAAGTTGATAACAGATGAGTAAAGAAAGGCTTTGAAATGTTTCTAAAGCCCTTTCCAAAATAAACACAATAATTGTTAAACACTTTGGGTACTGGTTAAGGAAACTGAGGTGGATCCACTCAGTGGACTATTTTGCAATCTTGAGAAATGATCGTATTTGGAAACTTGCATACGAATTAATGTTGAAGTGTCAAAAACAGACTACCTGCTGTCATTCCACTTTAAAAAAAAAACAAGTGCCCAAAGGGTAGAGTAGTAGGATTGTTTTTAAAACTCCTTTTCATATTGATACAGCATTATTTAAGAATGTAAAATGCAGCTAACTGGTGGGTGTAATTGTGATGATGAAGGGTGCTGGCTGAAGTAGGTGGCAGCAGCTGCTATAGTGTTAGAAATCCTTTAATGGCAGCGGCAGCAAAGAAGAGCAGAGGTCAAAATTTAGGAACAGGAGGCTCAAGTGGGGCTGTGTCATCATGGAGCTGGTTTGGCTGGGCATTGACAAGCAGAAAAGGCAGGCACAAGTTGATACGTTGGAGGAAAAATCTTTTAAAAAGTTCTATTTGCATAATGAGTTACAGCTTACAAAGCATAATCAAATGCACTATTTCATTTGGTCTTTAGAGTATCTTTACAAGCCTAGCAGGGTGGTCATGGCCCTCCCCACCCCCAATTTTCCAGCTGGAAACTGAGGTGAAGAGTGGGAAAGCGACTTCCCTTCTGGTCACACAGCCATATGTTTCAGTTTGGGCCTAAACAGAGGTCTCCAGAGTCCCACACCATTGCTGCTTCTGCTAGGTCACACTATCTAGGTGAGCTTCGTAAAGAGAATTCAAATAGAATTGCTCAGGAAAAAACAAAAAACAAAAAAACCCAAGAAATATCATCAGAATGCTTGTCGAGCCTTCTGGTTTAACTCTGGAAATCAAAGTTGGGCCAGGCATGGTGGCTCACGCCAATCCCACTTTGTAGGGCCAAGGAGGGAGGATCACTTGAGGTCAGGAGTTGGAGATCTAGCGAGACTCTGTCTCTACAAAGAATTTAAAAATTAAGCTGGGTGTGGTGGCGCATACCTGTAGTCCCAACTACTCAGGAGGCTAAGGCAGGAGGAACTTTTGAGCCCAGGTGTATGAGGTTACAGCAAGCTATGATGGTGCTACTGCACTTCAACCTGGGTGACACAGTGAGGTCCTGTCTCTTTAAAAAAAAAAAAGAAAAAGAAATGAGATCGGGAAGTTCGTTTAGGGCTTCCTTAGAGCCATGGCTCAGGGAGAGAGGGATGAATTATGGTTGGAAAGATCTGTAGTGAGGCTCTGTTACCTTTTAAAAAGGTATGGTGTTACCACCATTAGCCAATTAAGTGGGGCAGCAGCATATGCCAGGGCCAGCCTAGGAACCCAGAAACATTGCGAGTCCAGCGTCCTGCCTCAGTCCTGTCACTCAAGCCATCCGTATACCTGGGCACCCTCTTTGGCACTAGCCAAATGCCACTTGATGGATTGCATTCTCTGGCCTCTAAATGGCAGTGAGTCTTTGAAGGGAATAAAGGGTTGGCCAAGCAGTGAGCTGGGGTTGATGTAGTCTCTGTGGAAGGGAGACCTCTGGGCTCAAAAGCCAGCATTGAGAAGAGGCAAAAGGCCCCGCGGCCACTTGTTGCCAAGAGGTTTTAGCCTCTGGGCGGCATATCCTCTTCATGACTGACACTGATGCTTTGGTCCCCGGTATACATGGCTGCCCCTGCTGGGAAGGGCACATTCTTAAGTCTTCTTGGTGTGTCTTTCGGCAGCACCTGTTCCGCGAGCCTGAGAAGAGGCCCCCCACCGTGGTGTCCAATACATTCACTGCCCTGATCCTCTCGCCGTTGCTTCTGCTCTTCGCTCTGGTGAGTGGCCGTAATTAGCGTGGGCAGCATGCGTCTGGCGCCAGACCCAGCAGATGCATTCCTTCCAAAGGAGGCTGTGTTGTCTGGCCTCAGCAAAGCTCCAGAGGGGTCCAGCAGCTGTGACCTGAATTGATGCTCAAGACATTTTAGAATGACCAAAAGTTCCCACTGTGGAGGAGTGGCCAAATAAACTGCCCCATTAACAAGTGGGCATGAGAAAGTACCTAACAGCCACTAAGAATGACAAAAGTGGATGGACTGTGATGCCGTAGGAGGGTTCAGATGAGATCTAGTGTGAACAGAGCGAGATCCGATGCTGGTAGCTATAAAAAACAGCACAAAGGCTGTGGATTTCAGCACTGCTTGGGGCAGAAAACCAGAAACAACCTAAAGTTCATAAGATGGAATAATATGCAGCTTTTCAAAGAATGGATAGATTTATATGCTGATAGGACAAGATTGCCAAGATGTGTTACTGAGTGAAAAAGGCAAGGGGTAGGGTAGTGTGTTTAGTATGATCCTCTGTAAAGTTTTAAAAGGTGGCTGGGTGCGGTGGCTCATGCCTGTAATCCCAACACTTTGGGAGGCCGAGGTGGGAGGATTGCTTGAGCTCAGGTGTTTGAGATCAGCCTGGGCAACATAGCAAGACCCCATCTCTACTAAAATCAGAAAATTAGAAAAAAAAAAAAATTAATGGTGACGTATGCCTGTAGTCCTGGCTACTTGAGGGGCCCAGGAAGTCAAGTCTGCAGTGAGCCATGCATTCTAACCTGGGTAACAGAGTGAGACCCTGTCTAAAAAAAAATAAAAATAAGTTTTAAAAGGTGATATGTGTTAGTGTTGGTCATCTCTGAGGAGAGGACATTCTGGAGAATGTAGAGGAAGTAACTTTTACCTTTTCTCCTTTTCAGTACCATTTGAATTTTTTTTTTAGCCAATTGTGTTTTTCTCTTTTTTCAAATTATAAACAAACATGAATGCATATCCTCAAAGCTCAGAGAATTTTGAGAAAACACTCATTAGATCTTACTTTTGGAAAGTTGCCTGTGTTCCTAATTGTTGCTTTTAACAAAAGAATTACTGTTTAAATCTAGATAAATCTAGAAGCCTTGCTACAGGTTTTCAGAAACCAGACCTAGGGTATGGGCACCTGTTCTTACATTTGAGTGATGAGAATTTCAAAAGACATGGAACCCACGGCAAGAGCGTGAATGCCACCAGCTGCTGGTGGGTTTATCTTACCAATTCTTAGAGAACTTAGTGGGGGTGTCAGTTACCTTATAAATGCAGTTTCTGACCTTTCAGCTTCATGGTCTCACCTGTTTTAAAATAGTAGGGTTTGCCATCATTAAAAATGATGTTCAGGTTTGAGTTACAGGAGCCCATTTGAGAGCAGGTGCTAAATGCCTTTCTAAAGAAAAAGGGAACAAGTTTTCCCGAGGGCTTATAATAGGGTGGTTGTCACTTGGAAGAATTCCCTGTCCTTCTAGGATGCATGAACTTTGAAGCCTTGGGGCTGTTGATGGGATTAGCATTGGCATGGCTTGTGTTGCCTCCCTTTTAAGTTCTAATGCCTTTTTAATTTATTTCTCCCCATCATTCAGTGGATCCGGATTGGTGCCAATGTCTCCAACTTCACTTTCACTCCTAGCACGATTATATTTCACCTGGGACATGCTGGTAAGTGCCCCAGGCTGCTAATTCCCTGTAACCTCCTCTGACATTTAGCCTGCCCACGCAAAAGCCCTGTTAAGTAGACCTATTACCTATAATGACTTAATAGCATAACATTTCCCTCTTCCTCCTGGCCTTTTAGGACAGTTAATACGATGATAAACCTGTTTGGTCCATCACTTAGAACAGCTGTCATTATATTGGGCTTCGTTGTACTGTGCCACTGTTGGCAGACCATTTACCCTCAGTTAATAACCCTGTTTATTTCCAGAGATTACTCACTTATCGTATCTTTACATTGAGCAATCTTCCTGGATGAAGAGCAGTAATGCAGTTTCCAAAGGTTATCTTTCCCCACCCTATCGATCTTCACATTTGCTGCCGGCTCTGTCTGTGTAGTAATAGAAAACAGTCCTTTCCACAGTCAGACATGCTATCCTGCATCGTTCTCTGGAGACCTTAGGACTTCAACAGCCTAAACATAACGAGACAGTAAATTCACAAATCACTGAAGCATTTCTGAGGCTTTTGACGCTATTGGATCAGGGGTGCCTTGCATTTCACTGTGACTTTAATATTTTTTGTTCTTTTTTTTTTTTTTTTTTTTTTGAGACAGGGTCTTACTCTGTCACTCAGGCTGGAGTGCAGTGGTGCACTCATGGCTCACTGCAGCCTCGACCTCCCAGACTCAGGTGATCCTCCCACCTCAGCCTCCAGAGCAGCTGGGACTCCAGGCTTGTGTCACCACATTTAGCTAGTATTTGTATTTTTTGTAGAGACGGGGTCTTGCTGTGTTCAGAGCTGGTCTTGAACTCCTAGGCTCAAGCAGTCTTCCCGCCTTTGGCCTCCCAGAGTGCTAGGATTATAGGTGTGAGCCACCACGCCTGGCCTGACCTTAATATTTTTAAAATTCTTTGCCTCTTTCAGGAGTCACTATCTGTGCGCCCATAGTAAACAGATTCTGTAGGGGTGCATAGATAAGTCTCTTGAAATTATAGGCAAATGTCTGTATTTTTCTGGGGAAAGAGAGAGTTGTGACTTTGATCAGATTATTATGGTGCAGTGGTCCTTGACCTCACAAGTGGTTAAGAGCCCCGCTGTAGTTTATCCGTCATCTGTCTGGGCAAAACTGACAGGATGACCTTTCTCTCTGGCTCTGTTCCTGGATATGTATGATAGCCCTCTGGGGTCAGACCGAGAAGAAAACCTGAATATAAATCTGTTGAGAGCCGTGGCTTTTCCTGCCAGTGTGCTTTTTGTGCACGTTTTCTCATTTGATTCTCATCATAGCCCTGATGAGGGTGACTGGGGCAGGAATTATGATCCCTTTTGACAAGGTGGGAGAATCTGGGCTCAGAGAAGTTAAGTGGCTGGTAAGGGCAGGGCCTGGACCAGGCCCCAGGGCTCTCCGTTCCCAGCTCTGAGCCCTTTTCACTCAGCCTTCTTCCTGAGTCCTCCTTGCTCCCTTCCTGGTCACAGTGGCAAATTATCCTTACAGTTTGTTTCCCCCCATAAAAAAGGAAATTATTCATTTATTTATATCCTGTTTATTTTTTATTTTTTTGAGATGGAGTCTTGCTCTGTCTCACCCAGGCTGGAGTGCAACGGTGCGATCTTGTCTCACTGTAGCCTCCGCCTCCGCCTCCCGGGTTCAGGCGATTCTCCCACCTCAGCCTCCCAAGTAGCTGGGATTATAGGCCTGCGCCACCACACCCGGCTAATTTTGTATTTTTAGTAGAGAGAGGGTTTCACCATGTTGGCCAGGGTGGTCTCGAATTCCTGACCTCAGGTGATCCTCCTGCCTCGGCCTCCCAAAGTGCTGGGATTACAGGTGTGAGCTCCCGCACCCAGCCTATTTATATCCTGTGTATTTTTGTTAAGAATTTGAAAAATGAAATGAATCCTAAATATAACATGACAGAGGAGTTTTAAACAAAAGCAGAGAAATAGGTGTAAGCAGGAACATGGCACAGGTCGCTGAAGTCCAATTGTTACCCCTGTTTGTGGGGGTGTGTGTGTGTTTTGAGACGAGGTATCACTGTCACCCAGGCTGTGATCAAGCTTACTGCATCCTTGACCTCCCAGGCTCAAGCTATCTTCCTACCTCAGCCTCCTAAGTAGCTAGGACTACAGACATGGACCATTACGCCTAACTAATTTTTTGAATTTTAATAGACACGAGGTCTCACTGTGTTGCCCAGGGTGGTCTCGAACTCCTGAGCAGTCCTCCTGCCTCAGCCTCCCAAAATGTTGGGATTACAGGTGTGAGCCACTGTGCCTGGCCACACACTTGGCCACAGCTGAGAGGCGAATATATTGAGTTAGCTACTTTTTGGCATCAGAGCAAAGGAATAAAACAAGCTGGTATAGGAGTACAGACCTTTTCATGATCCAACAGTTGCTGTCCCTAACTTTCCTCAACCGCAGGGCATCATTATGTTTCTTTTAATTGGATGTCATGACACCTCTTCTTGCAGCTATGCTGGGGCTCATGTATGTCTACTGGACTCAGCTCAACATGTTCCAGACCTTGAAGTACCTGGCCATCTTGGGCAGTGTGACGTTTCTGGCTGGCAATCGGATGCTGGCCCAGCAGGCAGTCAAGAGGTAAGGCCAGACATGGGCCAGGGATCTAGAGTAGGGTTAGAAATACTCAGCTCTGCCGGCCTAGCTCTTTGAAGGGTAGGTGGCAAAATGATTTGTGTTCTTAGGGGCAAGTCTGACACCCTAACCTAGCCCAATACAGAAGCCAGAAGCACTTTGAAGTCAGAAAAGAGCCTTAGTGGTCAGCTTTGAATGTATTACAACCATAGTAATTGATGCCCCAATACAATAGAATGAGAGAGGAAAATTATTGCTTTATGAAGATGAAAATGCATTCATAGATGTGGTAGAAGATTAATTTTTAGCTGTGTAAAATTTCTCTGCTGCTACAGAGAATCCTGCCCTGCCCTCCCCACCCTCAACATGTCCCCGAGAGCTGCTCCTCTGTAACCCTCACAGCTCCAGGAGCTTGTCCCGGAAGCACGAGGTCTGTGTTATTTCCCACAGAAGCTGCGGCAGGTTTTGCAGAGGCTCCCAGCAAGGAGTATCTCCTCAGTAGCCTACACCATCTCCCCGGGAGCCAGACAACCTTAGAGTCACACGGATGGTCAGACAGACCTTGACATGAGGGCAGCTTGACTTTCTAAACAGAATTGGAGGCAAATTTAAATGTCACAAAGGTGTTTCTCATTGATTTGACTTTATTAGAACCTGAGTGATTCAGACACGCAAAGGCCAGTAAGAACAGAATTGCTTTCACCTCTGGAAATCGTTTTCAGATGTGCCGCTTTCTTCTATCCAGGACGTTTGCTGGAAGAATGTAACTCAATAGTGTACCCTCAACGTGGCTGCCAGTTAGGGTGCTGGGATCAGAGAGAGGCTTTTTCAGGGAGACCATCAGTGGGTGGGAGAAGATGTCTCATCTCTGCCCGAGTCTCCATTGTGAGCTTTCTGAGCATTTCACCGTGGAGACTCGGCACAGACGTGTTCCTTGGCTTTCCTGTAGGAATCCAGGGCCCACCAGAGCTTCCCTTAGCACCAGCAGTGGCAGCTGGTTCATTTTGCCACCCTCCAGTAGCCTTTTCCTGGTGGCTGTGCATTGTACCTGAGAAAGAGCCAGGACTCAGTTGCTTTTGCAAAGCAGAACCCTGTTCCCTTGCAGCACCTGCCTGGGCCCCCAGGGAGCCAAAAGACTGTGCTCTGCTAAGTTCTCTCTTTTCTGGAAGTTGCTCACTCGAGAAGAATGAAATCTGCTGGCCATGGTGGCTTATGCCTATAATCCCAGCACTTTGGGAGGCTAAGGCGGGAGGATCGCTTGAGCTCAGGAGTTGGAGACCAGCCTGGGCAACATAGTGAGACCTCGTCTCTAAAAAAATTAATAAAAATTAAGAACAAAATCAAGACAAGAACTGAGTAGAAACCATTTGGTTTATGTTCTGCTTAGCAGGAGTTCCTAATCTGGAATCCTAAAGTTGTATGCATTTTATGGGGAGAGAGACTATGGTTTTTATCAGAATCCCAGAAGGATCAGTAACTCCTCCCTCTCCCCTGCTCATGTATTCCATTCAAAAACTTAAAGCCCACTCTTCTGTGACCCTCTTTGTGAGTCCTAGAATGAACTCTACCCTGGAAAAATCGGTGACCCTAATGGAAGCTCTGGTTGGGTGTTTGTCATTTCTTTCCTCAGCTGATTTCTCCCCTCACTGTCCTTTCTTGATTCTCAAACCCTCTTTCCTTTGGCAGGATCGCTGCAGAGCAGAGCAGTAGATTGGCAAAATATAGGACACTACGGTAAAGATGAAGGGTGGACTCATCCCAGAAGCAGGGTCCCTTCCCCGTCTTGCCCGCCTCATGCATGTCAGTTATCTCTCTAGTTTTCAGCCCACTTGCTCCTCCCACCCCTCCCTAAGCCACAGCTGAATTCTGAGGCTGCTTTTCAACTTGCTAGATGAGGTTGTGACTGGACCAGGGCAAAAGCTTCCTGAGTTAGCCCAGCTGATGGGATAACTTTGCAGTGAGCAGCTTTGGCCTGGCTTTGACTGTATAAGACTTCATTCTCCCTTATATCCTGTGGGGTACTTACTTATTTATAGACAAGCCTCTCTCTCTGTTTCCAGGAGAGCTGAGATGAGGATAAGACACATCCAAAATTCATTAAATGATGGTCCCATGGCAAATCCTGGCACACCTTGTCACTGTTTCTAGACTTTTCTGTAACACCGATCTCTAGTTGGGCTAAACAGTGTGGTCTGGGGAGACTGTAATTTATGAAGGACTGATGGCCACAGATCAAAGCCAGCATCAGAATCCAGGTTCCTAGCACTCAGGGTATGTTAAAAGGGCTGCTCCCCATGTGACTAAAATGTGAAGTGAGATTCCACTCATTCTCCTTCTGCGTATCAGTCCTAGGATGGGAGGGAAGTGGAGGGAAGGAGAAGGAGAGTCTGATGCTTCATTGATCTGCTCCGCTAGACCAGGGGCTGGCAAAAGTTTTCTGTAAAGAGCCAGATAGTATTTTAGGCTTAACTGGCCATATGGTCTCTTGGCACCAACTACTCAACTCTGTCACTGTCATGTGAAAGCAGCCATAGACTGTATAAACAAATGGGTGTGGCTGTGTTCCATCAAAACTTTATTCACCAAGACAGGTGGTGGGCTGGATTTGGCCTGAGTGGCACAGTTTGCTGACCCCTGCCCTAGACCAACAAAGGGAGGGAGGTATTTGAATTTTCAAGTCATGTTCTCCTTTATCCTTTGCCTTGGAAATGGCTTTCCCTGCCAAAGCCACAAAACCATCTGATTTCTAATCCTCTGAAAATAGGAGAGATCAACAAAAGCATAGTATTTGGAGCCTTTCCATGGATGTGTGAGCATAAGCTGGGTCACCTAGTCCTCAACACAGAAGGGAACTGCGTTTGTTTGTTTGTTTGTTTGTTTGTTTCCAGGTTTAATGGAGTTGTAATTTATCTGCAGAAAAATGTACCCTTTTAGTGTACAATTCTGTGAATCCTGAAAAACCTATGTAGTCATGTAACCACCACCTCAGTCAAGATATAGGTATTGCCACTCTTTCCAAAGAGTTCCCCGGTGCCCCTTTTAGATTCAGACCCTTCTCCCACCCCCATTCCCTGGCTATGCCCGTTTGGTTTTATCCTACATTATAGTCACTCTGTCTGAGATTTGCTTTCAGCAACTGTCCTTTCTGCTACATGTTGAGTTATTTAATTCTTTAAATAAGTCGATTTCTTTTCTTGATTAAAAAGAACTTTTTTTTATAGAGATGGGGTCTCATTATGTTGCCCAAGCTGGTCTCAAGCTCCTGGGCTCAAGCAGTCCTCCTGCTGTGGCCCCTAAAAGTGCTGGGATTATAGGCATGAGCTACCTTACTCAGTCTCTTGATTTTTAAAGTCCGTTCCCACCCTGCTATCCCCAAATCATTTTTTGAGGAAGAGGAAAGTCAGTTGATCATTTGGACATTTGGCATTTCCTAGCATTTGAAAGGAAACCCCCTGGTAGCAAAGTGTTCTTGATCTGAGGGCAGACATTGATTTGAGCAGACATAATGTGGGACGTAAGTTCTAGCCGCAGTCGAGGGTTGTGGGCCACTACCCTTCAGCTGTTCTTATTTCATACTCATGCCATCCTTTCTGCATGAACATTTCTGAATGCCCACATATTAGTGTACCTAGGAACCTCTGAATACTGGCAAGGAATTAGGGGTGCACACCCCAGCCCTCAAGATTAATTCCATGCCTGTGCATGTCTTTTGGAACTGCTTTATTAATGGGTTTGGAGCCTGCCATTCTGCAAGACTGGATCATTATCACCTTAGTCCTCACCCCTGGGAAGAGCTGCCACTGAAGGATGGTGTGTGTGTGTCAGCAACCCTGCCTCTGCTTGCTGGAGCCTGCCGGGATCAGTTACTCACTGCAGTCACCTCCTCAGCTTCACAGTCTGTCTAGATTGTCATTTTCATTCATTGTGCTTCCCCATCCCTCCTTAGAGTCTAGGGAAAGGCAGCGGAGGGGAAACAAAGAGTACAGGAGATAGGTTTTTATCCCCTTTAACACTTGCTGTGAGCTGAGTCCCATTTTTGAGAATCTTTCTGTGTTAGGTTAGATGCTGAGTGTGACTTGGCAAGAACACGGCCACACGGCAGGAATGTGCAGGTTTCTGTAATGAATGGTCAGGATGTCATGTTCTAAGCTACAGAAGGGCCAAGTGTTGGTTGGCAGAGCTGGAGTCTGGGAGATTGATGATGAGCATTATTTAAACTTTCCTCTTTGTTCATCTAATTGAAATTTACACTGTGTTTTTGGCCTTGCACTGTGAGAGGTGTGCCTGGAATTACCTCATCTCCTTATGTTGTCACATACCACTTTCTTAGTTATTATTGAGTTTGTTTTGTTGTTTGTATTTAAGTTGTCATCAGCTTAATTATGAACTAGCTGTCTCACATTCTTTTGTAAAATGAGATGGGGCATACATAAATAGACTTGGGAGATAAATGATTATTCCCTTATAAATGGGATCTTAGAGCGGGAGAGTACCTTAGTTTCTCTGTTGTCACCAGTTAGGAACTGTAACCATGAACTGAAACCTTCAGTAATTCTGTGTTTGTCTCCATTTTCTTTCAGAACAGCACATTAGTTCCAGAAGAAAGATGGAAATTCTGAAAAGTGAATGTCAAGGAGTCAAGAACAATTCACAGTATGAGAAGAAAAATGGAAAAAAAAAAACCTTTATTTAAAAAAGAAAGAAGTCCAGATTGTAGTTATACTTTTGCTTGTTTTTCAGTTTCCCCAACACGCAGCAGATACCTGGTGAGCTCAGATAGTCTCTTTCTCTGACACTGTGTAAGATGCTGTGAATATTCCTAACTTACCCAGATGTTGCTTTTGAAAAGTTGAAATGTGTAATTGTTTTGGAATAAAGAGGGTAATAATAGGAACAAAGGCCTGATTGAGAGCTTATTCTCGTACTTTTGGGTGGTGGGGTCCTTGGGTATATGACAGGAGGACTTAGTTGGAAATGCTGTTGATGCCAGCATATTTCTCCAGGCCTTTCTTGGTCCTTCTTGCCCCTTGCTCCTAACAGAACTGAGAACTGCCTGGAAAGGCCAGCTTCCTTTCTTCTTCTCCAGCAGTGAGTACCAGCTGTCTGCATAGGAGCCCTGTTGGTATCTGAAGGCCCCATTTGGACCTCTAGGGGTCCAAGGGGATAGGTTTTTATCCCCTTTAACATTTTCTGTGAGCTGAGTCCCGTTTTTGAGAATCTTTCTGTGTTAGGTTAGATACTGAGTGTGACTTGGCAAGAACACGGCTAAACAACAGGAATGTGCAGGTGGACTGCAGCCAGGACCTCTGCTCAAGGCTCTTGTCTTGGGCCCAGGCATGGCGGCTCACGTCTGTAATCCCAGCACTTTGGAAGGCCGAGGCAGGTGGATCACTTGAAGTCAGGAGTTTTGAGACCAGCCTGGCCAACATGGTGAAACCCTGTCTCTACTAAAAAACCAAAATTAGCCAAGGGGTGGGCATGGTGGTGCATGCCTGTAATCCCAGCTACTTGGGAGGCTGAGGCAGGAGAACAGCTTGAACTTGGGAGGCGGAGGTTGCAGTGAGCCGTTGCACTCCAGCCTGGGCCACAGAGCCAGACTCCATCTCAAAAAAAAAAAAAAAAAAAAAAAAGACTTGCATGGAGATTTGTTGCAACATGAATTTTCAAGAGACACAAATTCAAACCATAGCACTGACCACTTGAGTGACTTTAGTCTAGAAGGCCACATCTCAAGAATGCCCCCCTCTGAAGTTGTGCCCATTACATGAGGTTATATAATAGCACAGAGAGAAGTAATACTGCATAGCATGGTTGACTGCGTAGACTTTGGTTCCAGGCAAACCTAGTGTTGCCACTTACTAGGGTGAGGGACCTTAGGCAAGTAGTTTAACCTCCTTAAACCTCCTTTTGTGTTTCTGTAAAAGAGAGATGATAACTACCTACCTCATAGGATTAAAGGAGTTGAATGCTGACGCAGCTTAGCACTTGGCATCTTTCCTGATTGACCTACGGTTATGTGCCTTGGGCCATTGCCTCTAGTTCTAGAATGGCAAAAACTGCAATTACTTTTGCACCAACCTAATATTAATTGAAACATAATAAGTTTAGTTAACTTGTGAAATATGGTAATCCTCATAGTATTTATTGAACTGGGGGTCTGGAAGTTGTTTTATTTTAATCAGATTGCTTCCCAACTAGCTGGACCTTACTACAGTGAAGAAATTGGGATTTTGATTGGGAAAAAGGGAAAGAAGATTCTAGAACTCTATGCCGTTCTGAATGGGATCCTATAGGTAAGAGGATGATGTGGGCAGTTATAGGGATGCCTCTAAGATGGAAAGGAGGCTTCTCCTTCCCAGAGGTTGCAAACTTGTGATCTGTAGTGTTTTTTTAAAAATTGAGTAAGTTGCCAACATTTGAAGACAGATTTTATATAAAAATCTTGGTTTTGGATTCTGGATTCTCCTGAAAGAGGAAACTAGAGCTGTCCACGGCGGGCCTGATTCCTGAATGGCGGCAGTCAGCTGACACTGAATAGCAGCTCCTCCCTTTGGATGGAGCCTGCAAGCTCCAGCTTGTCAGCCCCTCCCCGCACAGGTGTCCACATACAGGACACTTGTGCCAGTCCACCTGGCAACTGTGCTTCTCTGATACCTGCCTGGCTCCCATAGGCATATACCTTTGGGATCCTCCACTTTTTAGTTTCTTATCCCACTCGGAGGGGAAGGGGTGATGGTGGTTTCCTGTTGCTCTTGGGCGGCTCCTAGTGTTCCTACTTAGGTGTGCTGGGACCTCAGCCGCTCAGACTGGAGAGGAAAGAGAGCCCCAGCAGCGTGTGGGATGAGAGCAGGGACACTTGCCATCTATCACCAGACCTGTGCAGGCCTGGAAGACAGACTGGGTGCGGGGCTGGTGGACAGTGGTGTGGAGCAGGGGTAGTAGGGCCTGAGGGTGGAAGTACAAAGGCTGCTGGGTGTCCTGGTCACTGGGAACAAAGGACAGCCAGTGGCTGGAAGGAAGGAAGTCAGGAAACAGCTTTTTGGAGAAACGGCTGGCACAGCTAAGTAAGGGGTTCCCGGGCTGGTTTGGGGCTGGCCTGCAGACTCAGACGGGAGCTGGAGAACAGAGAGCCCAGTAAACATTGCCATGTGCCAGGCTGTGTTCTGTGTCCAGAGCTACCACAGGGAGCAAGACAGATCCAGTCCCTTCCCTTGGTCCAGGTACAGCCCACGGGCAGGCCAGCTGAGGGAGAAAGGAAGCAGTGATCACACATGTGAGAAGGGCCTCAGAGGAAGCAGTTCTTACCTTGATGGCTTGGGAGGTCTCAGCTGAGACCTGAAGAATGAGAAGGCGCCTATGCCAAGCTGGGGAAGAGCACTCCGGCCAGAGAATCAGCCAGCATCGAGGCTCTGGGGCAAGAGCACGGCACATTCTGACTGGAAGCAGGCCAAGCAGCCAGGGTGTCACTGGCAGGAACAGCATCCTCGCTGGGATAGAAGCCAGAACAAACTTGGCTTTTAGGGGCTGTGGTAAAGGGGACTGATTTTTCTCTTAGGACCTTTTTTAAAACAAAACAAACAAAGAGATGGGGTCTTGCTATGTTGCCCAGGCTGACCTTGAACTCAAGGGATCCTCTTGCCTCGGCCTCCTGAGTAGCTGGGACTACAAGCATGCACCATCACGCCTGGCCAGCCTGAGTTTTATTTTGGGGTATAGCAGAGGCAGATGCTGTCTGTCTGACCCTACCCACTGGGCAAAGCCTTTTTTTTTTTTTTTTTTTTTTTTTTGAGACAGGGTCTTGCTCTGTTGCTCAGGCCAGAATGCAGTGGTGCAATCACGACTCACTGCAGCCTCAACCTCCCAGGCTCAGGTGATCCCCCCACCTCAGCCTCTGGAGTAGCTGGGACTACAGGCGCGTGCCACCACACTGGGCTAATTTTTGTATTTTTAGTAGAGGTGGGATTTTGCAATGTTGCCCAGGCTGGTCTCATACTCCTGAGCACAAGCAATCTCCCCGACCTCCCAAGGTGCTAGGATTACAGGCAGGAGCCACTGCACCTGGCCTCGAAGCCTCTTAAAGGGACTCGGCTCTCAGTGCTGGAGCAGTGCTGCAGGGGAATAACCTGGTTGCTATAGCCAAGACAGTCTGGGAGTCCAGAGCTGACAGCAGGCCTCTCTCCTATAATTCATGAAATCCACTGGATTCATCACTCAAATGATTCACTGCAGTAGCGCCTGGGCCTGGCCTTCTCTGAGGAGTACAAGACACATCAGCTTTAGAGTCAGAGCTGCTTCGAGTTCCCCCATTAGCTGTGTGTCCTTTTGTACCTTCCTTTACCTCTCTGGGCCTTGGTTTCCCATCAGTAAAAATGGGGATCATACCTCTGAGGGTTTTATAGGGATTAGAGGAGGCCACAGCCACAACACATACCACAGTGCCTGACACTTAGCATTGAGTCAGTGTTTGCTCTCGATAGCGCAGATATTGTCATCATTATTATTTCCCAGGTGGTGTTAACAGGAGCCTAGTCAACAGTTTGTACCAGGTCTACATTCACCTGTTCAAGTTACTCGACTCCCCAGCTCCCTCATTTCCTCCCCAGCATTTCCTGAGGGGCCTGGAGTCTTATAGCAGCCTTTTCGAGAGAGTGTTGCCTTCCCTCCCCACCCCATCAGTCCCGTCCTGCCAACCTGGAGCGACTCCAGTTGAATCTGACCTCTAGTTGGATCCAGCTGGGCCAATGTGCCCTGCCCTGCCTTCCTCAGGGGCCTGTTGTAGAGAACAAATGAAGTAATGGATGGGAAGCCTCTTTGTGAAATCTAAGTTAATACAAACAGAAGAGATTATCATTAAAAGCGACAAGTCCCCCATTGATTAGAGCATTTCTTTAGGGAGAAAAATAGCACTCCGTCTTAAGTAGGACCCTCCCGGGAATGGGAAGCTCCCAGCTCCTCTGTGGGGCAAGTGGAGTCTCTCTGACGCCATTCGTGCCGTGGTTAATGGTATGGAGCACTGGAGTTGTTGCTATGGTGGTTTTTCCCCTATAATTGCATTCACCTCCAAAACCACAAGTAGCAGCAGGTCCCAGCAGTCATTATTTTACTTGAAAAACTAATTGGAAGTTGAAAGAGCCCTCGGCTTTTGCTTTTGTCAGGATGGGCCAAGGAAAGAGATGAGCAGGTGGGTCTGGGAGGAAGGAGGGGGTCTTGGGGCAGGCCGGGCGCGCCTCCCATTCACAGCCCCCTCCTTTGTGCCTGCCTCTCTTGGTTGAAGTGGGCCACCTGCCCTCTAAGGCCAGCCTTTTCCTGCGAGGGGGCATTTGTCTCCCATTGTTCTGATTGTCTCCTCCGTGGAGCCGCCTCAGTGGCCCCCTGCAGACGGTTTCCCAGGCTTCACGTTTTTTTTCTCAGGCGCCCAGGGAGAGCAGGTGGTCTTTACCCTGGAAGGAACTGAGTTGGTTGTATAGTTCTGGTGCTGGGAGACTGGAGACCTGGCTGCCAGGCCCTTCGAGCTTGGGTCATTCCTTCCCTGACGACACTGTCTTAGGCTACAAAATGGAGAGGTGGGATTGTTCACCCCGTCAATGTTAAGATGCTGTGATTCTTTTTGCACTTTTTTTTTTTTTTTTTTTTTTTTTGAGACAGAGTCTTGCTCGGTCACCCAGGCTGGAGTACAGTGGCATGATCTCGGCTCACTGCAACCTCCACCTCCTGGGTTCACATTGATTCTCTTGCCTCAGCCTCCCTAGTAGCTGGGATTACAGGCCCATGCCACCACACCCAGCCAATGTTTGTATTTTCAGTAGAGGTGGGGTTTCACCATGTTACCCAGGCTTCTCTCGAACTCCTGACCTCAAATGATCCGCCCGCCTCGGCCTCCCAAAGTGCTGGGATTACAGACTTGAGCCACTGCACCTGGCCCCTCTTTTTGCACTTTTTAAATCAAAACAGACATCCCATCATCTAGACTTTTCACAGTTGTCAGGTTTTTTTTAGGTTTAATTTACGTACAGCAAAATGCACAGATCCTAAGTGAACAACTCAATGAATTTTTATATGTGACAACACTGGTATAACCACCACCCAAATTGAAATATAGAACATTTCAGTCACCCCAGTAAGTTCACAGATTCTGATCAGAGGCACGCAGAGGGCAGGTGATGTGTGGCGATATTTGGCCCAGATAAAATGGCTCATGAATAGCAAGAGTTGGGTAATCACTGATGCGGGGGCCTCGGGTCAGTGGCTCCAGTTCTCTACTTGCCTTTATAGCAAAATTTCTCAAAAAAATAATCTCTACCAGCGCTGTCCAATAGAAATACAAAGCAAGCTACATAGGTGATTTTACATTTTCTGGAAACCAAGATAAAAAAGTTAAAAAGAAACAAGTGAAATTAATTTTAATCTATTTTATTTAACCCATATATCTAAAATATCATTTTAATATGTGATCAGTATAAAAATACTGAGGTATTTTGTATTTTTTCATATTAAATCTGAGTGATTCCTACTTGGACCTTCAATCTGTGGGGTGCTTTGTTTTATTTATTCTTTTTTCAGAGACAGAGTCTCACTCTGTTGCCCAGGCTGGAGTGCAGTGGTACAATAATAGTTCACTGCAGCCTCAAACTCCTGGGCTCAACAATTCTCCCACCTCAGCCTCCCAGGTAGCTGGGACTGCAGGTGTGTGTCACCGCGCCTGGCTAATTTTTTTTGAATTTTTATTTGTAGAGGCAGAGTCGAGCTATGTTGCCCAGGCTAGTCTTGAGCTCCTATCCTCAAGTGATCCTCCCTCCTTGGCTTCCCAAAAATGCTGGGATTGCAGGCATGAGCCACCATGCCCCAGCCTAAATCCAGTGTTTATTTTATACTTAAAGTACATCTCAGTTTGTACCAGCTACATTTCAAGTGTTCGTTAGCCACATATGTCTAGGGGCCACCCTATTGCACAGCCAAGTCTATACTCACCAGCTCTGATTCCTCTTCTCCCATTTCTCCCACTCAAATCAGACTTTGGCCTTCACTACTTCACCTGATTTCTCTTTGCCAAGGTCATCAGTGGCTTCCACGGTCACTTCCATGGTCAGTTCTAAACTGACTTGCCCCATCAGCAGCATTTAGCAGAGCAGATCACCCCTTTCTTCTAGAAACATTCTTCATTGGCTTCTGGGATTCTTCTTTGAAGGAGTTTTCCTGTTACTTCACTGCCTGCTACTTCTCAGCCTCCTTTGCTGGTTCCTCATCTTTCCTCAAAACTTTTTTTTTTTTTTTTTTTCCCAGACAGTCTTGCTCTGTCACCCAGGCTGGAGTGCAGTGGTGTGATTTTGGCTCACTGCAAGCTCCGCCTCCCAGGTTCAAGTGATTCTCCTGCCTCAGCCTCCTGAGTAGCTGGGATTACAAGTGTGCACCACCATGCCCGGCTAATTTTTGAATTTTTAGTAGAGACAGGGTTTCGCCATGTTGGCCAGGCTGGTCTTGAACTTCTGGCCTCAAGTGATCTACCTGCCTTGGCCTCCCAAAGTGCTGGGATTACAGGCGTGAGCCACTGCACCCGGCCCTCTTCTAAACTTTAAATGTAGGGTTTCCAGGGGATCAGTCCCTGGACTTTACTCTTCCTATATTCTTCCTTAGTAATCTAACTAGTCTTTTGACTTTAAAGACCGACCGTCTAAATGGTGACAACTACCAGCCAAACAAGCTGTCCAGACCTCTCCCCTGAACTCAGGGGACTCTCTCCTGAACTAGGACCTGTACAGCCATGTGCCTACTCAACTTCCTCACTTGGACCTTTCATAGGCACCTCACACTCAACATTCAAACCTAAACTCTTAATATTCCCCCAACCCCCAAAGCTGCTAAGTGGCAACTCCATCCTCCCATCCTCCATCCTCAGGCCAAAAACTCAGGAGTCATTCTTGACTTCTCTCCAATCCCTACACCCTGTCTATCAGCAAATGGCTTCCGCCCTAAGAATGTATCTAGAGTTTGACCATTTCTCAGAGTGATTTTCAGCATAGGTCACAGCATGTCATTCTTCTGCTTAAACTCCACCATGGCTTTCATCTCACCAAGTTTGGGATCCAAATCCTTACTGTGACCTTGTTAAAGAACATTTATGGGAGGCCGCTGTTTTGAACTGAGCTCTTGCACTAGGCGGGCCCCAACAAACCAGACCCAACCAGAATAGAGTCACTCATGACATACTAAGTGCCATGTCATCAAACAGAACTTTAAAATGGTCCAGTTTTCTGAAATATGAGATTCACAGCAGCCAATCAGAAGGGGTCCAGTTGGGACAGGCACAGTGACTCACGCCTGTAATCCCAGCACTTTGGGAGGCTGAGGCGGGTGGATCACCTGAGGTCAGGAGTACGAGACCAGGCTGGCCAACATGGTGAAACCCTGTCTCGACTAAAAATACAAAAATTAGCCAGGCGTGGTGGCAGGTGTCTGTAATCCCAGCTACTCGGGAGGCTGAGGCAGGAGAATTACTTGAACCCAGGAGGCAGAGGTTGTAGTGAGCTGAGATCATGCCACCACACTCCAGCCTGGGCGACAAAGCAAGACTCTGTCTCAAAAAAAAAAAAAAAAAAAAAAAAAAAAAGGAAGGGGTCCAGTCTACTTTAGCTTGCATAATCAGGAAGTCCCCTCTGCTTTAACCCCAGAAGGAAGGTAACTTTGAAATGACCAATCTGCTTTTCGTGCCCTGTTTCTGCTTCTTTAGCCCCTTTTTGCCTGTAAGGCCCACTCCCACTCAGCTTATCAGAGTCCCCCTCAGGATGCTGCCCAGTTCATGAACTGCTAACAAAAGCCAATTCAATCTTTAAAACTCTATTTGGGTTGGGGGTGGTGGCTCACACTTGTAATCCCAGCACTTTGGGAGTCTGAGGCGGGTGGATCACCTGAGGTCAGGAGTTCAAGACCAGCCTGGCCAACCTGGCGTAACCCTGTCTCTACTTAAAAAAATACAAAAATTAGCTGGGTGTGGTGGCACACGCCTGTAATCCCAGCTACTCGGGAGGCTGAGGCAGGAGAATCATTTGAACCCTGGTGGTGGAGGTTGCAGTGAGCTGAGATCGTGCCAGTGCACTCCAGCCTGGGAAACAGAGTGAGACTCCGTCTCAAAAAAAAAAACAAAAAAAAAACACTAAAGAGTCAATTTGTTACTTTTTTTTTTTTTTTTTTAACACCCCCAAGTGTCCCCATGAGCTGGCCTCCTGCTCCTCCAGGACTCTTTTCTTTCCACTGACATCCTTGCTCTGGCCCAGGTAGCCACATTGATCCCCTTGCTAGTCCTCCTTCCACACTGCTGCCTCTAAGCCTTTGTTGAGTTTTCACTCTGCCTGAAATGTTCTTTACTCTGATATTTACAAAGCCAACTCCCTCTCTTCCTCAGGTCTTTACTCAAATGTCACATCATCAGTGAGGCCTTCACATATACACAGTGTAGATCAAATTATACCCCCAGCACTCCCTGGCCCTTTAAAGCTTTATCCTTTGCACTTGCCAACATCTGACATATTCTATATTGACTTGTGTTTATTATTCTCTCCCCCACCACACACGCATTGGAATATAAGCTCTATAAGGTCAGGGACTTTGTTCATGACTATCTCTCCAGTGCCCAGAACAGTACCTGGCACAGAGTGGGTATTCTATAAATGTTTGTTGAATGAAGGCCGGGTGCAGTGGCTCACGCCTGTAATCCTAACACTTTGGGAGGCTGAGGCAGGCAGATCACCTGAGGTCAGGAGCTTGAGACCAGCCTGACCAACATGGAGAAACCCCATCTCTACTAAAAATACAAAATTAGCTGGGCGTGGTGGCACATGCCTGTAATCCCAGCTACTCAGGAGGCTCAGGCAGGAGAAACACTGGAACCCGGGAGGCGGAGGTTGTGGTGAGCCAAGATCATGCCATTGCACTTCAGGCTGGGCAACAAGAGTGAAACTCTGTCTCAAAAAAAAAAAAAAAAAGTTTGTTGAATCAATAAGTGGTATTGCTTATAGAAGAGCAAATCACACGTGGGTGAAGGATGACTTTGATCGAAGTTAGTTGAATGTGGTTAAGAGCTGGTTCTGAGTTGGACTTGCCTGGATTTGAATCCCAGCGCTCTCATTTGCACGGTGTGACTGTGGGCAATTTGGTTACACTTTCTGAGCCTCAATTCCTTGTCTGTGAAAGGAGGAGGATACCAGTACCCTCCATCAGCCTGTGTAAAGAGCATATGAGATTCTATGCATGAAGCTGCCTGGTTTGCACCCTGCGTGCTTGGTAAATGTTAGCTTTAAAAAAAATTACACCTCGTAATACCACTTTGGGAAATGTAACTATGTAAAACACATAAAAAATTAGACTGAAGAGAAAAGAACATTTAAATGCACACCGGTATGGGGGAATTTTATTGTATTTTCAAAGGAAAAAGTGGGTCAGAAATGAGAGGATTAACTGGATCCAGTTGCATTTTGGCTACAGGTAGCCCGGGTCACAGGAGGAATCTTCATCCCTGGGAGTTCCTGCTGCAGAAAGAAAGATCAAGCTCAATCCGGGGAATTGAAGTAAGGGTGGCTAGAGTGGGATGCATGGAACCAGGGTGACGGGTGCTCCCGTGACAGGAGCTGGCCTTTTGGATTCCAAAAGAGGCAGTGTGGGGTGGAGGGAAGGATGCGCAAGCATGCCAGCAAGGCGAGTCCCAGGCTTAGCCCCTGCTCTCTGCTCTGCCAGCCAACTCCCACCGAGACCCTGGGCCAGTCACTTCGCCTTGAAGAAGCTTCCTCTAATCCCCAGACAGGCTCAGCGTTCTCCCAGCCTCACCATCACCACTCCCCAGCATCTCTTCCCATTCATCACAATGAAGTAATTGACTGTACAAGAACGTGTCTAGTTCCTTGCTGCTTCGGTGTGTTATGAATTCCATGAGAGCAGGGGTCGCTGCTGTCCTGTACCCTGCTATGCCTCTGGTCCAGAGCGTGGTATGTCATAGTCACTGGATGGTCTTTACAGGGGTGGGAAGATGGCTAAACCCGAGCCTCAGTTTCCTTACAGGGCTGTTACATGGACACAATGTATGATGGCTGCAAAAGTGTGCCATCTGTCACATGGCTCTACTCTGCACTCTAAAGCAGGAACTTATTCCTGCTCACCAGTGATATCCTGGTATTTGCAGCAGTCGAGCTGGAGGGGGAACAATGGCTATAGCAGCCTTCGGGGCCCTTCCTGCCAGCTCTGCGGGCTCTGTGATTTCAATCTCTGTGAAGCCTCTGGCTTTTAACTCGCGGGAACAAAGCCTGCATTCTTAGGATTAGCCCTCCATGGAGCCATCCACCCTACCGGGGCCTGATGAGAGCCATAGCAGCTGAACAATTACTTAATCCCAGCCTGCGAGGCACAGAGGAGGCCTTCTTCTTAGTGACTTTATTTTTGAACTCTTGTCTTGCGGACCCTAGAGATGGTAAGAGCTAACCCCTCCTTTCACAGAGTCGAAACGAAGAAGTGTGTTGCTGTGCCGCTAGTTGCAGAAACAGGCCTGGGGCCCAGGTGTTCTTCCCGCCTCCCAGACTGGTTGTCGCCCCTCCTGTCATCTGCTGTAGGCCTGGTGCTGCTTGTAGGTGGTAAAATCTCTGGGCTGGTGGTGTCTAATCGGGTTGGGAAGAAGGTGAGAGAGGCCATGGAGCGCTCCGCTGGGAACTGGATTTGCTTAATAGCTTGGACCAGAAGTGCCCAGCAGAGCCACACTGGGACCTGCTTGTGCTCGCAGTTAAATCAGGCTCTAGGCCGGGTGCGGTGGCTCATGCCTGTAATCCCAGCACTTTGGGAGGCCATGGCAGGTGGATCACCTGAGGTCAGGAGTTCGAGACAAGCTTGGCCAGCATGGTGAAACCCCATCTCTACTAAAAGTACAAAAAATTAGCCGGGCGTGGTGGCGGGTGCCTGTAATCCCAGCACTTGGGGAGGCTGAGGAGGGTGGATCACCTGAGGTCAGGAGTTCAAGACCAGCCTGGCCAACATGGTGAAACCCTGTCTCTACTAAAAGTACAAAAATCAGCCAGGCATGGTGGCAGGCGCCTGTAATCCCAGCTACTCGGGAGGCTGAGAATCACTTGAACCCTGGAGGCAGAGGCTGCAGTGAGCCGAGATCACGCCACTGCACTCTAGCCTGGGTGATGAGAGTGAAACTCCATCTCAACAACAACAACAAATCAGGCTCTAAACCCCAGCAGAGTTTCTCCAAACAGCCACGACATTTTTGGGAAACTTTGCCCAGGAAGTGGAGGCTTTGTGCAAAGAAGTTCCAGGGAGGCAAAACAGGTCTGGGCCTGCCATTCCCTGACTTGGGGCCAGCTGCCGCCCCCTCTTTGCCTCACTTTTCCTCCTCTGTAGACTCCCAGGAGAAACGTGAGGGCCAGTGAGCTGGGGAACGACAGTCATCACGTCTCTCGTCTGCTGATCGTGTGTCTGCGCACACTCATCTACCACAGGGTGTGGGAGGGCTGGTCTGTCTTTGGCTTGATAGTTTTTTGAACTTGGCAAGGGATCCAGAGCATGCCTGTCAGTTCACCTGCAGCCGAATCCTTGGGGACACCTGTTAAAATTCAGATTTCTGGGTCGTATCACGGAACCATTCAGTGAGTAACATTTTTGGGCATGGACACTGAGCCTGGCCTCTGGCTCCGCACTGGGATACAGCCACGGATAAGATGCGGTCTCCATCAGACACTTTCCACCCTTCATGACTAAAGAACTCTCCTAATATTGATTGAATGATTGATTGATTGATTGAGACGGGATCTCACTATATTGGGCAAGCTGGTCTCAAACTCCTGGCCTCCAGTGATCCTTCCCCATCAGCCTCCCAAAGTGCTGGGATTATAGGCATGAGCCACCGCACCTGGGCGCTCCCCTAGTTCTTCTTTTTTTTTTTTTTTTTAGACAGAGTCTTGCTCTGTCACCCAGGCTGGAGTGTAATGGTGCGATCTCAGCTCACTGCAACCTCCGCCTCCCAGCTTCAAGCGATTCTCCTGCCTCAGCCTCCCGAGTGGCTGGGATTACAGGTGTGCGCCACTACACCCAGCTCATTTTTGTATTTGTAATAGAGACAGGGTTTTGCCATGTTGGCCAGGTTGGTCTTGAACTCCCGACCTCAGATGATCCACCCACCTTGGCCTCCCAAAGTGTTGGGATTACAGGTGAGCCACCATACCCAGCCACTCTCCTAGTTCTTAATGTCTGTCAGGAGGGTCCTTGTTCTTGGTTTGTTTGGCAGAGCCCCATACCTTCAGAGAGGAGTGGATTTTTTCCTTTTCCTGGCAAACCACGGGGTAGGAAGCCCTGAAGTCCCTAGATGCACCCACGCACACACACCCATACCTGTGCTTCTGCAGCAGGGCCACCAGGATGCTCTCCAATTCCATTTGCTTTTGTTCTGCCCACATGCTGTCTACCTGACGACCAAGCCGTGCCCTTGCTCCTCGCTCTTGGTTGCTCTCTCTGTGTGGTTAGAAAAAGAGAACTAGTTGCTATTTGGGTAGGATGTGGAAAGGCAGGGGTATATCCCTATGCCTATTTCAATATCTGGCGTGGACTCTTCTACCCAACTGAATTAGATTCAGCCACACTTAGGGAGGCAGTATATATAGTAATGAAGAGCACAGAAGTACAAGTGTACACAGTTGCAAAACGTCTCCCCACAGATTATTAATGATAGAGGGAAAAATAACTTTATAGAGGAGAAACCTAGCAGACACCATGTTAACCAACTGATCAAAGTTACCATCTACCAATAATCCACCAATAATGGCACAAATTGCCAACCTGTGCCTCCTGATACCAGGCACTGAGAAGGACACAACACTACTTCTGTGAATGCATCACCTGATTCCTCTAATCGTCATTAGAGGAACGCATCCTCTAATCATGGGGATGTGTCTGGCAAATTCAACATGAGGGACATTCTATAAATCATTAGCCTTTACTAATCAAAACTGTCAATGTCATGAAAGACTGAGGAACGATTCCAGATTAAAAGAAACTGAAGGGACATGACAACTAAATGGTATCCATGATCCTGGATTGGGTCCCAGATCAGAAAAAGAAATAATTGTTATAAAGGACATTTTGGGACAACTGGTAAAATTTGAATATGGATTATAATTGATAATTATATTATGATTATGTAAGGGGATGTCCTTTGGTTAGGTATTAGGAAACACATATAGAAGTACCTAAGGGTAAAGGGTCATGATGACTGCAATTTACTCTCAAATGGTTCAGCAAAAATGATAAGAATACTTAATGAGCATATGTGTTTCTGTGTGTATGTATCTATATCTAGCTATAGATATAGAGTAAGCAAATGTGATAAAATGTAGGAATTGGAAGTGTATATGGAAGTCCATTGTGCTTTTGTTGCAACTTTTTTGTAAGTTTGAGATTTTTTTCAAAGTAAAAACTAAAAAAACATATAGGCTATAGAGTCAGGCAGTTTGGCTCCAAACTCTGCCACTCTTTGTGTGTCCTTTAAAAGCTATTAACCCTGGGCCAGGGCGCAGTGGCTCACACCTGTAATCCCAGCACTTTGGGAGGCCAAGGCGGGCAGATCACGAGGTCAGGAGATCGAGACCGTCCTGGCTAACATGGTGAAACCCCGTCTCTACTAAAATATACAAAAACTTAGCCGGGCATGGTGGCGGGCACCTGTAGTCTCAGCTACTCGGGAGGCTAGGGCAGGAGAATGGTGTGAACCCGGGAGGCGGAGCTTGCAGTGAGCCAAGATTGTGCCACTGCACTCCAGCCTGGGGGACAGAGAGAGACTCCATCTCAAAAAAAAAAAAAAAGCTATTAACCCTGTACAATGGGGATAAGGGTTGTTATGAAGAATAAAGAAGAAACTAAAAGCTGGGCAAGGTGGCTCACAACTGTAATCCCAATGCTTTGGGAGACCAAGGTGGGAGGATCACTTGAGGCCAGGAGTTCGAGACCAGCCTGGGCAACATAGTGAGACCCCATCTCTACAAAAAATAAAATAGTCAATTGTGGTGGTGCACACTGGTAGTCCTAGCTACTTGGTAGGCTAAGATGGGAGGGTCGCTTGAGTCCAGGCATTTGAGGTTACAATGAGGCATGATCATTCCACTGTACTCCAGCCTGGGCAACAGAATGAGACCCTGTCTCTAAAAAAAAGAAAGCAAGAAACTAAGAATAATAGTAGCTGACACTACCAAGGGCATATGTGTGCCCAGCACTGTGCCAAGTGTCTGTAAATGTCCTAGGGCAGAGCCTTTGTTTTTGGCATGGAGTCATGATTAAATGGTAACTACTACCAGTGTGGTTACTGTCGGAGCCTAGCCTGAAGAGGCACGTGGTAGGCATGGAGGTAAGCTGAGGTTTAACGCTGGAACCCTTTTGCTATGGGAAGTCCAGAAATGACACTTGCTGTGCCAAGGAAGAGATCTGAATTGGTCCCTGGTCCCCTGTAGGGAACAAGCTCCTGCAGACTCTGCTGCAGGGTGTGGGAAGAAATCACTAGAACTCCTGCTTACCCCTGCTGCCTGCTCATGATGTCCTGGAGCAGCTTGCGGGCGGACAGCTGGCCCAGCACCTTCCGGTAGCTGTTGGTGAAGATGGCATCTGCATACCGCCGCATCCTGTGCGGAAGGAGTCAGGGGTCAGAGGGCGGGGTGGAGGCCAGGCGAGAGGACAGTCGTGGCTGCACTCGCCATGTCTCTGCAAGATCCTTCTGTTGCCATCTGTCCCACTCACCCCAAGAGAGACTCAGACCCCTGTGAGTGACCTCTGTGAAGCTGTGTCTGCCTCCTCTGCAAGGACGGGCAGTGGGTGCTGCCTGGAGACATAGCCAGGGCCCAGCTGATGGGCTGAGTCTGCATTCACTAACGCCTGCCCCATGGCAGGGATGGCTTGGGAGTGGTGGGAACTTTCCCCAGGGGCTGCTTACCTGAGGGTCAAAGGGGGAGATGGGGAGCAGTGGGAGCTGCTGCTGAGGGTGAGGATCACAAAGAAGAACACCCAGAGTGGCATCCTTCACCCGGGGTGGCACCTGCAGAGTGACAGGAGGGGAAGGTCAGGTATAGCCACAGCCATTGGGATGGCCTTCACTGGCCCAGCCCTGGGCTTGGCTCCATGGCAAGCCTTGGTCCTTGGTGTTTGGAAGCTGTGGGATGGGAAAAAGAACCCAGACACTGGAAGTCAGACAGACCTGAGTTCATGTTCTGCCTCTGCCAGCCACCTGCTCTGACTTCATTTTCTCCATCTGTAGAATGGGCGTGATGGAGCTCCCCTGCCAACCACATAGGGTTGAACCAAAAACCAGTGATAGTAGGGAAATTTCCCCTTGCCATAAGGTATTAGAAGTAGGATTTGGGGCCAGGCACAGTGGCTCACGCCTGTAATCCCAGCACTTTGGGAGGCTGAGGTGGGCGGATCACCTGAGGCCAGGAGTTTGAGACCAGCCTGGCCAACCTGGTGAAATCCCATCTCTACTAACATTACAAAAATAAGACAGGAGTGGTGGCGTGTGCCTGTAATCCCAGCTACTCAGGAGGTTGAGGCACGAGAATCCCTTGAACTCAGGAGGTGGAAGTTGCAGTGAGCCAAGATCGTCCCATGCACTCCACACTGGGTGACAAAGTGAGACCCTGTCTCAAAAAAAAAAAAAAAAAAAAAAAAAAAATTTAAATAAATAGAATAAATGGGATCCCTTAGCATGGAATGGGGAAGGTCAAAGAACCTTCTCTCAGTGCCCCTCATTCAACCCCATCCAGTGTGGCAGTGAAAGCAGGCAGCAAGGGTAACTGCTCAGCTCTGAGTCAGACAAACTGGAAGTTCAAATCCTGGCTCTGCTGTCATTAGCTGTGTGTCCCAGGACAAGTGGCTTCACCTCTCTGAGCCTTATTTTCCCTGGCCATAAAACCGAGATAGTAACTAGACCTCCTACTTCGGCTCCTGGAAGGATCTGGTGAGGTAAGTGCCTGAACCAATAGGGAATTCTCTAGAAACCTTTGCTGTGTTTACCTAAGACTGACCCTCTCAGAGGGCAGGCTCTTCCTGTTTTAATTTTGTTTGGAGTTGGAGAGAGGGGAGAAGGGCTCTAAGTCTTGCTCCAGATGCTTAGATTTTGCTGAATAGTTTTAGTCCTGGAAGAGACTGAAGAGCCGGGGGAGCCAGTGTGGCGCAGTCATCTCATAGGTCCTGTAACTACCCTTAATTGGGGCCTGCGGACAGCATGCTCTGCAATTAGGGGGAAAACAGCCAGCAGGGGACAGAGCCCGCCTCCGCCGGGGCAAGTGCCACTGCTGTCAGCCCAGACCTGCCCAAACATGGAAACACGGCTGGCCTCGGGGGACCTGGCCACCTAGGAATTGGGTCCTCCCATCTCCCATGGGTTTCTCCCTCTCTCAGCAGGATGTCTACTCCATGGGGTGTAGATCCATCCAGAGGCCCAGCCAGCCAAGGAGGTGGCCAGCACCCCCGCCTTTCCCACAATCTCCTCACATGGCTTCCTTCCCTCCCACTCCTGGGTCCTGCTGAGGAGTTCTGGCAGGCAGGGCCAGCACTGGCAGAACCCACCTTGCTCTCCCGGCCCTCTCAGGGTATCACCCTCCTTTCTGAAGGCACTGAAGTCTCCTCTAACCCAGGGATGCCTTGGGCCCCCAGGCAGCACTCAGGGGGTCTGCTTACTGCAGCCTGAGACCCTGTACCTGCAGAGCTGGAGGGAGCAGCAGCCCAGGCCTCAGTGGTCAGCCCCTCCCTCCATGACATGAGCATCCCCACAACATGCACACTGACTGTCCTCCACTTCTTGCTCGAGTGAGCACTTGCTGCCAGCGAATGACAGGGATCTCACTATCCCCAGGCCCGGGAGCTTATTTCCAGGTGGTTCTTTATTTATTTATTTTGAGAGAGGGTCTCACTCTGTGGCCCAGGCTGAGGTGCAGTGGTGCAATCATAGCTCACTACAGCCTCAAACTCCTGGGCTCAAGCAATCCTCCTGCCTCAGCCTCCTGAGTAGCTGGGACAGCAGGCATGTGCCATCATGCCCAGCTAATTTTGAAATTTTTTGTAAAGATAAAGTCTCACTATATTGCTGAGGCTGGTTTCAAACCCCCGGGCTTAAGTGATCCCCCCGCCTCAGCCTCCCAAAGAGTTGAGCTTATAGGCATGAGCCACAGTGCCAGGCCCAGGCAGTTCTTATTGTTAGGAAGTTTGTCTCACCATGTCAAGCCCAAATCTCCTTCTCCTGCAAATATTTGTTAAGCCTCTACCGTTCCGGTAAGGACTGGGGCTAGAGAAAAGATGAGAACACGGGATCTACCCCGAGGGCTGGCTGTGAAACATCCGCCTGCTGGGCCGGAGCCTCTGCACCTGCAGCCACACGACTGGTCCTTTAGATATGTTCCGCATGTCTGACTTAAGCTTTTGTTCCTCAGACCAAGGCTCGGCAGGCTTCCGTCCTCCTCATCGCACCATACCACGTCTGGTCCCCCTTCTCCCCACCTGGTCCAGGCTGCCTCTCCAGAAGTGGAATTTCCTAAGCCGGGAGATCTTTGGACGCAAGCAGGGCCCCTTGACAGAAACCACTGCCTTTTCCGTCTCCCAGCTGCAGCCTGGCTTTCTTGCCTTCTTTGCTGCTGATCTTTTAAAGATTCAGGCAGATCTAGGTCCCCAATCACCTCCCTCCCCTGCTCAGAAGCCCTTGGCTCCCCACTTCTTCCAGAATAAAGCTCAAACCCCTTCTCTTGGCTTAAGCTCTCCCTCTGCCTGCCCCTTCTCCCAAGGGCTGGCACAAGTGATTCCCAGCCCCTGTGCCCTATCAGGCTCCACAACCCATCCTTGCACTCTCCCTCTGGAGCAGGCATCCCCATGCTCCTCTTACAGCCAAGGAAAAGAGCCTAGAGAGGACAAGGACATTTTCCATGATCCTCCATCAAATTAGTTTTGGAGTGGGCACTTCAGAGTGGGCCTCCTCATTCCCAGGCCGGCAGACTTCCTTCCGCTCCATGCAGCAGCCTCTCAGGTACAATGCTCTATTCAC